>NC_084494.1:18087247-18402031 GCF_030035675.1 Rhineura floridana | reverse complement strand
TGTTATGTGCCTTTAAGTCGATTATGACTTATGGTGACCCTATGAACCAGTGACCTCCAATAGCATCTGTCATGGACCACCCTGTTCAGATCTTGTAAGTTCAGGTCTGTGGCTTCCTTTATGGAATCAATCCATCTCTTGTTTGGCCTTCCTCTTTTCCTACTCCCTTCTGTCTTTCCCAGCATTATTGTCTTTTCTAGGGAATCATGTCTTCTCATGATGTGTCCAAAGTATGATAACCTCAGTTTCATCATTTTAGCTTCTAGTGACAGTTCTGGTTAAATTTGTTCTAATACCCAATTATTTGTCTTTTTTGCAGTCCATGGTATGCGCAAAGCTCTCCTCCAACACAGAGACTATGAAATCAGATTGAGTCTGTATTGCAATGTATATGTATGTTCTTGGTATGATGCTCCTCTAAACCCTTTCCCAGTGCAATAGTCATACCCCATCTACGTATAATTGTTCCACTCTGGCTTGCAGCTGCTCTCCAGAGTTTCAGAGAGGGATCTGAACTGTCACTTGCCACCTGATCCTCTTCACTCAGACGTTGGGAACCTCAGGCCCAGGGGCTGAATGCACCTCTCTAGGCCTATCTGGCCCCCGGGACTCTCCCCAGGTTGTACCCATTCCCCAGCCACATTCCTCCCCCAGACCATACCCCTTACTGGCCCTGCTTTGCCCCTTCCTTGAGTGATTATGCCTGGCTGGAAAGTCTCCTTGAAACCTGAGAATTCCTCTTGCTTGTCTAGATGGAGGCTGGAGAGGGGTGTGAGAGCATGTGTAGAAACTAGCCTACTGTACAAAAGCTGTTACCTGGGCTGATGTTGTTTTGTTTATTTAATTAATTAATTTGTATCCTGCCCTTCCTCCCAGCAGGAGCCCAGGGCGGCAAACAAAGCACCAAAAAACTTTAAAACTTCATAAAAACAGATCTTAAAACACATTAATAACAAAACAGCATTAAAACAATTAAAAAAAACAACCTTAAAAAAGGGTTAAAAACATTATTAAAAAACATATTAAACAATTCCGACACAGACGCAGACTGGGATAGGTCTCAACTTAAAAGGCTTGTTGAAAGAGGAAAGTCTTCAAAAGGCGCCGAAAAGATAGCCTGCCTAATATTCAAGGGGAGGGCATTCCACAGAGTAGGTGCCGCCACACGAAAGGTACGTTTCCTATATTGTGCAGAACGAACCTTCTGATAAGATGATATCTGCAGGAGGCCCTCACCCTCAGAGCGCAGTGATCGACTGGTTTTGTTTTTAGGGTATGATTTTTGTGTGTGTTTTTAACAGTGTTGTAAGTTATTTGGAAACCTTTGGGTAACAAGCAGCTAACAAATGTAGTAGATAATAAAATAATAATAAAAGTTACATTTCTGCTCTGCCTACTTGTGCCTTTGGCTCTGTGCACCTCGGGCATGCGGCCCCTGGAAGGTGACCCAGAAGGGAATGCGGCCCTTGGGCTGAAAAAGGTTCCCCAAACCTGTACTAACTGGAGATGCTGGGAACTGGATGTAGGACCTCCTGCACATAAAGAGTTTGCCCAACAACTGGGAGCTCTAGCAGGAGACGCCAGGGATTGACCCTGGGATATCTTGCACGCAAAACTTTTGGTACGCCACTGACTGACAATCCTTCCCCCACCCAACACACTTCTGCACTGGAGCTGTACAGCAAATAAACTTTGGGTTTATAGCAAGGGCATGTAGAGAGCAGCTTGGCCGCTTGTCACCAATTATATATATAATAAAAATGTGTTAGATGCCCACAGCGCTTGCACAACTGCATGCCGCTCCTGTGCCAATGAAGGCCACGCTTGTTAAAGTGTTCCACCTGTTGCACAGCTGAAGGCACAAGAGGCCTGTCAGGCAACAAAGAAGCGCCCAAATTGCAAAATAAGTTGATTGTGCTAAAAGGCATAACACAGCAGCTAAGAGACTGAGCTACAGATCAGAAAAGCCATCTCCCCGCCCCAACTGAAATTTTGCCTCTGCCACAAACTAAGAGGCCCAGATACCTTGCTACTCTTAGCCAGAGATCCCTCAACTGCAAATCAGATAACCATACTGGCCTACCTAACAGGGTTGTTGAGAGGCCTATTGAGAAAATACAACCAAACTGCTTTGGATCAGGCCAGATGTCACTCTAGTCCAGCATCTTGTTTTCATGGATGCCAACCAGATCCCTATGGGAAGCCCACAAGCAGGACCTGATTCCAACAGCCCTCTCCCACTATCATTTCCTAGCAACAGGGATTCAAAGAGACAAGCAACTTTGGACACAGAATCTTATACAGCCATCAGAACCAGAAGCCATCTTCCATGAATTAGTCTAATCCCCTTTTCAAGCCATTCAGGTTGGTTGTCATTACTGCATTTTGTGGTAGCAAATCCCGTAATTTCACTATGCACTACGTCATAGGAGCCTCCTATTCCCCCGACTGAGCTCCAGGGGCCAGAGTGGTTTAACAGTCAACTCCTCTTCTGGGGATTGTATCTCTGTAAGGGGAATAAGGTGTCTCATAGCAACTCTCAGAACCCTTCACAAACTACACTTCCCAGGATTCTTTGGGGGAAGCCATGACTGTTCAAAGTGAAATAAAGGTCTGGTGTGGATGTGGCCAGGGACAGCTTTGGTTGAAATTTGGGTGGGAGGCTACATGTGTCTGTTGTAGAATAAAAAGCTGGGGGAAACGCTGAAAAGCAATGATACTGTTCACAATGTTTTCTTTTTGGGAAGGAAAGGGGCATTCCCTCTGCCCATTGCCCATCCACCCACCCCATCTCCTCCCCTCCACCTCCTTCCTTACCCATACCCTTCCTCTCCTCTCCTCCTTCCCCCTCCCTGGTCAGTTTCACCTATCCTAAGCATGATTGTACAGGAGTAAATCCCACTGAACTCAAAAAGCATGCAAATGATCAAACTTGCCCTCCCTTCCTCCTCATCTTTCTCCCTCCTATCCTCTCTTGCCACCACTCACCATATGCTCAGAGGCACAATTGTACCAAATTCTTCCAAGCTACACAGGAAGTGGATTGGACTGTGAAAGACCAACCCAAATTGTGTTTGCATTTTTACAAATTTTGTAGGGGCAGTACAGCATCTCAGAGAGGAGATCAGGTCTCCTGCTCCCCCAGTGCATTCACTATAGCTGCCCAATTTCTCTGCATTTTAAAGTTTGGTGGAAATACCTGTTGGCTACAGGTACGTTTTTAAACCACAAGGATTTTTGCCTATTAGTGAATTAAATCTGAATGGGGGGGGGGTTCACAAAGCTTCCAGTAGTTAGAATGAGTCCCAGTAGCCATATGAGTCCTTCATCTGAGCCATGGGAGGGCATCAATACAGACTCCCCCAAAGATCTCAGCGATCGGCAGGGATATAAGGGGTCAGACGCTCCATAAAATATGCTTCTCAATCCCTGTTACTGGGAATCGCAAGTGAGGAAAGTCGCTGTTGCGCCCAGGTCCTGCTTGCGGGCTTCCCACAATGAGTATCCGGCTGGCCACTGTGAGAACAGGATGCTGGACTGAATGGGTCCCGGGGCCTGATCTGGTGTTCCTTTTGTCTGCCCCGAATCTGCCACCCTTCACCTCCATTGAATGACCCCCGCTTTTAGTACTACGAGACACGCAGAGAGAGAAAAACTCTGCCCGATTTCTCCCCACTGTGCATCATATTAGGAAATACTCCTCTATCCGGTCCCGTCCCCCGACTCACGTTCCTCCCTTTCCCGCAAGGAAGCAGCCGAGATTTGAATTTCCCGCGCGGACGTTCCCTTCCTTTCCCGCTGTTGCAGGTTGCCGGGGGGGGGGAGGGGGGAGGGGGGAGGGCGAGCGACTGAGCGAGCGGGACCGGCCAGAGAGAGAGAGAAACGGACAGACAGAACCTCCCCCTTGTCTCCTTCTCCCAGGCAACGTTCGGAGCGCGCGCCCCGGCCCGCCCGCTTTGGAACGCGAGCTTGCTACTTCACGTTCCATTCGTTGAACGTTCAGACAGCCGTGACTTTCCCCGAGCCACGTGGGGCCAAGGCCAGCCTGGCCCTTCCATAACTTACAAGGCGAGCAATCGGAAACTCAAGAGGGACGAGACCCACACCCCGGGCTCATGCCTCCTTTCCCCCTTGCAGCGGACCCTCCTGGGCAGCCCTGTCCCGCCACGCTGCCGCCGGGGGTAGACTCACCTCGTTGTTTGCCGATTCACAGCCCCACTTCCAAGTCCGACAAGTCTTCTGTTCCTCTCTGGCTGCTCCCCTCCCCTGGAGTCCTGATCCGTAGGAGCATGCGCACTGTGGCGTCCCGGCGCAGATGCCATTGGTTAGCGAAAAGGGAGGAATTAAAAAATTGCTCTCGGGCATCACCTATCGGTCGCTGAGAAGAAATGCGGGGGAATTCCCTCCCCCGGGCGTTATAATAGCGAGATTAAATATGGGAATAAGTGTCCTCCCTGAAATTAGCGTCACTAACCAGGCCTGAGTGCGCGCGCACACACGCGCGCACACACACATGCGTAGATACATATTACCTTTTGGTGTAGTTTCTATAATAACTGCTGCTTCCATAAACCTGATAAAGTAGATTCTTTTTAAGAGGCTGGATTATTATTACAGTTGTATCCCGTCTTTCCTCCAAGGAGCTCAAGATGGTGTACATGTTTCTTCCTCTCTCCATTTTATTCTCACAACAACCCTGGGAGGTAGGTTAGGCTGAGCCACAATGACTGGCCCCAGGTCACCAGGGAGCTTCATAGTTAAGGTTACAATCCAATCACACTTACCTGACAGTAAATCCCATAGAACCCAATGTAGTTTACTTCTGATTAGACATGCATTGGATTGCAGCCTTAGAGGGGTTTGAATCTGGGTGTCCCAAATCCAACACTCTTCACCCAGCTCCCCCAAGCCTGCTCCCTCCTTTCTGACCTCAAGCACCTGCTACTTTCTATGTAGATTTGAGCTGAAGATTCTGCCCCTTGTTGAAGTTGTTATGATTGCGGGGACTGAACCCCTGCCACTCCACTGTTGTGTTATGCTTACCATATACTTAAAATACATTATGTCCCCCAAAGAATCCTGGGGACTGTAGTTTGTTAAGGGTGCTGGGAATTGTACCTCTGTGAGGGAGTAAAATACAGTCCCCAGGATTCTTTGGGGAAACTAATTATACAGCCACGAGAGTATACTGTATTATAGCCAGCATGGTTTTTTTGCATTCTGCAATATTAAATTTAAAATACCCCTATGTCATTCTGATGCTCCCTATAAGCATATTTCAAAACAAAACCTTACAAAACTTATAGTTCTGAACTCAGCAACACTTGCTTAACAACCCTCTAAGTTTTCATGTCAATACACACAACAGTCAAAGAGAATCAAGAGTTTAAACTGTAAAACAAGAGAAAAGAGGTAAAGTCATACATGCTGAAGCAGCTACGTGGCTTCCACTCAGGGAGCCATTACTAACTAACTGAGAACAAAGACAGGAAGAGAAGGGAGGAGCAAATCCTGCAAAAACAACAAACACTTTAGAGGAGGAATCACCAGAAGGAAAAATAGGTTGCCTTTCTATCACACACCCCCACTGATTCAGGTAACTTTTTTTTAATCAATCTTTATTAATTTTACACCATTATTAAATATAATCATGCATAATCAAAACATCATATATAAATCATACAACATTAACAAACTTAGATACTCAAAAATAATTGATGTTTCAGTGCATTTAGGGAATTCAACTTTTAAAGCCAGGATATCTTCATTTACAATTTTCAGTAAACTGCTTATCTTTTGAGCTTATTCTTTCCCTTTTCTTTTTGGGTATGGGATAAACCAGAAAAGAGAGGGAGAAAGAGCCACTTAAAGAAACCATATCCATTTATATGCTGGTAAAGAAACCTGATCATGTTATTCCTTGTTTGTGTATTTTACTAAATCATACCAAGTCAAAATAAATGTATCTCTTTTGCTTTGACCTCTAGGGACTCTAGGTTTTTGTTTTAGTTTATCCAATAATGCTTCATTCCAGACCAGTTTATACCAATATTCTATGTTAGTTCCAGATGGGTCCTTCCAAAAGCATGCCACTGTGAAACGTGCCATGTGTAGTAAATGTGTAACCAATGCTTTATTTTGCAGATCTGAATAATCATCTATGGACAAATTTAAAATGGCCAATTGTGGAGTAGCATTAATCTGTTGATTCGATATTTTATTTGCAGCAATACATTGGTCCAAACTATTTGTATTCTGGGGCATTCCCATCACAGATGTAAATACATACCCATCATATTACAGCCCATCCAACAATTTGGTGATGAACTTGAGTTACTTAATGATAATTTTCATGGAGTAAAGTGCCACCATACATTTTAGGAAAAATTCCTTGTTTCTAACTGAAATTGACCTATATTGGGGTTTATACCCACAACATCCTCCAGTCCCCTGGATCTATTTCTATCTATAATTAATGTTCCCAATAAGCTTTCAAACTTTTCATTGAGTTGAAGGATGCATTTAACATTATTTTATGTATTGCTGAGGTTAACCCTTCTGAGTCACCCTCTGTGAACATCACTAATTACTCACAGCAAGTCAATCTCCATGTTGCATTTTCTTTTACTCCTCTAGTCATTAAGAAAGTTTTTAATTGTCTCCATACTCGCCATGGAAGGTCAGTTTCTATCAATCTATTCCTTATCTCCCCCTCCGAAATAAGATTACCATTTATATAAAAATATTTTATACGATAATCATATGTTTGGCATTTATTGTAAAAACTAGGGTGGTGTGTTCCGGTCACTTATAACATGAGTTGTTGCTTTACTCGCACCATGTCCATTATTCAGTCCCCATATTGCCCCAGCTCTATCAGGGGTTGCATACACATTGCACATTTAAAGTGCATCCCCCTCTCCCCAATAATATCAGGAACTGTAGTTTGTTGAAGGTGCTGGGAATTAGAGGCAAACTACAGTTCCCAGGATTCTTTGGGGGAAAGCCATGTGCTTTAAATGTATGGTGTGTACACAGCCTAGGTTTCAGACGTTCTTACAACAAAGAAAGTCAAAGGCATTATGCTGGATCAGATGAGGAATTTTGTTTAGCAACGTAGTACTTCAAAAGGAAAGGTTCCACAGGCACGTAATTATCTGCACCTTAAAACCAGGAAACTGCAAAGGCGTAAGAAAACATCTACTGGCTCCTTTTTCCATGGAAGCCCTATTATAGCTTTGTCAGTCCTGCGTTTGCATTATTCCGCCTCGGCCTGTTGCAACTGCTGTTTGAACAGGTAATCTGCAACATGGTTTGATAAGCAAGTTTTTAAATGTGAGTCACATAATTACAAGGAATTGCTCACCCAAAAGCAATGTTAAGCAATGTGTAGTAAATGCAGAGACCAGGAGAGATTTTATTGTTGTCAGTTGAAGGTCACAATGAACCATTAGGTAGTGCTAAAAATATACCTTTGTTGGACAGTTGTTTTTTTGTAAACTAGCATGAGTTATGGTTATGAGTTCCATTTGTTTTGTGCACCATTTAGTTTTGTAATACTGGAAACCTTATAGAAATTTGTCAAGTCTTGCACTGGCTAGTGGAACTTAAAAAAAACCCACCCAAATTTGGGCAACAGGGTTTCTCCATCTGTTCTATGCCTTAGGACAAGGGTGAGAAAACTGGCCCTGCGGATGTTGGACTTCCACTCCCATCAGCCCCAGCATGCATGGGAACTATTCAGGGGTGATGCAAACCCAAAGGGCCACAGCTCAGTTGTAAGAACATCCATTTACCATGCAGAAGGTCTCTGGTTCAATCCCCATGTGGAGGTGGGACAGTTCATTAGCTTTGCCCATCCTACCTCACAGGGCTGTTGTGCAGGTAAAGCTATAGCATCTTAAGCTCTTTGGAGGAACAGCAGGATCAAAAGTATGAATACGGTGATGGTTTAACTTCTGGAAATATGCTGACATGCCTACCCACAGCCAGCCAAAAGTAGAGACCATATTATATGGTAAGCACAGGCATTATGGGATTGAGCTTGAGACAGATTTCTTTTGGTCCACTTCAAACCTGTAACCTTAAATCTGGAAGCTTCATCAGCAGTGGGGGAAAATACCACTCCACTAGTCAGACTAGTTTCCTTTGCTAATCTAAGTTTAACCAAGTCAGCATAATGGGTCTTTTGTGGTCAATCTGCATATCCAAAGAGATGTAGCCAAGAGATCCTGTTGCTATTGGAACTGTTTTCAAGGGAGGGGCCCTCCTGCCCCCATCCTGGAGCAAGAGAGGCTTGTTACAGAACTGTAACTTCATTGCAACTTGTTTGAGCTTCCTTTTCCCTCCTTCCTCCCATTCCTTTCTTCCTCATGTACTTTTCAGATTGTGAGCGATAGGGGAGAGACCACACTAGTAGATCTTTCTAAGCCACTGAGAGCCTTTAGCTAAAGGGCGAGCTATAAATATTTTTAAAAAATTAAAAAAATGACCCTATGCAGAATGCCGGGAAGCAAATAATCACCAACTCACTGATGTGCACTGGCAAAGAACCAGATCTTGAAAGTTCACTTCCCATTTTCAGCAAGTTTGAAAAAATGCAACCTAAAAAGAACGAGGTGAACACAAAGGAAGACAAGATTGTGCAATGTGATTTAGCCATAACTCAGTGGCAGAGCATCTGCTTTGCATGCAGAAGGTCCCAGGCTCAACCCCCAGCATCTCCAGAGACTGCTCCCCTGAAACTGAGAAGCCTCTGCCAGTCAGTGTAGACAGTACTTAGCTAGATGGGCCTGTGGGTCTGGCTCAGTATACAGCAGCCTTCTATGTTCTTTCTATTCCTCAAACCCTGCTGTTCTCTCAGTTTCAGAATCATTTTAAATTTTGCCGGACATCCTTGTAGCACGTTGCAGCAACCAAATCATTTCTTATATGGTTTGTGAAATATTCTCTAATAATGCCAATACCAACTGCAGTTCATGCCACAGGTCAACAATAAAACACAGTAAAATAAGCTTTATTTCTATTTTTAACACGCCATCTATTATATGGAAATATAATGGAGTTCTTCAAATCTGAAACCATTGTTGGTTGCAAGAAAAAAAGAATACAGGCATGAATCAGTTGTCAGGTTCCGCAAACAAACACAGCTTCATCCCAACCACAATAATGTGGCATTGCACCATTATCTCTGCCCCCAGGTTCTGCAAAAAACTTTGCTCAGAGCACATACACACACACCACTAGCAGTACCTCACAGATCTGGTTGTCTTGTTCCCACCATGGGGGCGGCTGCTTATCAGGAAAAAACTCACGGTGACCATTCTCCACATTAGCTCATTAAGGCCTCGAGGTGATTCCTGGTCATATTAGTATCTGTACCAATGTAGCTTTCCTTCTATCAATGCTAGTCTTCCATCATGTTGCTGCTTGGTCTACACCAGAGAAAGCCAACGTAGTGCCCTCCAGATGTTGTGGACTCCCATCAGCCCCACCCAGCACAGTCAGCAGTCAGGGATGATGGGCGTCTGGAGGGCACACTGGAGGTGGAGAGCAGAGGTAGCCATTGTTAATGGCCTCAGTTTTGGGGGCAGACTTGTGTGCACAGCGAAAGTAATCGCTCCCGAAACTGTGGTCAGAAGACACTGGCTCCTGATGCAAACAGGACTGAATGCCTGTCTGGAGGGCAAAACCATCTTTCTGTCTGGAACATGCAAGCAGCAGAAATGCTGGCAAGGCCTGAGCTGAACTAAGAAGAGTTTAAGTGGCTGCAAGATCTGTTACTCCTTGCAGCTAATAGTGCTGAATGTCCTTCATAAGGATCCCTGTACCTCGATAAAGCATGGAATCACATCAACCCCAAAAACAATTCAGAAAATTGGGGGTGTCAGGAGGATCAAGAGACTGAACTCGGGGCTGGCGTGCTTTCCCTTTGCTTAATCTTTGGTTTGCCTAGTTCCATTGTTCTGGGGCCTGTGAAGCCGAGTTTGCTTTTGTGCCCTCTTTTTCAAAAGTGATTTCTTGTTTTGAACCTGTTGGTAGCCTTTTTCCTCTGAGCTACGTCCTTTGTGGTTGGAGCCCATTAACAATTCTGAATATTATTTGGGTTTTTGTTATTGATTGTTCTCAGGTGAGGCTTATACTCCACCATTTTATTTTTCCAACCTTTCCCCCTTCATCTGGATCCTACCCATTGGATCCTCCACTCATCTATGTGTTCTTCCTTGAGAACTCACTAACATTGGTTCCTTTGAATCCCTGCATGGCCAATGGTCAGGATATCCATTATATATTTTCCTTTTCTTAATATCTAGGATAAGTTATATAACTGAAACGCAGTAAAGCTTTCAACTAGTTTGGGCTGGTGGAAGTTATAGGTAGGCAATTTGAAATAACTGTTAAATATATTATTGGTTTTGCATGCCGTAACTATTGTTTTAGTGAAGTTACATATTGTTTCTTTGAATAGTTACATTTATAAGTTTCATATTCTATTTTGTTTTTCCACATAATCACTAACTGCAATACACTGTTTAGCCTTTTGAGCGTGGTCTGGTCACCGCCCTTCACCTGTTGGGAACAATTTAAGAACCTCAATTTCAGCTATTTTTCCAGGTTTCTTCATCTGTAGAGCTTGGTGTTCTTTTGCGGTACTGTTAAGGTCAATGCTTTCACAAGACTACCTTCCCAATGTCTTCTCCAGGATTTTTTTGCTCTTTAGAATGACCTGATAAATAAAAAGAAATATTGATATAAAAACAGGCTGTTTCCATTCTTTCATTTCCCTAAATTGAAAATTAACACTGTATGCTTTTTATGCAGTTCTCTACTGTACAGCTTTGTAAGTCACTTTGAGACTTTTTTGCAGAAAGTTACGAATAGATGTAAAAGATAATTCCAGAAAACCAATCAAGAATGCACTAAGAAGCCCCATGCGAAGACTCAGATCTGGTCAATATACAAGCTTTAAAATTATGAGAACATGCAAGGCAAGGACAAACTCTAAAAAAACTGAAGTGTGCCGTTTACAGCACTTGCACACGTAAGGATGAAAACTTTAATGTTGAGTTAAAGAGCTACTGTATATGCCTGCATCTTCCACAGATGTTTCCAACCAAGAACGCTTCTTCTGCTTTACTAATGTACCCTATTCAAAGAAGGCATATATTGCATACAAAGGTTTAACTGCATTAGTGCACAGCTTATGCTTATTGACACAACTGTGACATGTAAAACTGAATGTATGTGCCTCTTGCAAGGCAATTAACTGCCCTCAGTTTTCACAAATGTCATACCTTAGTAGCCAAAACTAAAAAAAAGAAAAGAGCAAGGCAAAAATTCAGCACTGAACATAAGAAGACCCTTGCTGGACCAGGCTAGTGGCCCATCTGTTTAGCATCCTGTTCTCACAGTGGCCAATCAGATGCCTGTGGGAAGCTTTCAAGAAACTGGCATTCAAAGAAATGCTGCCTCCAACAGTGGAGGTTCAACAGTCACTGTGGTTAGTAGCTACTGATAGCCTTATCCTCCGTTTACACCAAAAACAGACATCGTATTTCCTAGGGCCGCATTATATTGATGCGCCTAAATTTTAAACTATCAGATACTTGCAGTGTCTCTGTAAGTTTATTCTCAGTCACTACCCTAAATTGCACATCATGCTAAGCCAAACCATGACTTTGCACAAATGAGAAAACACCCAGGCTCTCAAGAGATTGTGGCTGTTTTGCTCCTCCTCAGCAAATCTGCTGCTGCGCTGAGCCAGTTTGGCTTAGCGTGTCATCTGAACCAAAACTAATTTTTTAGCTCTCTCAGACAAACCCAAGGCCTGCCCCTAAGGTTTATTTATTATTTACAGCTTATGGTTTGTCTGGGACAGCTAAACAACAAGTCCAGGTCCAGACAATACGCTAAGCCAGCCTTTCCCACCCTTTGGGTCCCCACATGTTGCAAACTCCCATCAGCCCCAGCCAGTATGGCCAATGGTCAGGAATTATGGGAACTGTAGTCTACTAGGGGACCCAAATGTTGGGAAAGGCTGTCTAAGCCAAACTATAGCTTTGCACAGCAGCAGAATGACTGGGAAGGAGCAAGCCTGCTTGCTCACACTAAACTGTGATTTTACTTAATGCTGTATGTGAGCAGGGTCAGTTTTTTCCTTCAACAGTCTGGAACGACAAACTGTCTCACTCACATGTGTGTCTCACCAACTGAAGTGCTATGCTCCCATTTGTTACAGACAAGAGCCAGGAGAGCACATTTCTCTTTATTAAAATAAGTAAAATGCTCCTGCTGCTGGAATAGTTAAAAATTTCCAACCAACCACACTTATCTTGCCCTCCTGTTCAAAGAACCTGAGCGGTCGTGGGAATTGTTGCCAGTGAAGACCGAGAATATCTGGAGCTCCCACACCCAATATACAGGAATGTATACATTTTACAACTAGTGGGGAATCTCATAGTAGATAGATATTGGCATCCCAAGAACTTAAAAAAATAATAATCAAATTTCTTATCAGTGCAGAGACAGGTCTGGTGAGTCTCAGAGAAACAGGAAAGTTTCCAATTCAAGGGGAAGAGGAAAAAGCTACAGCTGTGCCTTATACAGTTGCTGCTGATTCCATCTCACAAACAAAATCAGCCTTATCAAAAGTCACCTGCAGGTTTAACAGACTAGCTTCTCTTTGGTTTACAAGTGGGAAAAAAAATAGCACGCACAGCAGAAAGACCAAGGATGGGGAATCTATGGGCCTCCAAGTGCTATTGGACTATAGCTCGCATCACCTTTGACCATTGGCCATAATAGCCAAGGTTAACGTGAGCTGCGGTCCAACAGGTTCGCTACCCCTAGTACAAAGGACTCGCCACTTAACATTCACAGAGCAGATGGAATGTGCAAATGCATCGTGAAAGAGGAAAAAAATTCTGTTATCAATACCTTCCACTTGCAAAGTGTAGACAGAAGAGCATCCAGAAGCCAGTCCAGACTTCAAGGCTATAGGAAGAAACCAAAATCAGTGAAGTCATACTGAGCTTCCTGAACACTGTTTAGAAATTATATAATCCAAAAGATATTGTAATACCGACCTGCTGTTCTCAAAAGAAAGAAAATGAGCATTATCATCCAGTAACGATTTATTAGTGAAGCAGCATGCACATCAGTAAAGAAATGTCTCCTGCATGGTTTATCTCCTCCATCACCGTCTGAAGACTCAGAGAAGCAGTAGGAATATGCAGGTTGCAGACCTCAGGGGGCCCAGCTTGCTCTCCAACGGTGTGGAAGGGGACTATACGTCACAGAGCCCAAAGGCCTACGCTCCCATACGCCACATGGACAGAGCCGAGAGAGAGCGACCTCTCCAGATATCCCCGTTGGTTGAAGGAGCGATGAACTCCAAGTGCCTCTGTAGAAGGTTGTCTAGTCAAGTATGTAGTCCATAACATCCAGAGGACCAAAGGTTTGAGGAAAGCTGGCTTAGCGTGATGCCTGCTTCCAAGAAACAGATCCTCAGCTACTACCAAGGCTATTATATAGCAGTACACCAGGATATTAGCAAACTCTCTTCAGGAAGGCCAAGGCCAATGTTTTACCTGGTTAGATCTTGTGGAACTCTGGTGCTCATGATGTCCAGAAGGCTGACCCTCACCACTTCCAGATGTCAGCCCCATGAGAACGGCAGCAACAGTTCCTTGCTCAGGCGCCAGGGACAAGGTGGGATAGACAACCACCATGAGGACACAGCAAATGCAGAATACCTGCTACAAAGAATAGAAAGCAGAGTACATTTCAGAATTGGGACTCTCAAGGCTAGGGGCATTTACTGACTATGGGGGGGGGGGAAACCAGACAAGTCATTCCTGAAGAAATCTGCACTGTCTGTACACACACCATAACCCAATTCCACAATATCCTTCAAAACTGATTATTCTTGCCCACCTGTTGTTATCCAGACCACAGTAACAATTTACCCTTGATTATTCAATTTTTAATACAATCCTTGCTTCAAGGATCTCAGGGATGCATACATGGCTCACTCCAGCCTCACTGTATCCTCACAACAACCCTGTGAGCTAGGTCAGGCAAAGACACAACAATTGGCCCAAGGTCAACTGAGTTGAGTTTGAGGACCATATACAGCTTGAACCTGGGTCTTCCTGCTTCTAGTCGGGCACTCTAACCATTCTGCCTGCTTCTAGTCGGGCACTCTAACCATTCTGCCGCACTGACTTTCTGAATTAGTGACTCTCACCAATTGTGGCAAACCTTCCCATTCGTTAGCGGGAAGAACATAGCTAAACACAGTCAAGAGCACTCAGCAGACACAGCAAGCACATGACTGGGAATATACACAATCTGAAAACTTGGACCACAACAACTATTTTTGTTTTTCATGTGCCTTGAAGAATATCCAAACTAATCTAGCCACTCAAGGCAGAATCTACAACCACGGGACGATGATTTTCTAACACCTGAAGAAATATTTTGCCTTGAAGATAAGTCTCCAAACTATGAAATTTGCTCCCGCAAGAGACAGTGATGGCCATCAAATTGGATGGCCTTAAAAGATTAAACAAATTCATGGAGGATAATGCTGTCAATGGGAACTAGCCACTGAACTCAAGCTCTGCTTGTGGGCTTCCCATGGGCATCTGATTGACCTGAGCCAGCAGAACTAGATGGGTCACTGTCCTGATTCATCAGATCTTATGTTCTTGTTATGTTGTCTCCAAATGCAATGCATTACACAAATTAGCTTCAGCTGACTCTTTTTACATGCAATACATCCAAAAATTAATTCCTTGCTTTGCTAAATTAATGACTGCTGTATTTCTCTTAGGACACCCCCACACCATACATTTAAAACACTTATACCACTTTATTATTTCTCCTGAAGAACCCTGGGAACTGTACTTCATTAAGTGTGCCAAGAGATGTTAGGAGATCCTTAACAAACCTGTTCTCAGGATTCATTGGGGAAAGCCAAGACTGTTAGTGGGACAAGAGGGCTTTAAATGTGTGGTATGGCTGTCACCCATCTTTGGCTTATACTATCCAGTAACCCACACGTTTGGTTTAAGGTATGGGACAGATCTGGGTTAGGAGTCAGACTTAAAACTTCTCAGAAACAGGAAGAAGCCATTGCTTCTTTATCCCATAATAATCCTAGGTATGTAAGCAGGTTTCTGTAGCACCTGGGAAGGACTTGTTCAGCCCGCAATCTCCATCTTGGAATAGACTCTACAAGCTAAAAATCCCGCCTACTTTCCGTATTTTTTAATCTTTCCTCTCCACCTCCCTTCATGCAGCATCTTGCATGATGAAGAGTTCCAGAGAACATTTTGATTGGTCTTAATAAAGGTACTGCCAATGGATTTTATAGTACAGTATCGCTGATTCATAGCGTCACCATAGTTTGAAATCGACTTGAAGGCACTTAACAACATGGACCACAAGCACAGCTACCTTTGCTTTTTATGAACCTGAAAATGCATCCGTGGTTATGTTGAAAGGGCGTTGAAGACAAAATGCTGTTAACACAGCTCTTGGTGGACAAGTGTTTCCTGCATGGTTTATCTCCTCCATCACCGTCCGAAGACTCAGAGAAGCAGTAGGAATATGCAGGTTGCAGACCTCAGGGGGCCCAGCTTGCTCTCCAACGGTGTGGAAGGGGACTATACGTCACAGAGCCCAAAGGCCTACGCTCCCATATGCCACACGGACAGAGCTGAGAGAGAGCGACCTCTCCAGATATCCCCGTTGGTTGAAGGTATGATAAACTGCAAGAGCCTCTACAGAAAGTTGCCTAGTCTGAGATCAGCATTCCCCGGCCTGGTAGCCCACCCACCTCCCTGATGTTGGACTCAAGCTCCCATCAGCCTCAGCCAGTATCGCCAATGGCCAGAAACGATGGAAGTTGCAGCCCAGCACCGCTGTCACCCTTTCGGAATGGCATATACCAAGTCAGTTTTTTATACTTCAATGTATTGTTAAGTCTAAAAATAAGCAAACAACAACTTTTGTCTGTGGACAGTTCATAAAGCCCACATCCCACAAAAAGTGTTTGCAATGAATTTAAAAAAACCCACAAGACAAACAGGAAAATGAATTATTCTCATGAATACCTGTTCAAGCCTCATCTAGGCTGTTGTACACGCTCATTTTGAGAATATATGCCCTCTTCAACAGCATGCATTGGACTTTATTCAGGGGTTCTGAAATGGAAGAACAGAATGTCATGATCAATTAACACAGCTGCTTCTCAAACAGCGGGTCCCAACACGTTCCTCGGTGGGTCACACAATGAAGGCATATTTGGACAGGTCTGTGTATCACCCCCAAGTATCTACGTATTTTTTTAAAAAAAAGTAAGGATGGGAGCACAGCACTCCTGTTGCAAGGCCCATTAGATGAGTTTGGGGCAGATCCATACCACACATTTAAAAGCACATTACTTTCCCCAATGAATCCTGGGAACTGTGGTTTTCCTCTCAGAGCTACATATTCCCAGCACCCTTAAACTACAGCTTCCATGATTCTTTGGGAAGAGTCATGTGATTTAAATGTATGGTGTGGACCTGCCCTTGGTTGCTGACCTACTTCCTAGTAAGTCATGCTTAAAGTCTATAAAAAGGCATGCCGCTTATATACACATTAAAACACAATAACCATATACTTGTTCAGATGTAGGAATCGTGCATTTTCTAATCCAGAGGGAGAAGATAGATGAGAAGCACTGGATTCAACACAACTTTTTAACAATACACAAAGCAACATACACAGGAAGGAAATACTATCCAAGTGAAACAATGTTTCCTGCATGGTTTATCTCCTCCGTCACCGTCCGAAGACTCAGAGAAGCAATAGGAATATGCAGGTTGCAGACCTCAGGGGGCCCAGCTTGCTCTCCAACGGTGTGGAAGAGGACTATACGTCACAGAGCCCAGAGGCCTATGCTCCCATACGCCACACGGACAGAGCTGAGAGAGCGAACTCTCCAGATATCCCCGTTGGTTGAAGGTACAACAGACTCCAAGTCCCCTATAGAAAGTCGTCTAGTCTCCAGTTGACCATTCTCCAACTTGGTACTCTCCACATGTTTATTGGACTCTCCCATCAGCATGGCCAATGGCCAGGAACAATGGGAGTTGTAGTCCGCAAACATCTGGAGGGCCACAGGTCGGAGGAAAGCTGGCTTAGTGCAATGCCTGCTTCCAAGACCATGATCCTGAGCTACTTCTAAGCCCACACTCCCATACACCTCATGGACAGAGGTGACAGATATCCTCACTGGTTGAAGATATGATGAACTACAAAGTGCTTCCATTTCTATAAGTTGTCTAGTCTCTAGACTAGTGAGGACCAAATATTCACAAAATTATATTTATATCCCATCTTTCCTCAAAGGAGCTCAAGGTGGATTACATCGCTCTCCCACTCCATTTCTTCCTCACAACAACCCTGTGAGGTAAGTCAGACTGAGAGACTGTGACTGGCCCATGGCCACCAGCAAGCTTCATGGCTGAGTAGGGATTTGAAGCCTTATCTCCTACATCCTAGCGCAGCATACTAACTGCTATACAATATTGGCTCAAAATAATTCAAAAGAATATTCCAAAAACAGTGTGCCCCTCCCAAGACTAATTCCAATAAGAGAACTGTATTTTGCTGTTCAGACAGTTTTAATCATAGATTATACGCTCCATAATAAAGATGGAATTGTTAATAAATTAGATATCTAAACACTTTCACCCTTAGACAGTGTTACAAGTAACCCCTGCAAATATCCTCATTTGATAAAATTATGTTAACACTGCTATTCCCACCTTCAAGGGTTTAGGGCAGCCTTCCACAACCTGGAGACATCCAGGTATTGCTGGACTAAACTCCCATCATTTCAGGCAACTGGCCATGCTGACTAATGCTGATGAGAGCTGTAGTTCAAAATGTCTGGAGGGTACTAGGTTGGCTTAGGTAGGAACACACAAATTCAGAGCATTTGGTTCTTGGTCAAACAGCTTAAAAGAAAATATTTATTTTTCTTCAATACCTTGCATTTCCAAGCTGGACATGTTCACCTGTGGTTTAAATGCCCTCTTCAGCAGCATCTAATGATGTCCTCGAAGCACTCAGACTGCAAAGAACAGAACAGCACATCAGCTTATTACAACTGCATAGAATACCATTATTATACTATGTGCAGTAAGACACTACATTACAAAAGGCGTTTATACTAGAAGCTGCCTTTGTTTGCAGATGCCCAGTTTTAATTTTAAAGCCAAGCTACTATTTGTTAGGCAAGACTGTGTGTTTGCAGATCATACATTGATGCTTCATAGCTTTGAAATATGATGTTAAGGTACCCTCAAATCTAAGCATTATGGCTTTTTTTGAGACTGGCTAAAAAGCAGTGAAAGCAAGCAAAAAAGTTCAAATTCGCAGCCTGGAACACTTCTTGTTTTTCTCAATTGATATGCCCATGCAAATCAAATGATATGCACATATTTAGAGGGCACTAATAAACAGAAAAGATGCTTTGAAATTTATTCAGTCTAGTGCAGATTTTTACAGAGGTTTAATAAATAGAATCCTCCAAATAACAACCTAAGATTGATGAAAGGATAAAACGACGAGAGCAGATAAAATGGAGGGGGGAAACCTTGTACACCACCTTCAGCTCCTTGGTAGAAAGGCAGGATTTAAATGTAACAATAAAACTTTGATCTACACCGCAAGCATAGGAAAGGCTGCTGTAGGGCATCATTCTTTCCATACCCCCCAAAAGAAATCATGAGCCATCCAAGCGGCCCTCCTCCCAAACATTCTAACAAACGATTCTGAATTTTCTGAACATGCTGTGCCTGTTCAATTTCTGCATGTCCCTACAGGCTTCCAAGGTCCACGAACCCCCCTCCCCCAAGCGTATTTGTGACCTTTTGAAGAGCGTTTTTCTACTATTTTAACTGCAACAAAAACACTACTTAAACATTTAAGAAATGGGAAAAATAGGAAAAAATTCTCTCATCGCTCTCTTCATCTGTTCAATTTCTGCCTGTCGCAAGTAACAAAAATACAGGAAACCCAACAAAGAAGAGAAAAGGATCCTAACATAGCTTTTTCGGAGCAGCCCTGAGAAAGAGCTCGCATATTTGAAATAACTGGAGCGAATGAGAACCTCTGACACTAACTGTACCTGCTCTATTCATCTTGTTTAAGAGATTAAAATAACGTAATTATAAAAACTCAAAATAATTATGATTCCTAACTATTCCTTCTTATAGTATGAACCTCCCACCTTTCCCGCTCTTTAAGGCAGAGGCGGCGACATCCCACGACGACTTACCTCGTCGCCCCATGTGCGAGAAAAAGAAAAAGAAGCCAACGACGAGGATATTTATACCACACAAGGGATGACGGGAAAAAGCAAACCATTGAACAGCAAAGGCGCATGCGCCAAAATATTCATTTTGGAGAGGAGAGGGTAAAAAGCCCATGAGTGACACCTTTACAACTATTTTTAGGGAGCAATTGCTTCCGGTTCTCATTCGACTCCTCAGCATGCAGGGCAATCGTGATGGATATATTTTTTAAAAAAAATAAAGCTGGCAAAATTAAAGTGCATCATGATTACAGTTATCTGAAAACACTGCATCTGAAAACCCTGACTTATTTTTATTTTTAAAAAGCCTACTTCATGCATACATTTTCCCGCCACTTTTGCTCCTCACCGCACATGGTGGATTCTATCGACGTTGACTGAGGACCGAACTTTGTTTTTACAGACACATAAAGATTTCACCTCTTGAAGGGAGAGCATTTTTTAAAAAAATCTAGGCGCATGCGTAATGACGTAGAGGGAAAAGCTCGCAGAGACGCAGTGACTGGTTCAGTTGGTGGTGAACGAAATGGAAAGGAGATTTCAAGAGAGGCAACGACGAAGCAGTTCGGACAACAAGGACGCCCTCTCCCGAAAGAAGTGATGAATAGCCTCCCGCTCCCAATGGGCTCAGGAAGAGGAGCCCTGTATATACAGTATAAGAGTTTGTAGCTGCCCGGCGGTCTGTGTACTACCAATTTGCAAGCTTGGACTGAATGTATACACTGTAATGTGAGTACGAACTCAAGTGAATTAGATATAGTTGTATGAGGGAATCAGTTGGGAGAGGGACCAGTTGGAAAACGAAAGTAGAGCTCTTGGTTATACTGCAACAGACTGTTAAGTAAAGTTTGTTCCTTCTAACGAGTATTTGTGATTCATTTCAACTCTTGCAAATATTACATACACAGCCGCCACCTTTTCTTCCTTCCTTCATATTTAATGGAAATTACTCCCGGGTAAATCAAATTGCAGTAATCAGACCAGACTAAGATGCACATGACAGAGTAAACAAACACGTCACACACAGTAGATTTGCATTTAGCAGAGTGAACTCAGGACCAGGGGAAGAACCTTGGGAAATAATCATAGAGTGAGAATTGGGTGTTGCAAGTATTTCTCCATTTTCATCTGTGAGATGCTGTGGGGTATGCAGCTGTTCTTTTAAGAAAATACTTTTAAGAGAACACACAGGTTTTGCCTCTACAGAGAGAAAAATTCCAAAGCTGGGATGTGTCTACCAAGGCAAACCTCTAAATAAAGGAGGAGTGGAGAACGTTTTTTGGCCACTCTGAACAATTCTCCATGAGCCACATGCCAGTGGTGGGTGGGACCAGAGGCAAAATTGGGACGAGCAATGAATGTACATTTTACCTTTGTACATACAGCCAACTACTTTCTATCCCGGTCTAGCGTCCATCCAGGCAAGCAAAGGGCATTATCAGAATTAAAGGACACATTCTTGTTGTTACGTGCCTTCAAGTCGACTACGACTCATGGCAACCCTATGAATCAGCGACCTCCAAGAGCATGTCATGAACCACCCTGTTCAGATCTTGTAAGTTCAGGTCTGCGGCTTCCTTTATGGAATCAATCCGTCTCGTTTGGTTTTCCTCTTTTTCTACTCCCTTCTGTTTTCCCCAGCATTATTGTCTTTTCTAGTGAATCATGTCTTCTCATGATGTGTCCAAAGTATGATAACCTCAGTTTCATAATTTTAGCTTCTAGTGACAGTTCTGGTTTAATTTGTTCTAACATCCAATTATTTTTCTCACAGTCCATGGTATGTGCAAAGCTCTCCTCCAGCACCACATTTCAAATGAGTTGATTTTTCTCTTATCCGCCTTTTTCACTGTCCAACTTTCACATCCATACGTAGAGATCGGGAATACCATGGTCTGAATGATCCTGACTTTGGTGGTCAGTGATACATGTTTGCATTTGAGGACCTTTTCTAGTTCTCTCACAGCTGCCCTACCCAGTCCTAGCCTTCTTCTGATTTCTTGACTATTGTCTCCATTTTGGTTAATGACTGTGTCAAGGTATTGATAATCCTTGACAAGTTCAATGTCCTCATTGTCAACTTTAAAGTTACATAAATCTTCTGTTGTCATTACTTTAGTCTTTTTGACATTCAGCTGTAGTCCTGCTGTTGTGCCAAGCAAAAAACAATTTGGGTGTGTGAAGAAAGGCCTGTGGTGAGTGTGGCTTGGAAACAGGGGGTGTTCCTCCACGAGAGTCCCAAGGGCCAGAAAGAGGAGTGAGGGCTAGGACTCAGATAGCCCATTCCTGCAACAGAGCCAGGGAAACAGGCTGCCTTCCTCCACAGGGTTCTCGGCCTGCAAAAAGGCCACACCTGCTCCTTGTCTCCCAATTCCTCTGCACGCACCCCTGACCAGAGCTTGGAAAAGTTACTTTTTTGAACTACAACTCCCATCAGCCCCAGCCAGCATGGCTGGCTGGGGCTGATGGGAGCTGTAGTTTTAAAAAAGTAACTTTTCCAAGCTCTGCCCCTGACTCATCCTTCAACAAAAGAAAGTCCCGCTCTGCATCTTGGGATTGATTGCACACGAGATGTAGGTAACCAGCTGGAGATGTAACCGGGGGAAGGAGAGAAATTAAGAGCCAGTCTTTTCTAAAAAAAGATTTATTCCATAAAATCTTATTGAAAGGAAGACAGATATACAATGCAATGATTTGCTCTACAGAGAGATATTTTATACACCATGAAAAAGCAATTCTAGCATAGAGTGCCTCACACACCCACTCATTGTCTGCAATAGCTTCCTTCCCTGCACTCTCCTGAAGAATTGCTATTCCAGTAAAGGAGAGGAACTTGTAGTCCAACAATGTCTGGGAAGGCCCCAACTCCCATCATCCCTGACTACCGGCCATGCTGCATTACAGGGTCTAAAGGGTCACAGGATCTCAGCCTCTGCATTACAGGGTACAGAGCCAAACTTCATCCCTTACCTCACGGAAAATATTCTCGTCAAGTCAGTGCTCAAGTACACAAAGGATTGTGGGGAGTGAGAAATAGAGAGCAAAAAAGGTCAACTGGAATAGGGGTGGAATGAGAGTTTTGAGGTGCAAAGGCAAAGGTCGGGTTAGCTATGCCTTGTGTCCCTAGGATCACCAGTAAGGTGAACATACTGGGCCAGGGCTCTTGATTTAAAACATCAGGGATGGGGTACCTTTGATCTCAGCCAGGATGGCCAACACCCAGAGGCTATGGGAGTTGTAGTACAAACATACCTGGAGGAACACAGGTTCCCTCTCTATCCATACTTCCACCACTTTGTAGAAGAGTGTTCCAGGCAATACAAGCTTTTCTCATTTGTGCATAGGGGAAAAAGAGGATTGGATTCCAATCAAGTTAGCTGCACAGTTCCACATTGAAATCAATAGTACTTAAGTCATGACTAACTTATTCCTATTAATTTCAGTGGGCCGGAGGCCCTAAATTCAATTAATCCAGATCCAACCTAAGGCCTGCTGAAATTCCTTTTTCTGTATGACTACTGAAAATACAGAAGCCCTTTCCCTTCTCTTTCACCTGGTCATCCTACTCAACAGAAGGTTGGGCAACGGGGGAGGCAACAACAGTATAAAAATGTAAAGGCCTCTTCTCAAGGTGAGGAAGCACAGAATTGCATGGGACATAAGTCTTCAGCGATATGTGTGCTGGCTAGCCATTGATACGGTGTCACATTCTAGTAGTGTGTCCTTTTTGCAACACAGGTGAGATGTGATGTGCAGCCAAACTAGTGATCAAACACAGAACCACATACCTACCTCAGTCTTCCCCAAGCTGAGCGGCCTCCAGATGATGTTGGACTACAATTCACATCAGCCTCAGCCAGTGTAGCCAATGATCAGGGATGACGGGAGTTGTAGTCCAACAACATCTGGAAGGCATCAGGTTGGAAAGCTAACCTACATTAACATATATCCAAATATCATCATCTCATGTAAGTGTGGCACACCCTACAACCCAGCAGTGGCTTGTTGACACCATTCCAAAACATTCCATAAAAGCTGATAAAGGGATAACTTTTTTTTTAAGAAAAGGTCAGATTCCAGCTCTTTTCAAGCACATAAAATTTTGAATTTTCAGTACATTTTGCTGCCTAAGAAAAGGCAAGTTCCACTCTAATTTCAGAAAGTTTAAAAAGGAAGAAACCATGATTTAAAAAAGATACAATATATTCCATGCCATTTGCTTCCTGAAGGCAACTTGTTTCAGGCTTTGCAGTTCCCATTGAACAGGCCTAAATATGCAAATAAAAAAAATGAGGTCTCAACTTTACAACAGTTTGTTGTTGTCCATCTTTAAAAAACTTTAAAACTTTTTTTATCTCTAAAAATACAGCATATGCCATTTCAGAACTATACAATTCCTCTGCAGGATGTAAAATTGGTCAGTAGTGATTTTGCATATAAGTACATCAAAAAGTCATAAGCTACAAAAAAAAAAAGAAATCTCCAGTAATGTGTCAGTTTCCTGCTAGGACAGTTATTTAAGTTTCCTTTGTACAGACCAAATGCAGGCACACAAGTGTGCGCTCTCTCTCTCTCTCTCTCTCTCTCTCTCACTCACTCACTCACACACACACACACACACACCACACACACACACACAGAAACATACACAAATTTCCTGTTCCCAGGCTCCAAAGGCTGCTCCAATATTATCTCTTCCTTAGAAAAGGCCTATTAAACAGATCAGGACCTACTATTTACAGCAGAAAAAAAGGGAGGGGCACTGTCCATTCAGATGCTGGAGCTGTCCACATCTAATGTGAGTCAGGGCACCTGTCTACAAGCAGGGGGTATTGCTGATTCATCTGAGGTATAGTGTTTTCTGTTTGCTTTTCCCATTGTGATCTGATGGCACTTGAAAGAAATTCCTTCCAATGAAATGCTTCTTTTGGACAAGGTTCTGCCCACCCCCTCTTTCCATTTCCCTGAAGAAAGTCATTTCCTGGATATGTTCTGAAGACAAGTTTTGGACAAGCCTCAAAGGTTCCTCTTCAACTCCAAGAGAGGGTAAACAGCAAATGCTGCAGATCTTCTCCCTCCTCTGGCATATTGAATGGTATTGGGGTTTAAGAAAAAGAAGAAAGATTCATGGCCGATGAAACCTGCAACAGAGATTAAGAGAATCGCATCATATTTGGGAGAATGGCAACAGGCTTGGATAAATCTTTCTTTACATTTTGCATGCAACATCCAGGTCATGCCCTCAGCTCATGAACACCAGAACAGCGAAGCTCTCACTGCTAAGTGGCCCAGGCTACTCATCAAATACCATCAGCAAAAGTTGGAAAAGGGGCGTAGCTCAGTAGTGGAGCATCTGCTTTGTATGTTGAAGATCCCAGGCTCAATCTGCGGCATCTCCAGGTAGAGCTGGGAGAGGATGTTGCCAGCCAATGTAAAAAATACTGCGCTAGATGGACTAAGGGCCTGACTTGGTATAAGGCAGCTTCCTGCGTTTGTCTGGGTTGATGCCAGCTGCTCCCATCCCACGGTGTACCCACGGCCACATCCTGGGTTCAGCTTGCAGTACAACTTACATCAAACATGGGTAAGTAGTGGCATGTCGGAAGTTGGACAACGAACATGGGTTAACAGTGGCATGTCAAAGGCTCTACCCTGTACAGCGTGTAGGATGCAAGCAATCGGCTCATGAAAGATGAGGAATCTATGTGGTCAAGCTTCTTTCCCCCCATACCCTGCAGCAGTTATGGGAAGAGGACCTGAGCCTCTGGTTCAAACCTGACCATGGCAAGAAAGACTAGTGGGAATGCCACAAGCCACTGTGGTCCTATGGGGGGAAAACCCAATAAGGAAGGTGGGTGCCTCCTTCTTACGTACCGTGTGAACTGTTTGCTCTCTTCATGGACTTCCATTTCAGAGCTTTTGAACTCGTTCAGCTCCTTCCGGATGGCAGCCTGCATGAAGTGGGAAGAGGAGTCCTGTCAGCTCACATCTCAGCACCCCTCAGCTCTGTAAAGTGCTATCCAATCTGTGCTGGCACAATGCAGTAAGGCATCTCAGCCTTGTGCTTCTGCCTTACATCTACTTTATCCAACCAGGAACAGCCCTCCTGAACCATTGTCTGACATTTCCTCTTTGGATGCTCTGATCAGTAGCCAGAATCAGAGGAAGAAAGGAATGAATCTGGCCTAGAGCCCAGAAAGGCCCTGTGTGGGGCGGGGGGGATAGCCTTATGGGATTTTTCAATATGATTTATTTATTTACCTACATATTTTATTTATAGAAGACTGTTTATCATGTTTTTCTAATGTGTACATATCACTTAAAGTGGCTTCCAATAAACAGATCATAGTTTCCCAAGAAAACCCCAATATCAAAATACAAGATGCAACCAAACCATAATAAAATACACTAAAATACTATGCATAATAGAGACAAGGCAGGACAGATAAAACAATCACTTTCAATAGAACATCATGTTCCACAATTTGGGCTTCATTAAGTTCCACAGTTTGGGTGCAGCCACTGAGAAGGCCCTAACTCTGGCCCCAATCAAATACATATGATTTTTTGGTGAGGCATTTTCGTATATGCGTATAAGGCTAAGTTATGCATCAAATGATCTAGCTGGCTCTATTCAGCATTTTTGTGGTCAACATAGCATTTGGTTCCCCTTTTCAGTTTACCATAGGAAGCCTCAGTATGAAGGGGTGCAGGGGAAGGTGGATTGATGGCCTTTGCAGAAGTCACGAGACGCAGCAGGAAAGGGAAGGGCACAGGGAGGATGTTCCTCACAGTCCAGAGGAAGAGAAGCAAGAGAGGAAAGCCCTTGAAATTTCACACACATGCAAGACTCAGCTTTTAAGACGACGAAGAAGATGATGAATATAGCACTCTCGAGGTGTATGGCACTTTTACAAAGCACAAGAGGACAGGCCCCTACCTTGAGAAGGTTAAAATCTTATTGGGGGGGGGAGAGACAAATGGAAAGGAGATGAGGGCAGAGACTGGCAGGGGGGGAATGTGCATTAATTTCAGTTATGCATACAACAGGGCAATGACTAGCAAGGAGATGAGAAGCTTGTGGCTCTCCAGGTGTTGTTGGGACTACAATTCCCATCATCCCTGAACACTGGCCATGCTGTGTGTGACTAATGGGAGTTGGGGTGCAACAACATCTTGAGGGCCAAAGGTTCACCATCCCTAAACCAAGGGAAAACAAGGAAGGGAGATGGGAGACACAGGTAGAAGGTTCCCCCCTCCCCAATTATACACAGTTGGACTTCATTACTGTAAGGACTAAAGAGGAAAGGGCAGGTGCCATCATACAAATATCCTGAAAAGCATCCTCAAGGCCGCAAGGGAGAAAAGGTGAATTTTCCATAGGAGGTGGGCCATCACTGTGGGTAATAGTTCCACCTATCGTGCGAAGGCAAGAATGTTTTTTGAAGTCAAGACTAGGGGCGTCAGGCCCCTCCCACTCCCCAGTTCATTCTTGCCTTCTTTGAGCAAGGGGGATCACTGGCAGAGATGAAACGGGACAGGAGTGTGGACAGGCTGGCTGGGCAGAGAGAGTTTTCCCCTCTCACCTTGTCAGCAGGGGTTAATTTTGTCCATGGCTTGTCTGCTCTCCTGTCGTAGTCCTGGGCATCTGTTACCTCCACATATTCATGAAACCTCAGGATCTTCCTAGCCTGCAGTTCAGCCACAGTAGGCCTTTGACTAAGCTGAAAGGCAGAAACGGAGAGAAAAAGAAATTCTGATTTGCAAGTTAAATCACATGGTCTGCTATGCAAGGCTTAAAATAGATTCTGTCACAGGTCATGCACCAAAACAACATCACAAGTCCTAGTGTGGCACCATTATACCCAGGGCATTGCTCCAGTCCAGCAACTTGGAACAGGCTTAACCACACAGGTGCAGCTATCCTGTTGCAAAGCCTCCCAATAATCAGATATGGACAGAAGAAGGGTGTGGCACAGGCAGGATGGGTGAGTGGCTATATGAAGAGTAATCTCTCAAGTCAACAAAACCAATGTTGCCTTTTGCAGCAGTGCAACTTTGCAGCCATAAAGCAAGGATTAACAACAACAAAACCACCATGAATATCAAATGCCACCACCCAGGCAAAATTCCTAGGATGCTGACTGGCTTGCATGGGTAACAGCAGTGGTGCAACTGCAGCAGAAGTGGTGTTCTAATTGACTCCATTGCCTTCCATCCAGTTCTGGTGTGTCTCGAGCACTACACCTTCTGAGCACAAAAATGAGGTTTTGCTCAACGTATACAATGCACTATGCGTACAAATTAGCAAAATCCTAGTTCCATGCTCAGAATAAACCATGGAAATCAGGAGAATTTGTTTAGGTTTTAGGTTTATTAAATGTGTATATCAGCTCCCAAAGTGACAACCAACGTAAACAAAAATACAATTATAAAAATCACACAAGCAAATTAAAAAACAGATTTCACAGAATCGTATCATTGGTGCTGCCCAAATACTGGGAAAGCAAAAACATCTTTGCCTGGCACCAAAATTGTAAGGTTGGAGCCAGGCAGGCATCCCTGGGGAGAGCATTTCATAAACTGGGAGGGGGCCCTACAAACAAGGCCCATCCTTTTGTAGCCTGTAGGGAAGGGGCCATAGCTCAGTGACAGAACATCTGCTTTGCATGTAGAAAGCCCCAGATTCAATCCCTGGCATCTCCAGGTGGGACTGGGATAGACTCCCTGCCTGAAACCTTGGAGAGCTGCTGCCAGTTAGTGTAGACAATACTGAGATAGATGGACCAATGGTCTGACTCAGTATAAGGCAGCTCCCTATGTTCTCCTGTTCCTGTGTCACCCGCACTCAGAAAAGGGCCTCAGATGACAATCTCAGTGTTAAAGCAAGTTCATATGGGGAAAGGCAGTCCTTTTAGGTATAATGGTCCTGAGCCACATAAGGCTTTAAAGGTCAAAACCAGCACTTTGAATTGGAAGCAATTTGGCAGACAGTGCAGTCGGGCCAGAACCGGAGTGATATGCTCACGCCTTCTTGTTCCAGTTAACAATCTAGCCACCTCATTCTGCACAAGCTTATTCTACTTCCCTGGTAGGTTTTTTTGTAAAGGATTCAAAATAGGTCAAGGCTAAAGTGAACTATAAAGAGGGCCAGAAGAAAAATTCAAAAATAGCAATTTAAAAAAAACAACCCACCATGCTTGCAACCAGAAATGGTATATATATTAAATCATTTTATGCCAAGTCAATATGGTTTGAGTTTTTTCCTATCATAACTTTAAAGAAAATAATAGAAAAAAGAAGCAGCACAGAATTCTTGACACCTTACTGATCCAACATCACGCCAAATGCCAAAGTCATTGCCACCATATTCCTGGACAGAACCCCAGAATAAACCCTATGGCATCTGACCCATGTTTAGCATGCTTCTACAGGTCACCACCCACACAGAGTTCTATAGCAGATGGGAACAACATGTGTGATATTCCAATACCTTTCTGGTGAGCCTCCGCTTTATTTCCCTCTTTTCAGCCTGCCGGTCAGCCTCATTTTTTGCTGCCAAGAAGAAAAGAAAAAGTTTCATGATGTTTAAAACGTCTCTTTACTCCCAATATAGTTTAGCAGGAATAAATGAATAAAGAAAAGACTGCAATAATTGGCCTATTAATGATACAATCTGCTGAACCAAGTTGCTTCCATAGGATGAGTCTTTTGCATGCAGGATTTGTTAGGAAGTTAATGTGTATGTGTGCATTTGATATTATATAAATATAATACAGGTGCCTGCATCCATCCACACCCTCCAAAATTCCTTATAAATCAAAATACTATTCCTAGGTAAGCAATTTGATTCATGTATGCCTGATTTTACTTTAAATTGCTCATTCCCAGCATGAGATACTTTATTAAATGACTCCTGATAAATCCAAATAGAGGAAACAGACTAGATTGGACAGAAATGACTTGGGCTCAATCCAATACACACTTACCTGGGAGTAAGTCCCATTGAACCCAATGTAGCTAACTTCTGAGTAGACATGTATTGGATTCCAGCCTTGGCCACTGTGCTCTGGTAACTTCCGAACTGGATTATTGCATTGTGCTCTACAAAGGGCTGCCCATGAAGAAGACTTGGAAACTTCAACTGCAGCAGCCACATTACTAGTTGGATTACTAGTAATTACTAGAATTCATGTAACCCCTGTTCTAAAACAGTTGCATTGGTTGCCAGTTTGTTTCCAAGCCCAATTCAAAGTGCTCATGTTAATATTTAAAGCCTAAATGACTTGGGCGCCAAATATCTGAAAGACTGCCTCCTTCCCTACAGACCCTCTTGATTGTTGAGGTCAGCAGAGGGGGCCCTTTTGATAGTTCCACTGCCCTTAGAAGTTTAGGGGGCTGGGCCCAACAGAGGGCATTCTCTGTGGTGACCCCTAAGTTGTGAAACTCCCTCCCCACCAAGGTGTGTCTGGCAACTTCACTGTACAGTGTTAGGCGGATGCTGAAGACACACCTCTTTACCCTGGCCTTTGATACCTGAGACATTTTTTTTAGGATCCACCCTATTTTGTCATTTTAGGTTATTTTTAATGCCATATTTTAAAATTGCTGTAACTCACCCTGGGACCTCTGGGTGAAGGGCAGGTAATAAATGTTAATAAGAAGAGACTTGGCTTCCACCATTTGCGGCCTGACAAACCATCGCTAGAATTACTGGGTTGTATTCAACCAAGTCTTCCTCAGAGCAGACTCACTGAAATTAATGAACCTAAGTTAGGTCTATTCAATGGGTCTACTCTGAGTTGGACTAGCATTAAATACCACTCACTGAAACACTTTCTCTACTGAAGACAGCCTAGAAATGTCAACTAGTGTAGAACATGGCAGTCTGATTTCCTGTTCCCCACAGTCTGTTATTCCCACACTGAAAACCTTAATTGGCTATTAATATGTTCCTGGATCCAGTTTACTGCAGGGTTTCTTATGGCTTGGGCTCTTTCATCTCCATAAGCCCTTCTCCTTAGATCTTCTAGGGAAGACTTTCTACATGTGTTGTCTCCTTTCTATCTTACGCTGATACGTCCCAGAAGGCAGGGCTTTCTCTATGGGAGAGCCACCATTATGGAACCCTCTCTCTTGGAGGCAGGGGAGCTCTTTCTTATTCAGCCTCTCGGCACTTTTTGGAAAGGTATAAAGATGCTCCCTCTTTCAGAAAGCAGTGGAAAGCTGGTTTTAACCTGTACTTTTAAATCTCTAATGCAGAGTTCCTCAACCATGGATCCCCAGATCTCGTGGGACTCCAATTCCTATAATCTGTGACCAATTACTAAGCTGGCAGGGGATGATAGGAGGCGCAGTCCAACAATATTTGGGGATTCAAGGTTGAAGACTCCGACACAGTAACACAGCTGCCTTTGTGAGTGATGCAGAACCTCCCCAACACCAAAAGAAAAAGAATCCTCTCAAGTATCCAAGAGCACCTGGCTATGGCTATCCTCTTCACCCACCTGATTGGTCCAAAGGTTTTTAGTACTCTATTGGGAAGCTTTATTACCTTATTGCCAAAGAGATTTATGAGCTTTATTACCCCCCACTGCCATATTCCTAACTGAAATGCTTTCATAGAATCACAGAGCTGAAGGGGGCTTGTAGACCATCTAGTCAAACTCCCTGTTCACTGCAATAAATCCAGAGCTAGAACATCCCCAGATAGCTTTCCAGTCTCTGCTTGATGACCTCCAGTGAGGGAAAGCGCACCACTCTAATAAGCAATTGTGTCCATTATTCCATTGCTCTTACCATAGAGAAGTTTCTTCCTAATGGTCAACTGATAATTGACCCTCCTGTAAGCCTATTTGATCTAATCCTGCCCTCTGTGGCAAAGGAGAACAAGGCTTTCCCTCTACCGTGTGGTAACCCTTCAGGTACTGGAGGTCTTAATGTGCTGTTGCTCAGCCATCCCCTATATCACCCTTGTCCTAGACTCACACAACCTCTAACCCATCCCTTTCTCTCTCCATCAGTGGGATTCCTTGCCTTCCCTTCAAACAAGCCACCTCCCCTTTGCCCCCTAAACTTCCTGAGCAGCAGAAGCAAAGTGGTGTTATTGGGGGCGGGGGGGAGTCCTCCCATGCAGAGAAGAGGTGTTAAACACCCTCTCCTCTTCCTACAACAAAAGACTGTTCCACCACCTACACTTGCAAGTGGCAACAACCTGCCCTATGCACCATTCATAAGTTGCAACCCAGATCACCTACTATAGCATTTTGTCCCCTAGGAATTTAAATGAAATGTTTAATGCAAGTCACAGGTACAGTGGCAAGAATGTCGCATGGCAGGAGTAGCAGGCAAAGCTTCTGCTTCACTGCATTTGGGACAGTGGCCAAGACAGAATGCCTTGCAACCAGAGTGCCACAGAAATGATCTGATGGCTAGCAAATAAGCATATGGAGAAGTTCTGAGCAGCTGTTACTTACGCTGAAGTATATTCCTTTGCTCCAATTCTTCAGCTGTTGGTCTCTGACTTAGTCGCCTAATTTAAAAGGGAGGGAGGAATCAGACATGTATCATTTTAGGACAAATGCACAAAAGAACACTCCGTCAGTGACTACAGCAAAAATCTTTTGCACTGGCAAAGTTTGCACATAATCTTAAGCCATGGTTTAGCATGACGTAGAACAGCCTCAGCGAGCCCAAGCAAAGCGTCAAGCTTTCACATTGCCCTCTCTTCCACCCCAATGGCCAGCAGAAGCATTGCTGCTCAACGTACTTTCCTTGTCAAAGAATCTTGCCTTAGCATTACATGTGAACTAGAAATCCTGGTTTAAAATAACAGTCAGCAGCTAAAACATAAGTTATGAAGTTGGCTTGTTTAGCAGCTGACCATTGCTGGTTTCCAACCAGGATTTCTGCTTCACACACAGTGCTAAACTGAGATTCTTTGACACTGAAATTAAACCAGACAGAAGTCCTCCTCCTAGCCATGAGGGAAGAGAAGTGGGTAGGGGGAGATCATGCAATCCCAATGCTTCAGTGGAACTTACTGAGGCTCAGCTATATTGTGCTAAACCATGGTTTGGAATTATGTGCAAACCAGCCCATTATTATGTGCAAACCAGACCAATGAACTAATATTTATTAAATAGAGGTAGACTGGGAAAGATCTCTACTAAAAAGGCTTGTTGGAAGAGGAAGGTCTTCAGTAGGCTCTGAAATACAACAGAGTTGGCACAGACACAGTAACTATAGGAGGCCCTCACCCAAAGGATGATCAAATAGGTATATAAGGGGTGAACTGACCTTTCAGGAAATGACAAAGAAGTGTTTAACACCTTTTCTGAGAAAATCTTTGCACCATATTAATAATGTAAAGATACAAGAGGCGGAGGGGATATGTTCACACCATCTTTCCCAGGACATCCCCCAAACAACTGGCCCAGTCCACAGTTAGGTCCTGCAGGTCACAGGATCAGCTTCCAGGTTCTGTTGCAGATGGAAGCCAATACCTCATCAAAGAGTTACTACATCTACCTGAAAGGTTTTTTGTGACAGTGAGTGCTATAGAAATTGGGACCCTTGTGAATAAGTGCCCTCAGCCTTCCACTGGAAGCAGCAGGTTGGAGCCTTCTTCACCAAAGGATCGATCTGTAAAGAAGTGTCCTAGCTTGCTTCTTGATAAGTCAAGTCAGGGTGCTTATTCTCACATAGATTTCACAAGGGAGGGAAACTCGTCTTCTTGCTCACAGATAACATCTGTGCTGATGTGCAGAACAATAGTTTGCTCTTTTCTTCCTTGTCTCAGAAATAAATCTGGTGCCACACCTTGACTATCTCAGCCTATGCAGCCAGAGATAAGACAGGGTAAAAGAAGCACAAAGAAGTTTAGAAATCCATTCCAGACATTCAGCACCTTCCTCTTTAGTAGCTGCATTCCAGCAGAGAGAGACACCCTTTCAAGCAACGATGAATTTAAAAAGTGTTCAGAAACATCAGCTGGTTCAGAATGCTACAGCCAGACTACTGACTGGGGGTCAGTTATAGGGACCATGCGACTCCCTTGTTACAACAGCTTCACTGGCCACCAGTTTGTTTTGGGACACAATTCACAATGCTGGTTTTGACCTATAAAGCCCTATATGACTTGGAACCAGGTCATCTGAAAAAACTGCCTTCTGCCAAATTTATTTATTGTCTCTCATTTGCAGATTTATAAACCGCTTCACTGCCAAAAGCTAGAGAAGCGGTGTTCAATAAGTATGAGCCTGCCCAAATGTGAAAATCCTTAGGACGGGCTCTTCTTCCTGTGAACGTCTGAAGGATATTTGATAGGAATTCAAGAGAAAGTCTTCTTGGTGGCTGTTCCCAAGCTTTGACACTCCTTGTCAAGAGAGGCCTACCTCTAAAGACCTTCCATCAATAGGCAAAGACATTTTCATTTAGACAGGCCTTTGGCCCCTAACTTGCACATTAACTGTAGCTGTTTTTAACTAGTTGCTTTTATTGGTACCTTACCTGCCTACTTGTTTTTGTACTTTGCATTTCCGCCTTTGTCAATCTGGTGCCCTCTAGATGTTTTGGACTACAACTCCCACCAGCACTAGCTGGCATAGCCTGATGGAAGTTGTGGTCCAAAACATTTAGAGGGCATCAGGATGGTGAAGGCTGTTGTCTTTTATTGCTGTCTTTACCATATTTTATTGTACTGTATTTGTATTACTGCTGTTAGCCACCTTGAGCACCATTTGGTGGGAAAACAGGATATAAAATTTAACAAACACATAAACAGCAGCATGTCCAATGGCTTTGATTTTAGGAAGCAGGGGGCCTGTCCTGGTACTTCCAATACAGGCAGGCCAGATGTGCAAGATTCTTTAGCCTGCTTATTCATAAGGCTGCCTGGGACCAAAGCAGGTTGGGTGGTTGTACTTATTAGCAGTCCAGAGGGAGACACAGCAGCTTTGTTTTACCTGGGACCTTCCCCGTGCTCCCAAATACAGGCTACAGGCCCTAACTGGGCCTCATGCACACTTCCTGCCACCCTTCCTACCTGATCAATGTCGTCCCTATCTGCTGGCGGATTTCATTCCACTCTTCTTTGCTCTTCCGAGGAAACGTGTTCTCTTCTGGTAACTCTTGCTGGGGGGCCATATTGCCCAATTTCATGGCTAAAGTATCTTTCCTCCTGACTTTGTTGGCTAATGCAGCTTTGAAGAGAGAAAAAGAATATTTCATCACAATAGAAGCAAGATGAATGCCACTTTGCCAGCTATACCCCTACTTCCAGATGATATTATTATTGTGCTTACACATGCAGCATCCTTAGAGTCATAAAGGGGGAGGGATGTGCCACTGTGGCAAAGAAGTATCTGCTTCCAATGCAAAGCATGTACAGAGATAGGTTGCCTTTTTGAACCCTTACCAGCTCAATGATTCTGCACCTTAGGGCTGAAGTACATGTCGCTTTAATATGCATGATGTTGTTTTAAAAAATGCAGAGTGCATCAGCTGGGTGGGAGGGGTACTAATCATTAATGGAACCAGGGCAGAGGTGTGTGGAAGAGGAATATTTAACCATTTCCTTCCTGCTGTGGCCCTCAGGAAAATACCTATCCAGAAGCTAATATTTGCAGTGGAGAGGGGGAAATCACATATTGACATCTGTGGGGGATTTTGTGCTCTGATCCCATTAATTATCACTCTTCCATCCTAAGACAATCTGCATTAAAAAAAATCCTACACATTAGATGCAAAGAGGCATTTTTAATGCCACATATACTTTTGGCCCTCGGTGGGGTTAGTTCTATCCCTAAGTGTGAGCCTTACTGTTATGGCTTTCATCTTCATCATCATCTTCCTTCTCCTCCTTGTACAGAATAGGTCCCTCGGAGTCTGAATCACTTGGCCCCTCCTCTTCATCCTGCACTGTCTGGAGTATGAGCCTCGGAATGACTGTAACAGTTGGGGCATCTCCAATGTAAACACGGGAAATGGAATGATGCACATCCTCTTGGCCACTTTCCTCCTCTTCATCATCGTCTGGACTAACAAAATGGCACACAATTATGATTTTTAAATTTAAAAAATATTCCAGGTCAGCCTTCCTCAACTATGCAACTGCGTGTATGTTGGCTTTTAGGCACAGTACCTAACATATCACGCTATAGCCCTTTCGCTTGGCCTTGTTACTTAAATTGTGGGATTCCTTCCTCATCAATATACATAAAGGGCAATTAACCTAGAGCAGTTTTCCTCCAGCCTGGTCCCCTCCAGATGTTTTGGACTAAGAGTGCCATCACCCCCAACCAGCATGGCCAATGGTAAGGGCTGAGGGAAGTTGTAATCTAAAACATCTGGGGGAGGGATATGAGGTTAGAGAAGGTTTCTCTACATTACTTGCCCTTCATGTCCAAAGGTCAGGGAGGAATCCCTAAATTTACCTTAAGTACCCATGCTGCTGAACCAAGGCCAAGTGAAAAGGCCATAGCATGGTCTGCTAGGTAGGCTTAAAATCAGTATGCCCGCAATTATGAATGTCAAAGGATCCAGAGGTTTTTAAGTTTCTCTCCTGGGATCAAAACATTAATTTGTAATATCATCCCATTGCCATTAACTACTACGGAGGTAACACACACAGTGTTGGGGGCCCATCCACAGCAACCAATGGAAGAGGGTGGGCCATGCTTATTCTAGATGGACACCACCCATTCTCCTCATCTTGTCCCTGTTAGAGGCAATTATTTCAAAAAGTGGTGCAGGGGGGCAATCGCCTTATCTTCCTCTCTATTCACCACATCTCCAGTGAGGGGTATTTTGTTCGGGAGGGTATTCAGCAATACTTATCACAGCAGGGCTGTATGCATTCTGCAACCATTTCTGTGCAAGCACAGAAACTGATAATAGGCAGAAGATTCAGGAAATTAAACCTTTCAAGTTATAAGCTTAAAAGCACTAGCCATAAAAAAGCAATAGCAATTCCTTGTAAAATCTCAGAAGCAAAGTGTTTGGGGAGTTGAGAGGAATGGGGCGGGAGAGTAGTAAGAGCAAGATGTCCACAGCTCAGCCCCCAATGCCTAGTCAATGCAATATTATGCAGCATTTGCAAATGTGTTTGCAGACTTTATACAGCCTATTTTCTGGGCTCAGAGGGCTGATTTTTTAAATAAGAAAAGCATGCCCATACTCTTGAAAACAAAGTAATTCTTCATGCCACGTAAAACAAATGTTCAGAATCCCTTTAGGACTAAACAGCCAAAAAACATTCTCAATGGAGAATCATGTACCTATTTAAGTTCCACACACATAAAAAAAACCTGAGTGTTAAGACTTCTGGTGCTCACACCTCACCAACCTCAGAAATAGCCTGTTTTAATAACATTAGGCATGTAGTACTTCAAACTGGCTTTCTTCATTAAGCTTTCAGGACCCAAGAGAGATACTTGCAGGAGGGCGGGGTAGAATGGAGACCAAATTGACTGCACATAGCTCAGTGCCAACAATTTCAAAAGCGACTCACACTTTCAGCAGCTCAATGGTAACCGGAAGTGATCTTGTCCTGCCGACAGTGCCGTTGTCCTCAAAGGAGCCTTCGTTCTCAAACAGCAGTGAGTGTGCCCTGTGTGAGCCTTCGGCAGGCGGTGTTGCTGGCAGGGGGCTCGTCAGCGCCTGCTGGATGCGAATGTGCAGCGGGAGCTGGGGGAGCCGAGAAGGCATGCGGGGCTCTCCAAAGCCCTGCTCGGCCAGCCTCTTGCCCGCGTCCAGAGTTGAGAGCCACTCTTGCTGGGTCTCTGCCCGTAGTTCTGCAGAAAGGGGAGGCTCTGACCCATGGATGGAGGTAGGCGGTGGAACAAGTGGGGACTCTGCAGGAATGTGAGAGGGCAGAGGTGGTGAAGGAGAAAGTGGTGGGTAAGGTGGTATCATGTGTGCCGGTATTGAGGAAGGGTAGGACAATGTCATCCTGTCATTAGGCGACTTGGGAGTAGCGGCTGACTCAAGGGATGAAGACACATTTAATGGGATGCCTCTCTTGGGAGGCAACGGTGGAGAAGGCTTCAACAAAACTGTGCCACTACTGATAGCTTGAGACAATTCAGCTGAAAGAGAAGAAAGGAATACCTGTTACTTGTGGTTAGAGCATACCCTCTGATCACAGAAAGGGGATCTAGACCGGTGATTGAAGCAAGGCAAATTCTGGAGAGACGGAGGCAGCAACGTGTTTTGGACCACTCAGATACTTCATCAGGGAGTTTCAAATACAGAAGTTATTTTGTTACACTGTTTCCACTTTCCTACGGTAGAAGGAAAGTGGAGACAAGTATAACAAGAAACTGAACTTCCGTATTTTAAACTTTTCCTGAAGGAACCACTCAGCTAAGCTGTATTTAAAACTCCCTGACAAATGACTTCAGCGGTCCGAAACACGTTGGATATATAGGGCTGTCTTCAACTGTCCTGCTTAGAGGAGACCCAATGAGTCATGTCTGTTAACTTCAATGGGTCCACTCTGAGTAGGACTAGTATTGAATATCCCCCTAAACCTTTTCTCCTACCCATTTGCCTGGGATTTCCCCTTTATGCTGCACATTCTGGAGAGAAGCAGGACATTTCAGCATGCTCATCACTTACCCAATGGAAAACAATTTGGCAAACACCTGCAGGTCATTGGTAGAAATGGGGCAGAGAACCAGTGAAGTTGAATAGATAATGAAGGTATTTGTAAAGTTTTTTTTATGGCACTCACCTTTTAACTGATTTTTTTTAAAAAAAAACACTCATATTTTAGCTGCTGCTTAAACTGTTAATTTACAGGGGTTTACTTTTAATGTTTTATTGGCCTGGTTCACTAAACCATGGTTTATGAAACCATGGTCTACTAAATCATGGTTTGCTTGATAATCTGAACCCTTCTCAGTGGCTTAACTCTTTATTGCAAGCCATTTTCTTTTGTTGACTTACAAACCTTGGATTATTTTAACTATGGTTTGGCATGATGTGCAAAACCATCACCCATCATTAACCATGGTTTGTTTGCCTAACTTAACCTAGATGTTCACCCAACTACAAAGGCAGGAGGCAAGACCAGCAAGAAAACAAAACAAACTTTGAAGACACAGGCTATGGTTTCTTTGATAATCTGTGGGACAACTCTTGATTAACTCGTGGTTTGTTAAACAAGCCATGGCTTAAAGCAGCCTTCTCCAACTTGGTGCCCTCCACATATTTTGGACTACAACTCCCACTAATCCCTACTAGCACAGCCATGATGTCTTGTGAGAGTTTTACGCTTAAAAAGGTGTGGCATAAATGCATTTAATAAATAATAAAAGCTATTCAACTTGGATCCGGGTTCAAAACCATTATAGAATAGTATTGTGAAGTCACTCGCTCAGCCTCAGCTGTTCACCCCATCTCAAAAAAATAAGAAAAAGCAACAACCTATATTTTAAAATGTCAATTTGCAATTGCACATACAGCAAACATTGGATTTCCGCCCATTATTCTACAGGCTGGGTATCTGTTTTAGCAAGTTAGATTATGACAATGAAGGATTCCAATGTGTTTATGTAGTCAGTATGAAATGTCAGATGAATATTTGTTGGCAGCCACTCCTCTCATTTTTCTGCCTTCACACAGATGGCCATAAATAAGAGACAGGAAATCTGAGGCCCTCCAGATGTTGATGGGTGATGGACTTGCATAATCACTGGCCATGTTGGCTGGTGCTAATGCAAATTGGAGCCCACAACATCTGGAATGAACCAGGTTCCCCATTGCTGCCATAAACTCTTTTACTATCTGATTGTGACAGGGACTGTTGATGGACGTTACTGCGATAAAGATAAGCAAACAGTAGTACTTGCTGCGGAGGAAGGAATTCATTCTGGAAACTGCAGGGTCTATGATTCTGTGTATCTTGGGGGCCAATCTTTAACATATGAATGAATGAATGTTTATTTTGGTCCATGACCAGTATCTTAACATAGCAAAACATGGTTTTGCAAGTCAATGCTAAATCAGAGGGAAATCACTTGAACTGAGAAGGTGGTAACTTCATAGGACCAGCTTCTGTAGACTGAAGCAAGATTTCAAGTTACACAGAATCTCCTTTCACATATAACAGGTAGCCAAAAGTGTATGGCTATATCAATGGGGGAGAGGAGGGGAGAAAGGAATGGCTTCCAAACATTTGCTCCCTTTGTGCTGTTAGGTGTGAGCCTGCCAAGTCAATCTCTTGTTATCCATCCATAAGCATTTTCTTAGTACAGAGAAAGAGAGCACTAAGCTTTCTGTCTCTCTCAGGGGATTTTCTATATCAGATCAAGATCTACACCTAGAGCTCAAATTGTGAAGAGTTCCTCCCTCTAACAGCCCAAACAGGTTCTAGGGAAAAGAGAGGCTACACCCTGACACTCCCATACCCATTTTTTTCCTTTTACACATGTATTGACTCAACTAGAAGATCACATGCACATCCAAACCACCACCTCAATATTCTAATATGGATGGATGGATGCATTCTGCATATATTAACATGAAGGGCTGGGTCATCTCCTTGCTTACTGTATTGACCAATGGCACCAGGAGTCAACAGAGCTGTTTCCTGTTTGTTTGTTTTGGTAAAGCATGTTTTGCTTCCCTATAGTTTTATTCACAGGCGTACCATATTTATTTCCATGGGATGGGGTGACCCATCGCTGTATTATCTAAGTCAGTCTTTCCGACTTGTTGCCCTCCAGATGTTGCTGGATTCAAACTGCACCAGCACCAGCCAGCATTCACTCATTCACTCATTCAAAATATTTACACACCACTCAATCATTAGCATTTCAAAGCGGTGTAAATAAAAATAAAACATACAGAGAATAAAACAATCAAAAATTATCACAAAACCAGACAGAAACCCAAACACTCATTAAATTGCCTGCTGGAATCAGAAAGTCTTTGTAATGTGCCTGAACTTCTGCAAAGAGGGTGCCTGTCTAATCTCAGTTGGGAGGGAGTTTTATAGGCTTGGGCCCACAACACTGGATGCATGGCTTCTAATAGTTACAAACGGTGCATCTGAGTCATGAGGGACCACTAGCAGTTACTCCCCCAAACATCTCAGTAATTGGTCAGGTAAATAAGGGATCAGGCAGTCTTTAAGATATCCTGGACCTAAGTAGGGCCTTATAAATTAATACAAGAACTTTGAAACTGGCCCAGTAACAAATGGGCTGCCAGTATAAGCTTTGAAACGCTGCTGTTATGTGCTGGCAGTAGTCTGTCCCCATCTACAGTCTAGTTACAGCATAACAAACGGTCAGGAATTAGGGGACATGGAGTCCAACATCTGGAGAGCACTTGGTTCAGGAAAAGTGACCAAAACTATACTTAAGAAGCTCAAATAGTTTGTTTCTTAATCTGGGAAGGCTTGTCATTGGGGGGGGGGGTGTAGAAAATTTATAGAAATAGACCAAGAGGAGCAGTACTGTTGCCAGCCAGAAGAGCCAGCCAGAAGAGCCAGCCAGAGAAAATAGGCAAACAGCTTCTCTAACAGGAGTGAAATGGAAATGAACTGACTTCAAGTTGATCGCGACTTATGGCGACCCTATGAATAGGTTAGTGGCATTCAAAGGTGGTTTACCATTGCCTCTCACTGCGGCTGAGAGGCAGTGACTGGCCCAAGATCACCCAGTGAGCTTCATGGCTATGTGGGGATTCAAACCCTGGTCTCCCAGGTCGTGTCCAACACTGTAACCACTACACCACACTGGCTCTCCCTAACAGGAGTAGGCAGAAGGTAAATTGTGTTTGTGATAGATTGCTAGGCGATTTGTGGTAGATCCGCAAGGTTTCTGACTTCCAACTATTTAACAATAGCAACAACAAAAAGGCCTCCCCCTCCCCGCAAAAGAAAAAAGAATCAGGCTGCCGAACAAAGAAAGCTTGGGGGAAATAAAAATGGATTTTTGTGTGAATGGAGTAAGAGGTCAATTCTGGTACTAAAAACAAACTCTTGGGCTGAGCTCTGTTCCTGAATTTTAAATGCACCCTCCTCCACAAGTCGCTATCTGGCATCTGGCTCCTGTTGGTGGATCTCAAAGTTCTATTTTAAAAAAAAAGAACAACCCACAAGCCAGAGGTCTGCTCACCCACTTTAGGAGGCACTTTGATAGGCAGTGTTTCGATTGTTAAAATTGTTTAGAAATTGAAGGCTCTCCTAGGCTCAGATTGAGGAGAGACGTTTCTGTTGGATCTCAGTGATCTTAGCTGCCCCTGGCATCAGTATGATGAAGGACTCTATGGCTGATCTTATGGCATGGTTCAAACCAGACACTATCCAACCTCAGAAACATAGCCTGGATCCAAGAAATGCCAGGCTGTGAAGCACTTCCATACCGTAACCAGAATGTAAGGAGCTGCTGAACAGAGCCGAAGCCTTGCCTGCAGCTCTGGGCCAACTGGCTTCCGTGAACCAAAGTTAGGATAAAGCTAAGGAATCCCTCACTTGATGAGTGCAAAGTGAGTTTTTGCTGCTGCAGCCAAAGAAAGTCTTTGGTCATGGTCTGGGGTGGGAACACTTGCTTCAAAGGTATGCAATGTATGTAATTGCTTTTAAATGTTTTAGATGTTGTAAAGGGGTTTAAATAGCTTTTAAACAGGCTTTCGTTTTATTTTAAATTACATTGTTTTAACATTTTTATGTTTGCCACCCTGGGCTACTTCAGGAAGCAGGGCGGGACAGAAGATAAATAAATAAATAAAATGTCAGGAAAACATTGAATGGTCTGGATTGGAGAATACTCCTACTCTGAAGGAGTTCAGGCTTCCCCCGGGCAACTTGTGCCCACTTACCCCTCAGGCCCATTCCCCTCCATTTTAGGGGCACTGACTATGAGACACATCTATACACATGGCCCCTGATGGATCAATCAGTTTCTATCTTTGGAGGTCTATTGTAGTGTCCCCCCACAAACATAAACACACACACTTCAGTCAGTCCTGGGTGCTATCTTGTCAAGTCCCTCCTTGTTGGTTTATATTTATGCTCTCCCATCCCTTACTATGTGATCATAAGATAGGGCTTTGCAAGTTAAGACAGTACAGAACTTCCTGTAGTCACTGCCTTGGTTTGTCAGAAACAAAAGCAACATGACACTTCACAATGCAAGTACATGTGTCCTCAGAGGAGGATTGAGAAATCTACCTCACACTCACACTGCAAATTCTCAGCAGGTGAGCAGGAACAGGTGCAGGTTCACAAGATCTGCTTACATTTTCCTCCTCCTTCTCCCCACACCCTCAAACCGCAAATGTTGAGAGTGTCTTCCCTACCACTGCCGGGCTGTAAGTGCTACAGACGTTCTTTCTGTACATTATATTTTGTTACATTCCTTTGCCCTCCCTCCTTCCAAATACAGCAAAAAAGGAAGGAGGGGAGCCCCCAAAAATGCTCCAGCCAGAGAGGGGGGACCCTAAAGGTGCTAAACCAGCAAACAGCAGAGAGTAAAAGATGAGAAATGCAACTTAGTGAAAACTAAACACTAAAAACCTTTCAAGAACTTAAACTGGTTGTCCTTTTCTTTTTGGTTGTCCTTTTTAATTTCTGTATTTGGCCAGCATCATGCAAAGTGTTCTTTTGTTTACTTTGAGCAGATATATGTATGTAGCTGGAACTGCTTTTTAATATGTTTTAAACCCTTTTTTAAAAGATGTTTTAACGCTTTAAAAATGTTTTAAAAGATGTTTTGTTTTAATATCTTTTAAAGTCTGCTTTAATGACGTCTTTAATGCTTTTGTTTGCCACCCTGGGCTTCTATTAGGAGGAAGGGCGGGATATAAATCTAATAAATAAACAATACAGTAAACAGTTCTTTTCGTATTTTGGAATTCACTTTGTAATTTATTTTAATGGTGTTTATATACATACTTTTGCAGATTGCCCTTGACAAAGAGTTGTACCAATATCTGAAACACGTTGGGCTACAATAAAAATTTCTCATACTTTACTTTCTGCTGTTTGCTGGTTTGGCACCTTGAGGGCCTCCCTCTCTCTGGCTGGACCATTTCCAAATACCCCAAGTGAGCAGCTTAATTATATTCCTTGAAACTGAGTTAAGAGACACACTGATATACAGTGCCTTGCAAAAGTAAGTTTCTTACAAATATTTCCCAACATAAAACCAATGTCACCTTACAATAATTGATTCTGAGTTTCAGTGTTTCAAAATAAAATATACAGAACGAAATTACAATGTAAAATTAGTAATTCAGTAATACAAGAGCATTGGTCAGGGATGTGAGTACTTTTGCAAGGCACTGTATGCAGACCTGGCTTAGGTCCTATGTCCCTCACCCCTTCTTTACTCTATACAAAGCGATCACAAAAATATTTTGCTAAGAGTTCTAAAACCTGGCCATCACCTAGAGGGAGAATAGTTGGAAATCCCATGTGCACACTCTGTACTTCAACTATGAGAACTATACAAGTTTTGTTTTTATCTTGTCAAGTCACTTTGAGACTTTTCCTTTTGTATAGAGTCTAAGTGTCATAAATATTAATATCAGACAGACCTGCGCCATGATCAGACATAGCTTGTGATGAGTTGTACTGTGCACGTGATGCATGTCCACAGTCTTTGCTGTGCACATGGTGCATTTCCACAGTCTGACATAGCAGGTACCTGTTGTTTGGCATGGAACTGGGGCGCTAGGAGTTGTCTGGAGGCATGGCGGCAATGCCAAAAGAACAGCAAACTCTTTACAGCTAACAAAGGAGACTCATTGTTCCTGATGTTACCCAGGAGAGTCACCTACTGACAAGAGGCTTTGGAGGTTTAGGACTCTCTCACTCACTCACACACACACACACACTCACATTCTGTCTCTCTCACTCACTCACACACATACACACACACAGCCCTTTATGATGATCTTATATGCACCAGTTTTATTGCTATGTTAAACTTGTCTTTGGAAAAATCTCCTGAAATACTTACAAAAGTATAAAAAGAAATGGAAGATATGTCAGATGGCCCAGCAAGTCAAATGATGGGAGTGACCCACGAGTATGTAGAGCCCAAATGCACACAAAATCCATTCAGAAAAATAAAAGATCCAGACTGGGTGTGACCTGATCCACTCCCATTTAGTAATGAATGGACAAAACAAAACAAGGAGTGGAACAATTATCTCAGCATAACACTTCCTGCATTTGACTAAATGGCCCACATGAAGTTATTCCACAATAAAGTTGTTAATCTAAGGACCGATACAGACATTATTTTATTTGAATGGCTAGACTGATTTTGAATGGCTAGTCTGGGTTTCTCTTTTATTATTATTTAAGACCCAATGTGTGTGTGGCAATTTTTATTGGGACCACAGCATGCAGGAAATGGAAGGTTTAACCATTCCCCCCCCCAAGCCATGATGAAAGTCAGACATCCACACTGCAATTTGCTTTAGGATAAAGACTCCTGGTCAGGCGCTTTTTTCCTAATACGAATTGCTGCATGGCAGCTAGGGAAGGAAAGGTTAAACCTCCCTTCTTTCACATGCTGTGGTCCCAATGAAAATGGGGGGGGGGGGAGGCACATCGGGCATTTAAAAAAAAAAAAGATGTGGCTGGTAGCCAAGCAATTCATGTGCATTTTGGCCCTAAGGTGCAAAAGGACCCTGTTTTTGCTGCTACAACAAACCACTCTGAAATTTGTCACTAAAATATATAAGAGACATGCAAGAGAAAGAAGCTCTTTCGCACTTTAGACATTTATACAATGGAACGCCTTTTCGCCTTTCTGGCAACATTGGTGGACTACTATAATAGACTATTGCACACAAGGAACTAATGTTATGTTGATCTGAGAATTCAACAGGAAGGTGGACTTACACTTTCATTTAGTATCAAGTGCACTTTTTCAGGCACTTGTGAATTGACACACTCTGAAATCCACTATCCGTTATCCCCCTTATTCTGTCAGTATTGCTCTGCACAAAGTAGTGTTCATTTCCCTTTGGGGACAGGCCATAGCTGAGGGGTTGACCACATGCGGAAGGTCTCAGGGTCAATCTCTGGCATCTCCAGGTAGGACTGAAATCCAGGACAGCCATTGCCAGTCAGCGTTGACAACACTGAGCTAGATGGACTAATGGCCTGACTCTACATAAGGCATCTTCCTAGGCTCCCATCAGTTAGTGTGGGAGGAAAAGTTGAAAACTGAACTATTTTTATTTATTTTTTCTGGTCATTTGCCTTCAGGCTTCTTTCCATCCACATTGAACTAGTATCAATTACAACTGCAGTAAGAATTAAAGAGAGACCTGCATGATATGTACACAAAGAAGAGCCACTTACCTATTAACGGGTTGCTATTCCTATTAACTGGCTTGGGAGGCGGGACAGGGGGTTGCTTAGCCGATGTTGCGTTGGTAGTGTTCACCGTAGCAGCAGTGCGAGCATTTGTGAGAGTGGAGGGCACAGTCCTGGGGGCTGGGGAAGGAGTGGAAACATTGACTCCTTTCTCTGTGCTGGTGGTAGCTGCAATTGTGGAGGAAGGCATAGTCCTTGCCGTGCTGCTGGGAGGGCCAAGATCCCTCGCCTGCATATCGCTTGTCTCCTGAGAAGAGGATGACAAAGGGCGTTTTGGAGGAAGCAGAGGTTGCTTAGGAACCTGAGAGTCATGATAATGATGATGATGATGTTCCACTTCTGAACCAGGATGGTTGCCATATGTTCCTGCAACTAAGCATATTTTTTAATTGTATTATAGGAATACCTAGAAAAGAACATCTCATATCATATCAGGGTACAACCTATTAGATCATTTGTATTGTTAAAAGAAAGCCATATATTTTTAAAGTATTTTTATCTGCCCATTTTAGACAAGGCAGTATGTCCTTTACATCCTTGAAGAGCGGGCTGTAACACCTAAGAGACCCATTCATCTTCCTGTAGTCAATGAAGGTTTTGACCACAGCTTGCTTCAAATACTTTCTCCCTCTACTGCAGCCTTCCCCAATCTGGTATCCTCCAGATATTTCAGGTTCCAGCTCCCATCAGCCCAAGTAAGCATGGCCGAAACATCTAGTGGACAGGTTGGGGAAATAGATGAGTGTCTACAAAAACTAGGCCATTCTAAACCAGTTAGTCTTAAGGTGCCTCACACCTCTGTCCTTTGGGAGCTACAGACCTAGAGTATATCCAGGTGGCAGTTTTTGCACCCCTGATTGGACACCGCAGCTGTAAGTTCCCACCCAGGACATCTCCAGCACATGGAGCTCAGAAACCAACATGGAGTGTGTAGATACCACAGTCCATGCTGGTCTCTGGCAGCCATGTAGACCAGGAAGAACCTACATGGGCAGAAACATCCTGCAGGTCTGTCTGTCTGTCTGATATGGTTAAAAGATGGCAACAATTTCCAGCTCCTGTATTTAAAACAAGGGGAACCTCCAGATGTTGGGACTTCATGATCCCTGACAACTGGGCATGCTGGCTGGGGCTGATGGGAGTTGGAATCTGTCAGCACCTGGAGGCCCCAAAGCTTCCCCATCCCTGATTTAGAATTTCTAACTGGCTATTCTTTTGGAATTTAAGCACTTAAGAAAACCAATGAGTAATTTTATAATACAGCATCCCTATCTATCCCTTGGTCCAGTGATAGGATCCCTGCACCCCACAAGTCCTTAGACTCAGGCACTGAATATACAGGCATATATGAATGCACATCCTGCCACAATCAACATTTTGCTAGTGAAAATATCAAACAAGAGAACAGGTTAAGTTAAGATTAGGACAGCAAATAGAGAACACAATGAAGTTAATGTAAGAGCAGCTCTATTGGATCAGACCACAGGTCCATTATTCCATCTCTTAGTGACAATTAATTGACTCTAAGAAGTCCACCATCAGGGCATAAAGGCAACGGCTTTCATCTACTGTTGTCCCCTAGCAGCTGATCTTTAATGATTTACTGCTTCTGAACACTGCAGTTTTCATCATAACTAACAGCCCTCAATAGGGAATGCCTTCCATGAATGTGCTCAATCCCTCTTCAAGCCGCATAGGTCAGGATCCACCAATATAACTTCATAAATTAAAGGTGCATAATGGCAGGGGGTGATGGTGATGCAACTAGGCCATGCAAGCTGCATGCATCATCCATGCACTTTTAGAAAAAGCAAGCTGTTTGCATGGGCTCTGGTGAAACACGTATACCTCCCCCTCTCCAACCTTTTGCTTTTAGCCATGCTGCAATCAAGGGAGCCAGGAGGTGGCAGTAGCACAATCTCCAAGATAAGGGACTGTGGGCTGGGCAAGAGCAGCAGTTTAGCCCGGGTTTACTGGCAAGAGAGAAGGAAGAAGATAAGGAAAGAGTATATTTTAAGAACTGCTAATGTATTAATGTTCCATTAAATGGTAACATTCCTCAAATCATTTAGATTCTTTTTTAAGAAAACCCGTTGGCATATACCTTTACTTTGTACATCGCTCAGAGTGGCTGGGTCTCCAGCCAGATGGGCGATAAATAAATCGCATAAATAAATAAATAAATGTACTTTGGCAAGGGGGGAAAATGCCAGTGGCAGCAGGGCAGGGGTGGGGGTTGTGATGTTCCTGCTTATAGTGTAAATATGGTAAGTGCTGTTTATATAGAAAACATATGGTAAGTGGAGTGAAAGAGGAGGGGGGAGTACATGAGCTGTAGAATGCTGGATGATTGGCTGAGCGTTTAAATGGCTGGGAGTATAAATGGAAGAATGACAGTTGAATCTGGGTGGATGTTGGGAGTGTGGAGAAAGAAGTGTTTGAGGGTGGAGGTCAGGAGTGTGGAGAAAGAGGGAGTTGGAGTTCTGATTAATAATAAGTCAAAACAGCTAGACTGGTGAGGACTCGAGAGAGGGCCTTCTCAGTTGTGGCCCCCACCCTATGGAATTCTCTCCCAAATGATCTATGCCATGCCCCGTCTATAATGAGCTTCCGCCGGACCCTGAAGACCTGGTTTTTTAGGCAGGCTTTTGGAACGGGCTAGTTTTACTGTGTTTTTAAATTTTTTACTGTTTTATATATTGTTTTATCGTGTACGTCGCCCAGAGTGGCTGGCCAACCAGCCAGATGGGCGACTAACAAATCTCATAATAAAATAAATAAAAATAAATAAAGTACAAAACAGGAATAGATGAAACCATACGCTTGTGAAACATTCTAAAACTAATCTTGTTATTTCTGATATTTAATAAATACTTATTTGGTTTACCAAAGGCCTGGTCCTTGGCTGGGGGATATACATACCAGAAGGGAGGGCAAGGTAATTACCAAGGCTGAACAGAAACAGTATCTAATGGTGGCAGCAGTGAAGGGAGGAATAATAACAATTCAAGTATCCAGAGCAACCCAGAGTTGTATGCGTTATCTATAAAGATACAAGGGGGTTGGGAACAGCATAAGCACGCAGTCACAAAAGTAACCAGCTAGAGAGAGACTCAGGCAAAGTCTCTGGGAGTATTGGTTATAGGACGTGACTGGTGGTGCTGCCTAGCAGGGGGATCTAGTGAGATCTGTGCTAGAGCGGAGTGAGAAACCATATAAAGGACGGTCCGGACTGGTGGTATCCCTAGTGGTGCCTAGTGAAAGGCAGTAGCCACAAGCAGGTGGGAACCTGACAGGGAGAACCAGGGGAGGACGTCACAGGGGTGTTGCTAGACCAACTTCCCTCATCCCTGACCATTCATAATGATGGCTGCAGCAGATAGGAGCTGGGATATCCGGAGAGCCAGAGGTTTCCCATCCCTGCAAGAAGAGATGTGAGTGAAGAAAACAACTTGGGCACAAAGACAGCAGACCCTACATCTTTGGTGGGCCACGGGCAAACAAGCAACGTATTATTATTGTTTGGGTTTCTTGCTTTTAGGTTTAGGAAATCTGGCTGCCCTCACTTCATGGCACAGCAAGGTTGCAGTGTGCCAGCAACGCATTTGGGGGCCCTCCTGCTCATTCTGCTAAGCTAAGCACTGGACTTCTACCTCCTGCCCTAGTCCTGCCCTGATGGCACCACCAACTTCAAGAGCTTTCTAAAAGTGAACTGTCAGCTAGAAGTTCCACGTTTTTGCAAGGGGGACGGTTAGTCAGGAAGAGGACCATCTTCACAATTCTCCGTCCTCGTTTCCACCTACCAATGGAACACTACTCCAAAGAGTTCTGAATATGCATTAAACTATTGTCCATAAAATTGGAGAGAGGGGGGAGGGCCTCATTAGAAAGCTTTTGCAGATATTTACTTAATGCATAGGAAAGGAAGTATGAAGGTTTCTCCCAATTCCCAAACTAGAGTTCAGTTTGAAGACTGGCACTCACCAGCATTGTGTGGGTAGGAGGAGACAGCACGGCTGATAATAGGAGAGATAAACTGGGTGGGGCTAAACCTTTGGAAGTGAAGGTATGAGTAGCTTGTGACAGAATGAGGAAATCCCATGGGTGGGAGCGCTCCACAGAAGAGACCCAAAACTGGTATTTTCACAACGAGAAACTGGCATGTAACGAAAAACATTTATCAGACAGCTCACCACTCCTGCATCCCACATTCTCACCTTGCAGTGTCTTTGGCTCCTCAAATGGAACGGGCTTCTTAAGGCTTGATCTTTTTCCAGTCTCTTCCTCCAGGTGCGTGAGGTTGACAATCCCAGAACAGTCAATGGGGATAGTATGTCCATTTTTCAAGGCGGTGTGGCTGAATTTGTCTGGCTCCTCTCCATCTGTTTTGGTTGTAGAGAGAGATTAAATTTTAAAAATACATTAGGGAAAGCACAGATCTGAAGATCAAGCTGGAAAAGTGGCCAGGAAGGAAGAGTTAGAGCAATAGTTAGAGCTCTGTACATACCATGTAGCAATAGGCCTGCTACCAAAACACTGAGTTTGCAGATGGTGGCTATGGATTAAATATTAGTGGTTCAGGTTTAAAGTTAGGAACAAGCCACGTCTAAATATTTTTAATTAAAAAGGATCAGTGACGGGGATTGTGACATTAAAGAAAAATCACGTTTGATCCACCTGTCATGATAAAAGGGATTAAAATGAAGTGTGCCTTCAATTATATATTGTATTATCATTTATATCAGGGATGCGGAACCAGTGGCTCTTCAGATGTTGTTGGACTCCCATTCTCATCAGCCCTAACCAGCACGCCCAATGGTCAGGAAGGATGGGAGGTGAACGCCAACAACATCTGGAAGGCCACAGCTTCCCCATTCCTGATTTTTTTTTATTCTTTGTAAGCTGTCACAAGGGTCTCTGTGTTGGTTGTAATGTCTCAGTGCAATCTTAGGCATGTTTCCTTAGCAAGTCCCTTTAAACAGTGGGGCTTCTTCCTAGTGACTGAGTTTTAGATTGCAGCTCTAGTTATTTAGCACACACATAGACAACTTTTTAAAAGAATGGTATAGAATCGGCATCATGCTTATTAAAAAACAATACAAGGGAAAGATAATATTTTGAAACATACACATCTATCAAATCGAAACTAATATAGTACAGCATATCCTGGAGGACGGAATGCCACATATATTCATTGGTGTAGCCCTTCTTGTTTTCTAACATATTTTTCTCCAACACAGTGAAAGGCTGAGGGCCCTATTTATTAAGACCTGACGTAGCAAGGTACAAAGGAATGCAGTCACACTGCAATTTATAGAGCTATCCAGCTTAGGTCTCAAGAATTCTAACTAAAAAGCCAAACACACTCAGAGACACATCAGACAGCAAAACCAACGAATGCATAAGATGCCTCTAGCCTTTGACAAAGGTGAGTATATACAATAAGAAAATAGTTTCTTCATACTGTTTGAGCCTCAACATCTGAACTCTAAAGCTGAAATTCTCAGTGCCAATTTCAGTCAGGAAGGAAGGAAGAGCCCCCTGGACAGCTACATCAGAGATCTCCAATCCAGGGAGAATTAAACATAAAGGGTTGAAACCAACATTAGTCATACTCAAGAGGAGACCCATTGAAATTGTTGTTGTTATGTGCCTCCAAGTCGACCGTGACTTATGGCGACCCTATGAATCAGCGAGCTCCAAGAGCATCTGTCATGAACCACCTTGTTCAGATCTTGTAAGTTCAACCCATTGACATTAATGAACATTATTTATTTGGGTCCATCAATTTCAATGGGCTCCGTGGCGCAGAGAGGTAAGCGGCGGTAACGCAGCCAAAGCTCTGCTCATGGCCGGAGTTCGATTCCAACGAAAGGAGGAAGTCGAATCTCCGGTAAAAGGGGTCGAGGTCCACTCAGCCTTCCATCCATCCGTGGTCGGTAAAATGAGTACCCGGCATATGCTGGGGGGTAAAGAAAGGCCAGGGAAGGAACTGGCAATCCCACCCCATATATATGGTCTGCCTAGTAAACGTTGCAAGACATCACCCTAAGAGTTGGAAACGACTCGCACTAGAAGTGCAGGGACACCTTTACCTTTTTTTCCTCTGAATAGAGCATAGTTAGATACAACCCAAATACAGCAAGATGCATCATATTGTTGAAACACCAAAGTGGTCCAAAATACAGTTTCAAAATAATTTCAGAATAAATATGTTATAATCTCATTAAGCCATTTGATTCAAGATTCAAGCATCTGTGCAAAAACCAAAAACACACAGAAAAATTGTTTGCTCATTGAAAAAAAGGGTCACCTTGATACTCTACAATTTACTGGAATCTCATGCAGAACAAAAGACCCACCTCATTACACTGCCAAATAGTTCCAGGTCATAAGGACACAAATAGAGGCAGAAATATGGACTAAAATAAGGTGTCCAACCCAACTTGTATTTTTAAACTACATCAGAAAAAAACTCTTCTAAATTGATAACAAGATGGCAATTTATTCAAGCTAAGCTGCACAATATAAACAATGTTCTGACCAGTGCTAGAGGAAGCTTGGAGCTAGAGCAGAGGCAGCTAACTTTTCATGGTCTGAGGACTGCATTGAGGTTTGGCTAACTCTACAAAGGTCACATGCCAGTGGTGGGTGTGGCCAAGGCTGGTGTGGCTAAAGCAGCCAATACACACTAATCTCATACACATACAGATCACACACCACAAATTCATCTCCTAACCCAACACTGCAATAGGTGGAAAAACAGGGTTGGAAAACCCTTCACTTACAAAAGCATCTCTTCACCCTCTTGTCATGGCATCATTCCAAGGAGGCCATAAAGTTCAGGAAACCGGAATGAGTGTTCCTTCCTACTCCCCGAGCTTCTAAGATCTTCCAGCAATGATGCTGGGCCGGCACCAAAGGGTGGCCAGGTCAGGCTCTGGCCAAGGGCCCCTGCAACCCAGGGGGCCTCTGAGGGGCCCCTTGTTAGGGTGGGAGAGTAGCACTCCCCTTCCGCGATCCAGGCAGGGTCCCTGCTGCGGATTGCAGGGAGGGAGCTTCCAGGCCACCCGCCCGTTCACTTGCTCCACCTTCCTGTCTTCTGCTGCCGCGGGGGCATCAGCCCCTTATAGAAGCCTCCGACGCCATCTTTGCTGATTGCAGCTCTGCACACGCAGCACGTACAGCAGTAGAAAACAGGAGAGAGGTAGGTGGAACAGGCAGGTGCCACGCACCCACAGCAGGCTGGAGCCCAAGGGCCCAGTCATGCCTGGCACAGGCCCCTGAAATGGTGTCATTGAGGAACCCAAAGTTGGCTAAGGCCTGATGGGCCACTAGAAGCAAATTTGCAGGCCACATCTGGCCTGAGCTAGAGATGCATACTACCACCTTTGGAGGTCAGAAGATACTGGGCCAGAGATTCTAATGTATTAAAATCAATCAGTGGCTATGTTATCCCACTAAAGCTATCACAATCTCTCTAGGATGTTTAGATGCAGAGGCCATACTAAAAGTTAGAAGGGATCTAATCTTTTTATCATTGACAGCTGCTAAATTACAAGTAGTGGCTAAACAGAAAGGCAAGTATCTGCCACCAATTACTGGCTGGTTTGATAAAACATGGGAATTCTAACTTATGGACAAGCTTTCAATCCAAATGAAAGGGGTATGTAACCCATTCTTTGTGGGCAACTTGCTATAAAAATAGTTTCTATTTCTTACATAACACAGACTCAGCAAAAAAAAAAAGCAGAGAAGGCCTTTGCATCCAAGTTTAGTATTTACTTTGTAATGTGAGAGGAGGAGAGGGGGGAGAAGGGAAAATCTAAAAGAAACTGCTCAATAATTGTAATCTTTGCTGCTCTTGGATTTTCTAATACTGTTGGTAATTTCAAATGGACAAGAAACATTGCTTATTGTCTATTTTGCAATTGCTCTTTTTTCTTTTCTCACAAGTCATGTGAGACGCCCAGAGGTGGTGACAGCGTACAAGTTGCCCAGCAGCAGTAGAGGAGGCGCCAGCGCCCATGGCAAACAAAGGAGCAAGCGAGTGGGCGGAAGCAGAGGTGAGCAAGGCACCTGCTGGTAGCTGAGCCTGGTCATTGGTCGGTTGGTCGGTGGGTGAGTGAGGAGAGGGGGAGCATTGGCAACCCAGGGGGAAGGATCATTGGTGACCCTTGTGCAGGGGGAGGGGGGGGAGCAAACCCTGGGGGAGTTCGCTGGCAACATCAGTGGGGTTAACGAGCGAAGCGAACGGGCAGAGCTGCTGTTGTTGTTTTTAAAAAGAGAACTCCAAAAAAAATCAAGTCAAGCTGTGAAAAAGTGAATGTACAGTCACAAAATACTAGAAAATATTAAAGCTTATTCTGGTTTTGAGATAACAAGTTTGCTCAACTTTTTGTCCCCTCCTAAAAACCCATTTTTCACATCCCGCAACATGGGGCTGCACCACACAGCACCTGTTCCCACACTGCGGTGTGAGCATTTTCAAGGGGACTTTGTTAAAGGTCTTTTCACATGATGTTCTTGACCGAATCACTGTGAGCTAGGAAGTAATAAAGACATTTAAAAAAAACTGCTTAGAAATTCTGAATATTAAGTAGAATATAAATACCTGAAACACATAAATAAAGCTCTGCACCCTCTTATATTTGTGTGAAATTCTCCTCACACTAACAGTATGCAATGCAGCTGCTCAGGGCAAGGTTGGCTCCAGAGGGCAGCAACACTGGGCATTTGCCTGGGCCCAAAGATCAGCAGAAGACCTACCAATGCTCTAAGAAAGTTACCATTTCCATGTTGTACAAAGTACAGAAGATGATCAAATGCAGCCTAAGGCCTAACTATAAGTGACATTAATGACATGGTTAGCAATCACATTGTGTGTGCTTAAAAATTCAATACTAGGTGCAGAGGAGTCCAATTGTCATCAAGATTTCAGCTCACAAGGAAGGGAGAGTTTAAGCCTTCCCTCCCTTGCCACAATCCCAGTGAAACTGGGTTGTAGCCAGCTAAGTTCTACTCCAAATAGACTCACTGAAATTAATGGACCTTATTTAGTCATGCCCACTGATTTCAATACATCTACTCTGAGTAGGACTAGCACTGGATACAACCCAAAGTTTCTGAGTCATTCCCTCTAAGGAAGTTTTACTTTTTGGAGCACTGCTCTATTCAAATACTCCACGGCACCGTCTGGTGTTCACCTCTCCTTCATGGATCTTGTATTGTCCACATCTGCCAGCTACCAAGGAATGGCAGAACCAAGCCCCCAGTTATTAAGAGATTCTTTTCTTTATTCTATCTCCGATTTGCCCCTTGACTCACTTTGCTTCAACTTTGGTCTATTTTGGGCAAATGATAGTTGAGGTGTGTTTTTGCTTTAAAAAATCTACTATAGAGAAAGAAAAACCTTTTGCTATCAGTTTTATCTGAAGATTTTAAACACTTAAAAATTGTCTGCCCTAGCTCATCTATATCTCACAATGTAGTTATCACACTACACTACAGTGTATTCTTGAAGTCTGCCCACATCAGCTATTTAAATATCAGGGTTTTTTTTCATTAGCAACCCTTTTCATTAAATGTTGCTCTGAACTTTTTGTATGGGAGTTGTTTTTTTAAAACAATCCTTTTTTCTGCTTCCAATTTCTGTTTAAGGAGGAAATGAAGGCAGCAGTTCAAGTCAATAATCCTGGCATCATATAAAGGCAATGGCTTTTGATGCAATGCTCTACAGATGCAAAGCAAAAAAAAAAGCCTCTGATCTTTGACGGTTTCTAAAACGGAAAGCTCTCTCTCTCTCTCTCTCTCTCTCTCTCTCTCTCTCTCGTGTGTATGTGAGTGAGTGAGTGAGTGAGAGAGAGAGAGAGAGAGAGAGAGAGAGAGAGAAAGAGAGAGAGAGAGAGAAAGAGAGAGAAAGAGAAGCATTTTAGGAATAGGTGACACAGTCAGTTAACATGTTCTTTGCAGACTAAAATCAATGTGAATGGGATAAAGAAGTGTGGCAATAACCAGGAAAGGGATCTGGAAAATAAGCCCAAAGTAGAAAGCCATACAAACATCTTCCCACCTCCAAATTTGTGACTGCCCACAGAAGAGTTCTCCAAGGAGGAAGCAGGAATAGGGGAAGAATAAACTGTCAGCTCCCTAAATAAAAGTCTGCCACTTTGGCTGGGCAGTTACATACCATCCCTTTGTCCATCCTTCCCCAACCTGGAGCCCTCCAGTTGTTGTTGGACTTCAACTCCCATCAGCCCCAGCCAAGATGGCCAATGGTGAGGGATGATGGGAGATGGAGTCCAATAACATCTGGAGGACAACAGGCTGGGGAAAACTGCCCAGTTTGGAAGGCTTCAGGTATGTTCTGGTGTTTCTCCTTCTCTCAAAAACACCAAAAAAAATTGCTTGCTTTCTGCAGGAGAAACAGTAGGTCCTAAGACAAGGGAACTGAGAGAAACAGCGGCTATATCGCTCTCAGTTCCAGATTGCTGAGGTTCAGTGTTATTTCCTTCTTGATCACCGGAGTCTCTGCAGTACTAGAGATGTGAAGGCCCAGAAAAAAAGTGGAAACATTCAGGAAAAAACAGTTCAGGAAAAGAAGAGATTATGTGGATATGAAGTATAAAGGCAAATGCTCTTCTGTGGCTCCACTTGCCATTTGTCAGTTGCTGGCTATGCAATCAAGTGCATCTATGGGCAAGGTTGAGAACAAACTAACCAGAACCAGAGCACTCAGTCTCATCAGCAAGAGTGATGTTATCTTTCTTCCTCTCCGCCCATCTTTTTCAGTCAAAGGGTAGGGGTAGGAAGGGACTAAGCTCTTGTTCTATTGAGAATCCAAGAGAAAAGGGTATCTTTTCTTGTGGGCAGGGCTGGATGAACCATTATACTAAGGCCTCTGCAGAGTATGGTTCAGTTTAGTGACCTGACTTCATGCATGCAAAAAAAAAAGCGCCCAGCTTGCTCCTCATAGAATTCCCCACAGTTCAGAACAGGATGTCTTTTCCCATTAGGACAGGGAAGTGTAGCTCCCAGCTGGAAGAAAACAACACTGCGAGCCTGGCCAGCTTGAACTGTTTCCTGCAGAACATTGTAGGGGTGAGGTGTAGGGATGTTAGTGAGTCTGCGTGCAAGGGGCTGCATTTGTCTACGCAAGTTTTTTCAGTGTAAGAATTATGGCAGATGACAAAAGAAGATCTGCAAGTATGAAAAAAGGACTCCCAGAATATGACTCTGCATAGCCCCCTATTGTCCTTCAGCCTAGTGGGAAGAAAGGCCAAGCTATTTGTACTGCAGTATGCTTGAGAACTTTCTGCCCCAAGTAAATTAACAACTATTAATGCAGTAGTGTTCTAGCCACACTTGCATATGAGCGCGACAGAGCATCTGCTTTGGAACATAAGAACCTGCCTGATAGCAAGTCAGGTCATTGGTCCATCTAACTCAGTATTACCTACACTAACAACTGGTAGGAGATCTTCCAGGGTTTCTTTCCCAGCCTTGCATCCACATGTCAGGGACTGAACCTGGGACCTTCTGCATGCAAAGCCACTGAGCTATGCTTCTTCTTCTTCATCATGAGAAATCAAAGTCGAAACCTCAGCTGTGAAGCTCACTAGGTGAACTTCAGCAAATCATAACCTCCCAGGCTAACCTACCTCATGGTTGGGGCTAAAATGTTACAAAAATGGCTGTTTACCTCCAGGAATGAGCAAAGCCCATAGTGAAAAATGTTCAAAAGGCAGACAAGGAGAAAGAGTCATATTTAGCTGACAGAAGGAACAAGAGGGGTGGTGGAGGGAGTGTGCACACAGGCATGGAATGGCAAAGATGAGATTTACCAAAGAATCGGAACTGGCAATGTAGGATACACACAAAGGAAGACAATGGGTAAACTCACCCTGTTCAGGGTCTTCCAACAGAACCCCTCTTTTAATGAGCTCCTCTCTTGGCTTTCGCATTGAAATCTTTCGTTCTAAAACTGACATTAAATTGGAGAAAAAAAACCAGCACTCAGAATACAGGGCAAGTCGGAGGTTTGGAAGAAAAAATATCCCTTAAGACACCCTACGTGGCCTGTTTTTAGGGATGAATGTTAAAAATATAGAGTCCAGTCTGTTCACACTTATCTAAATGCTGGGAGGTACACAAACTTTTCCCCCCAGCCCACATTTCTGTGGGGAAAGGGACAAGACAATCAGCATCTTATTGCTAAATGCACACAGTATTCAATAAACTGAAAGATGGTCAGTGGTACTTTTTAAGAAGTACAGCAGGGCCCCGCTTACACGGCGGGTTCTGTTCCAGACTCCCGCCATAAAGCGGAAAACGCCATAAAGCGGAACCCTGTTGACTTTAATGGGCTGCATCACGCAAAAATGACGTGAAAATGGCGCAAAATGTTGCAAAAGAAAAAAATAGCTTTTAAATTAAAAACGAAAGCCGCCACATCAGCGGAACGCCTTAAAGCAGAACGCCGTAAAGCAGGGCCCTACTGTAGCAGTTCCCATATGTCTTTTAGACACTGTCTCTGTGATTATGCCTTATTCAGAGCTTCACTCTCTAATGGGTGACCAGTGATGTATGCAGATTTTCCAGAAAACTTTGAATTGGAATTTTTTTCCACCCCACATCAGCATGTGGTACCTCATATTTTCAGCTCCATTCCACCCCACTCCTCCTAACACTTAGGGACAACCACAGTAGGCATCCTTGACCCATTATGTGATGAAGTACAACTTGAGAGAGCCAGTTGCGGAAGGAGATCTGGAACCACCCAGTCTCTTGTATGATTGCAGATTAAAACTAAGTTCAAGACTTGACATCTGCCGATTCTGGGATTTTGCCAAAGCAGCTGAGAAAAGATGGAACACAACAAGGGCAATTCCATTCCAACACAAAGAATCCTCATGGGCTCAGGAAGAAGAAAATACTAAAAGCTTAGTGAGTTACCTTCTGAAGTCTCCTTAAATTTGCCACTGCTTTTCTTTTTCCTCCACTTCCAAGGTTTAAAGATCTTGCCAAAACCTGCAAATTTGCTTTTTCTCTTGGAGGGAGGTGTCGTGTCACCAGATTCCAGAACATCTGCCCCCATCCCAGCATCTTGTGATTGCTGATCCACTTCCTCAGCTAAACAGAAACAAAAGACAGGAGCATTTACTTGCAAGATTGCCACAATGGAGAGAGAGACAAAGAGAAAGTGTCTCACTTGCCCTGTATTAGGAAGCTGCCTTATATCTGGTCAGACTACTTGTGCATCCAGCCCACTGTTAAGCACTCTGACTGGCAGCAGTTCTCCAGGATCTCAGGTGCAAAAGGGTATTGTGCATCATCGGCTATTTCAGGTGTGGGGAACCTATAGCCCTCTGGATGTTGTTGAACTACAACTCCCATCAGCCCCAGCAATGGCCTGGGATGATGGGAGTTCTAGTTCAGGAAATCTGGAGGGCCAAAGGTTCCCCACACACACAAACACACACATCCCTGTGCTACTTGATCTTTTAAACTGGAGATGACAAAGATTGAACCTGGTACTTTCTGCATACAAAGTATGATTTGCATATGAACCCATTACTATAGATAATCCATCTTTTTTTGGTTGCTTTTTATGAAAGATTTTATGGTGCTGCTGATCTAGAACTGTTTTAAGATCTTTTATTTATCATTTATTTATTTATCATTTGATTTATATATTTATATTTAGTTAATTATTATTATTATTTATTATTTATTAAATTTATATACCGCCCGACTAGCGATAGCTCTCTGGGCGGTGAACATAAAATAGTATAAAAATACAATGAATAACAGAATAATATTAAAATACAATCAACAATACAATAAACATTATTAAAATTAGATCAATGTAACTTAAAATGCTTCAGAGAATAGGAAGGTTTTGACCTGGCGCCGGAAGGAAAGCAGAGTCGGCGCCAGGCGTACTTCCTCAGGGAGACTGTTCCATAGTTCGGGGGCCACCACTGAGAAGGCCCTAGATCTTGTCATCACCCTCCGGGCCTCCCTGTGAGTTGGAACCCGGAGGAGGGCCTTCGTAGCAGAACGTAGTGCACAGGCCGGTTCATATCGGAAGAGGCGTTCCGCAAGGTATCGTGGTCCCGCACCGTATAAGGCTTTATAGGTTAATACCAACACTTTGAATCTAGCCCGGAAACATATTGGCAACCAGTGCAAGCTGGCCAGAACAGGTGTTATATGCTCGGACCGCTTGGTCCTTGTCAGCAATCTGGCCGCCGCATTTTGCACTAGTTGTAGCTTCCGAACTGTCTTCAAAGGTAGCCCTACGTAAAGCGCATTACAGTAATCCAAACGTGAGGTTACCAGAGCATGTACCACTGATGTAAGGTCCTCTTTACTCAAATAGGGACGTAGCTGGGCTACCAACCGAAGTTGGTAAAACGCATTCCTAACCACCGAGGCTACTTGAGCCTCAAGTGAGAGGGAAGAGTCTAAAAAGACTCCCAGACTACGAACCCGGTCCTTTAGGGGGAGTGTAACCCCGTCCAGGACAGGGTATATATCCACCATCTGATCAGAGAACCCGTCCACCAACAGCATCTCAGTCTTGTCTGGATTGAGCTTCAGTTTGTTAACTCTCATCCAGTCCATTGTCGAGGCCAGGCAACGGTTCAGCAAATCGACAGCCTCACCTGAAGAAGATGAAAAGGAGAAGTAGAGCTGCGTGTCATCAGCATACTGATGACAACGCACTCCAAAACTCCTGATGACCTCTCCCAACGGCTTCATGTAGATATTAAAAAGCAGGGGGGACAAAACTGACCCCTGCGGGACCCCATATTGGAGAGCCCGCGGTGTCGAGCAATGTTCCCCAAGCACTACCTTCTGGAGACGACCCGCCAAGTAGGAGCGGAACCACTGCCAAGCAGTACCTCCAACTCCCAACTCCGCGAGCCTCTCCAGAAGGATACCATGGTCGATGGTATCAAAAGCCGCTGAGAGATCAAGGAGAATCAACAGAGTTACACTCCCTCTGTCTCTTTCCCGACATAGGTCATCATACAGGGCGACCAAGGCTGTCTCAGTGCCAAAACCGGGCCTAAAACCCGATTGAAATGGATCTAGATAATCAGTTTCATCCAATAGCGCCTGGAGCTGGCCAGCAACCACCCGTTCCAAGACCTTGCCCAGGAATGGAACATTCGCCACTGGCCTGTAGCTGTTAAAATTGTCTGGGTCCAAGGAAGGCTTTTTCAGGAGTGGTCTCACCACTGCCTCTTTCAGACAGCCCGGGACCACTCCCTCTCGTAAAGAGGCATTTATCACTTCCTTGGCCCAGCTACCTGTTCCATTCCTGCTAGTTTTTATCAGCCAGGAGGGGCAAGGATCCAGTACCGAAGTGGTTGCACGTACCTGTCCAAGCACCTTGTCCACGTCCTCGAGTTGAACCAACTGAAGCTCATCCAACAAAACAGGACAAGACTGTGCTCCGGACACCTCACTAGGATCTACTGCTATAACTTGAGAGTCTAGGTCCCGGCGGATACATGAGATCTTATTCTGGAAGTGATCGGCAAACTGATTACAGCGGGCCTCCGATGATTCCACCCTGTCCGGAGGATTTGAATAAGTTAACTTATAATAGCGTATGGCTGTCTTGAATGATTTTCACGGAAATATTTTATTTATTTTATATTTACAAACATCAGCTTAAAAAAACATGGCATTGTACAATAAAATAATTAAATCATCATAAAATTGCAAAATGATAAAATACAGAACAATCAAGCAACACTGCATCAAATTAATTCTCTGAAAGTGCCTGGTTATGGTTTTAGCAAGGAAATATCAGAATTGTAAGTGCCTGTCTGATTTCAAAAAGAAAAGTGTTCCAAATTATGGAATTGTATTTTGTGTAAGCTGCCTTGCCTTGGCTGCCTGTATGTTTCCGAGCTCGATTCAAGGTGCTGGTTTCAACCTATGATGTCTTACGTGGCTTGGGACCACAATACCTGATGGAATGCCTCTCCCGACATAAACCCACCCATACGTTCAACATCAAAGGCCCTCCTCCGGGTGCCTACTCCAAGGGAAGCTTGGAGTCTGGCAACAAGGGAGAGGACCTTCTCAGTGGTGGCCCCCAAATTATGGAATGATGTATCTGATGAGGTGCGCCTGGCGCCAACACAGGTATCTTTTCAGCACCAGGTCAAGACTTTCCTCTTCTCCCAGGCATTTTAGCATGTGTTTTTAAATTGTTTTAAATTTTTTAATTGTTTTTAAAAGATGTGTTTTAAATTTGTATATTTGTTTTAATGTTTTTAGTTACTGTAAACCACCCAGAGAGCTTCAGCTATGGGGCGGTATATAAATACAATCAATCAATCAATCAAAGACAGCCTAGAGATATTTTAAATAAATAAATATGACACTGGCAGATTCCCTCTTTCCATCCTTAAAAACCATTCCTTCAACTGGCTAACGGAAACATAATGACAGTGGCAGGGAAACACAGAGATACAGAGCTAAACAAGATGTCTGTGTGGCCATGTACACACTCCTATTTACTCTGCATCCAGTGTGCCACCACCTCTGGTTCGGGAAGCAATTTATGCATGATGTTAGCCACAATCTATATCTATTCCGTTATTTCTTATAACATACTATGGTTAGATGCATTTTTCCCAAAACCAGCTTCAATCCAAACTGAGAAAAGAAATGACCTAGTTCATTTTAAGCCGGTAATGCGTGCACAGCCTCTGAAACCTTCACATAACTAGACAGTGTCAAACCAGAGCAGCTAGGGCAGGCAATAGTTATGTAAAGGCCATGAAAGTAGAAATGTGTTAAGAAATCTTTATAGGATCTGTATTACACAAATACACAACACTTTGTTGTACAGCTTTGCAAGATGATTTTAAGCTAGATACTTTCAGCTGGTTCTATCTAATCAGTAAAGCTAGACTATTTTGTTTTTCCTTCCTATTAAGAGAGAGAGAGAGAGAGAGAGAGAGAGAGAGGTGGTGGCATTCTGGGCCAAGAATAACAATCTCAGGAAAGCAACACAATAACAGCCTCTTACTCCACCTACTGTTCTAGCATTCTGCAAACTTTTTCAAAAAGGAAAAGACTGCAGGAGGGGAGAGTTGACTTGTGGGAAAATAGTTCTGCAATTTAAAGGATCAAAAATGTGTTCTACAAAGCAAACAGGAGGTAGATATGAATAATGAACCTAGATAGGTTAGCCACTCATGCAGAATTTGCAGTTTTCTGCAGCCTTTACAGCAATTGATTGCCCAAATGCAGAAGTGGGAGGGACAACCCTCCTGGAAACATGGATCAACTGATGGCAAGGCAGCATGCCACATGCAAAAATGACTCCATTGGCAAATAGATGTCCATTTCATAAACCTCACATTCACCAATGGCTGTTCCTGCCTCTGTCCCCCTTTTATTTTCATTTCATTTCAAATAGTTCAAACACACTATGATCCTGGGTTTTTTCTTTCTTTCTCATTTTAAAAAACTTCCAAAGCAGCTACCAATAATTGTAATTATTTAAAATGTTAACAGGGATAGCTAACTCTTTGGGGCCGAAAGGCCACAATGACCCTTGACCAGCCCTATCCACGCCAGTGGAGGATGCAGTGCGTATGGACACCCTACACTCTTGCACTCACACTCATACACACAAGCACAGGCCACAGGCACCCTACCACCACCCCCAGCTAATCCATGCAAACCTGCTGAAGTAAGGATTTTATCACCTCCTCTCTGCTCATCCAATGATCAGTCTGATGAATGGAGGGACACTTTGCACCTCCATCAAGGCACCAGGTTGGCTGAGAGCTTTAAATCTCTTCACCCAGCCCTGTTCAAGTGACTATGCAGCGGTTTATGGTACAGAGCAAGTACAGTGCGATGTTTGTAAATTCATGGTTCCAATTCCCACTTAAAACTCAATGAGTTGCCTCAACCAAATAACCCACTCTCAGTGTTACTAAATGGCACTGTGAAATTGTAGAGCACTTTGCCCATCAAAACTACTATAGAGAGGAATACATTTGCTCCTTCTCTCTATCACTGCCTCAAGTCCTTAGGATGCCTGACATCTTTGTGATAAATACTGCTGAAGTTACCTTCAGCTGTTCAAAAGTTCCTGATAAAATTATGCTGGGATCCAAGATCAAATCTCCTTGATGAGAAGGAAGCAAATAGACTAGATACAGCAGTAGTTCCCAAACCTTTTCCCCCACACAGCCAACTTCAAAAGTGCTGATGGTCTTGGTGGACCATTTAACTGTTTTTCTGCCTGTTGTAGCAATTATAATGTGCTGTGCTAGATGCTGTATAATTTTTAATTGTATCTTCATTGCTTTTTTATTTCTTTTATTGTTTTTGATGTATTACAATTTGTATTCCATAAAATTCAAATTTTAACACAATAAAATACAATATAAAAAGAAGCAATACCATGCAATTAAAACTAATATGAATATTTAACATGGACATGCCATGGACCACCTGAATGATGCTCACGGATCACTCGTGGTCCATGGACCACAGTTTGGGAGCCCTTGTGATAGAGGATACAAGACACACGCAAGAAAAGAAAGTTGAGCAAGGAAAGCAGAATTTTCCAAACACAATTTATTCAGAATAGAAAAATTTAACAGATTCCCTTGCCTAACTTCATGAACTCCAACCTTCATTAAAATAAGTTGGAACAGCAAGGAAGCAAAGAAGTGAGGAAACAGAAGGACTTCCAAGATGCATTCATCTGCAAGCCTACTGCTCTCATACCTGTACCGGTTCTCTGTAACACTGACAACCTGAATCCAAACATGGATCTGTTAAGCACTCCATTCAAGGCATGCTTCTTCCCACAAACAGAAACGGAAGAAGGAAGGAATAGTACTCCAAGAAGAATAGCAGAGAAACAAAATTTTGTTCTGCGTCAGGGAGATGTCTGCCAGGAGTCAGAGGCATTAATTGCCAAGAAGGGCATTTACAATGCTCATTGGAGCATTCGGAACCTTTAGATGGCAAGAGGCCATTTTTTGCCAGTTCACACCCTGAACAGAACTTGGAAGGAGTGTGCCAGTATGTCTAAGCCTATACATGGCTGATAATAGGGCCATGCAAATATAGCTAGAATGAGTACTTTTTGAAACCCAATGTATGCTAGCACAGTGCTGAACAAAACTGGCCGTGTTCCCTCTTTAAAAATTTTTTTCAGGTTCTCCCAAAGTTGAGCTATCTACCACTTCTTCATTTTCATTTAAAAGTGAGGAAGCTTTTTCTCCTTTTGTACAAACCTCTGGATGTCAAGATAGAGTTCCAACAAAATGAACAATTTGCATGTCACAAGTCTGCTTTTCAGGGCTGGCAACAGGAGTTACTGGGCCCTTGGGCACTAGCCTACCCCAGGCCTACAGAACCCTATGCCACAACACCCCTTCCCGATACAGGTGGCACGGAGCTTAAATAGGCCCGCCCATGCCACCTACCTCCCACATCAGTGAGCACACGCCTGCCATCACCCAAGATGGTGGCGGCGGCAGCAGCATCAACCATTAAGGACGCCCCTGCCACCATCTTGAGGGATCCATGCACGCACAATGTGCAGGGTGTGCACACTGACATGCTAATATCTCAGGTAGCTGAGGCCGGTGGGCTTAGTTAAGCCCATGCTACCTATATTGGGCAGTGCCTGTGAGCTCCTACTCTGCAATCCATGACAGTGTGGGATTGCATGACCTGATGCTGCTGCAGGTTGTGGAGTGGGAGCTCCACCCTCCCACCCTAAGGAGGTGCCCCTCAGGGCAACAGGGGACCTCAGCCAGGGCCCAACCTGGCCACCCACTGGCACTGGGCCTACTGCTTTTGCATTTATCACTACTGCAATTCAATACATTACTTACAGTGGCTAGAAGGCACTATCAAGTTAACAATTACTTTCTTCTACTTTTTACTCTTGGACTTACAACATTTGCAGATCCTGACAAGTTAGGTGCAAGAAGCTAAAAAAAACCAAGAGTGCAATTTAGAATTAAAATAAAAATAAAAAATGCAAGGGCAAACCACAATTTAATGTAATGCATACAATAGTTTGCCCCTTCTTCAAACCAGTTTCTAATTAAGACTGGTTTCCATCATCCTAAACAGGACTGATACAGAATTATGTTAAAAGACCCAACGAAGTCCAATAAAACCTCTTGATGCTATTCTTACAGCTCAGACTGAAAACAGATGTGACTTGGGAGATCTGGGACTGGATTTCACAATGGTTTTAAAAACAACAACACATCATAGAGATGGGATCAAATTGGATCACACTAGCTATGCTTAGGGAGGAGTGCTATTTTATAGATCCACACACCCCAAGCTATTAAACAGCTGTCTTGTCCCTCGGTATTATCAACAGCCGCTTTAGGGAAAAAACCTAGATGAAAGACCACTGCCCAACTTAATCCATCACCACTACCCCCAGCACACAGCTGTTTTAAGTTAAATAAAGAAGTCAAAACAGATCATGGCTCTCCCACTCACATCATACCTGTTTTGGCCTTCAGGAGTTTAATACTGACTTCTACTTATTTATTTAGAGCATTAGTATGCTGCTCCTCAGCCAAAACTGCTCATACAGTGGCTTACTGTCAATTGAAACATGATGTTACCTGCCTGCAGGGTTACAATGTAAAGGCATGGCACAAAAGGAAAATGGGACATGGAGGGAAAAGGGGGGGAAGGAAACTCAGGCATCAATTCTTAAAGATAAACAGCAGAGTTTCGTTTTTGTTTTTACAGTGACCAGCTGGAATAGAAACAGTTCAGGGGCAGAAGATGCCTGGCCTGTCAAGCAGAGCTGATAGAGTGAGGCCTGCTTTTTCATCTCTCCCACCAAAGCAGCCTCGGCTGGAACAGCTGCTACCAGGTGACAGTTGCCTTCCCATAATCCTACATGCAAGATGTACAACAAGATGTACAGTAAAATGGTGGGACAAATGTTCCCACTGAGTAGGGCCATAATTACAATCTCTGTGGGGAACGTAGGTTCTAACTTTTAAAAATTCCACTTCTCAGTGGGATACAGTTGACAAGAACATTACAGCCGCTGAAAAATCAATCTTATGAAGCAACAATGTATTTGGTTTGTTCTGCATGATAAATTAGTGTATGGATCAACTGCTAGCAGTGTGCTTTAAGAGTGACACATTTCAGGTAACTGTGTTACTCACAGATGGCTCACTCACCAGGGTGTGTGTTCCTTTGGAATCCCCCAGGAACAAATCTAAATTTTGGCAAGAGCTCAGATGAGGCACATTTTAACCCAAGGAAACAATTCCACACTGGCATATCATGTCTAGAGTTATTTTTTAAAACAGAGCGGCTTCGATAACAGCCCCACTCAATGCAGGAATACAACAAAGATCAGTCTTTGCTTCTTAAGAGCTCCACAGAGCACACACCAACTTCATGTTTGAATCATGAAGTTGGGAAAAGGTTTGGACAGGAATGCACAAACCAGTTTTTGCAGGAAAACACAGCAGGCAGAACTGAAAATTCACTCCCAGAGAAAAGGGAAGGGCCACAGCTCAGCGGCAGAGCTTGCAGATGGTCCCAGGTTCAACCCCTGGCATTTCCATCTAAAGGATCTCAGGTTGCAGGTGATGGGAGAGACTTCTGTATGAGATCTGGAGGGTTGATGCCAGTTAGAGTAAACACCACCAGGCTAGATGAACCACCAGTCTAAAAGGCAGCCCATTACTGTATGCATTTTTTAAACTTATTTTTATTTGCCTTAACAAAACATACCAACATAAAACAGAACTATACAATATTAGTACATATTTACCCATATTTATATGGGTATATAATTGCAGCATGCATTTATTCTTGCGTTTAATAAAATAAAATGAAAGCCAGAAGTACAAAAACAAATCAAAAGTGAGTCACAATCAAAATTTATTCCAAGAATGCAGTACTGTATGCAATGTATAAAAATCTTAAGACACGTCCACAATAAAATTAAAATCATAATACATGCAATACTACAGAGCATCTTTAAAATCAACCCCAGAGGCTAGATCAATAGTCTTAGGAGAATTTCCACAAATACGTTTATTTATTACATTTATATCCCTTCCTTTCCTCCAAGGAGCTTGAGGAAAAGGAGTATATAAATGCAGTATAAATGTGCATGCGCCTCCCCCATTTTCTCCTCACAACCACACCCTGTGAGGTAGGTCAGGCTTAGATCAAGAACACTGATTGCAATTCATAGCTGGACGGGGATTTAAACCTTGACTCTAGTGTTCAAAGTGTATGACAATATCATATTCAACTGCTTTAACAATTAATCCTGAAATACCTTTCAGATATTTGATTTTTCACAACAAAGTTGCAAGAATGTGGGAAACCTAAATAAAACAAACATTTAAAGACAAGCAGAAGGAGTAAGTGTTATGCACAAGCTTGCTATCAATTTGGTCCCAGAGAATCAAGGTACAGAACAGGCAAGATGAGTTTTTATGTTAGACAAATGTCTCCTCATGTTGGAGTGTGCAAGCTTTCGTATTGCACAAAGTTCTGTGAAAGGTGAAGAGAAGAACATCACAGTCCAGATCATATCATAGTTGTATTTATTCTTCAGAGCTTCGGCTACAACGGGGTGGGGGTGGGGTGGGGGGGAGGCTTGGTACAGTTGCCAAGGTGCATGTTGAGGTACAGCTTCCACTGGGTGCTTTGAAGCTGAGACCCCAAATCTAAAGGACATTCCTTCCTGCAAAAGGCTGTTATGGGCAGCAGCTGACGGAGCGATGTGATCCCTTTGCATTCCCTCCCCTCCAAACAAAAACAAAAACCAGACACACACATCCCACACATAAGACTGCCTATGGTGTTTGTCCATTAACCAGGGAGGGGGCTTCTTTTATGAGAACCAACTTCTCATGATGCACTCCAGTTTTCCATACACAGTCCAAGCCAAATGCCTCCAACAGAGCAAACAAGCCAGGTACATTTTTTGTGCGCCTGCAGTTCCCAAGAGGGATAAAGCTTTTAATTACACTTGGCCTTAAGGTTACCAGATCAGACAATATAAATAAGTGTAGTTTTATTAATCTGTTGTACTATGGGTGACTGCTACCTTACCCAAAACAATTTCATAAAGTGAATAAAATATCCTACTGTGTTGGAACAAAATCTTGAACCCACAGATTTATTTAGACCACTCCAGTACTGGTACAATGGGTACTAGAATTACCTGTGGGCTGAACCACACACATATATTATCACTCAAAGACACAATCAAATGAGCCAACAATCCAAATTACCAAGAGCTGACAGCTCCATCAGAGGTTTTGTGATGGCTCTTGCACATGCAGACTGATGCTATAGTCAATGAATTATAGTGTGAGGTGGCACTTAAATCACTGGGACCTCAGCCTCCAACCCAAAGTCAGTCTCAACCAAGGAGCAATTTTAGACAGTGTGACCTGTTGGATAACAATTGCTGGATTTGAGGAGACCCAGCTTCAAAATACTTAGCCAAGGGTTCAGTGAAAGGCATTTTACAAACCACTATTTTAATTCTCTATTTGTAAAATAAGAAACAAGCAGGACCTGCAACAAAATGTTGCAGTTTATTCCCACTTCTTAAACAGGAGTGCACCTGTGCAGGATCCCAGGGAGCCAACCATGCCCTTCTCCAGGACGTTATAAGGTGTAAGTAGCTCAAGCAAGGGATTCTGTGTGTCACCCCCACACCCCATTTTGTGTTTTCTTTTCCAGCTGGCTCTCAACATTCCATGGCTAACAAGTATGCTCAGTCCTCAGTGGGTTGTTTTTGGGAGGTGTTGCCCACTTTGCTTTTGTTTTTCTAAGAGAGTTTTTAAAAAAAATTCCACAAACACTGATGTTCCCTCAAGAATGCTGATAACCACCCTTTTGTTTTTCAGTGGCCATACTTTGGCTCCAGTCTTGTTGGCATTGACCACCTGAGTTAGCTATTAGAGGAAGAAATAGCAATGAATTTGACGGCTGAAATAACGTTAAATAAAGAGTATTGTACATATTGCAAGTGACGTGTATCATCTTTTGTTTAGGCTGCATCTGTTAATCAAGATGAATGATTTTTAGGCTTCTCTACAATATAAGGATCCAGCATGATATATTCAGTCCAAATACTAATAGTTTTTTATTTTAACTGTTTCTAAGCTGCACAGTCTGAAAACACGTGGTGAACCAATCTTGCTGAAGTTAAGCAAGTCTGGGTCTGGTCAGATGGCAAGTGGCCTGAATACCCTACACACATCGCCTTGAGCTCAATGTTGGAAGAAAGGCAAGATATAAATGTAATAAATAAAAGAATGCACCTTAAAACACCTTCACATATTTTATTAAATTCAAAGAAACTGTAGCTCTTTGTTTAGTTCACAAATGTATTTCTGGACACTCAGGTAATACTAGTGTAGCTAAACTTTGCACATATTCTCAGACTCTCCTCCTCTTCAGGAAAATGCCAAGGATAGTTCTTATCCCAAATGCAAAGTTATTAACAGTTTTCCTTTTCCTTCATTTTGAGAAAGGTTACATCTTAAACGCCCACTGCTTTCACACCAAGGAGCATTCCACTAACGTTGTTTACTGCTTCCTAAAATTATAGTATTCACCTATCTTTGAGTACTAAGCAAAGAGGCAACGGGAACATGGGACACATTCCATTGATTACTATTAGAAAAGGGTAATTCATTGAGACTGTGCAGTGATGTAATCACTTTGAAGGAATGGGATGACCTTGGTGTAAAGTGCATGCAGTCACCTGCAAGTAGTGGAAATATTATTTCAACAGCTGTTAAATGCAGTAACTCGAATTGGTTAAAGCACCACATTTGGTCAAAGAAAATAGTTTCACTCTCTTATTATGAAGGATATTTTGAATGGCTGAATGGCAGGGTCTTGTGCAGTTGAGAGGCTTGTATCCCTATATCACTCAAAGACTTCATGAGCATGGACTGTGTGGTTCTACTACTATTTTACCTTTCTCTAAGCTTTTTGTGCTTTTCTTTTTAACTCTCTTCTGTTATGTATTCCATAAATAACTTAAGGTGGATAACACTTCTTGCACCTAATGAAGTGAGTTCTAGTCCATGAAAGTGTATGCCCCAAGAAATCAGGTAAGTCTGTGGAGTCACAGGGCTCCACTTTGTATATCAAGTTGTGTGTTCCTAGCAATTAAAAAAGATGATTATAAATTCAGAGGTTTATACTTCAGTGAATTATGAATCACACTTGCTCCATAGCTAGTGGATTTATTTCAAGGCCCAATACTAAAGACCAAAAAATTAGTGTACTGCATTACATCAGTAGCACGTGCCAACCCTGGACTGGACATCACACCAACATAGTTGGTATGTGGCTGATGTCACCAAGCCAAGAAAACTCCATGATACCAGGCACATCAGTGAAAACCTGTTATGCAGCACAGTAAGCCAGTAGACCTTGGAACAGGAACAAGGACAACTCCCCAACACTTCACCTCAAAGCAGCCCTTATGTTCCCTCTCACCAGCAGCCAGCAACAATTCTTCTGAAGCCAATACAAAATCATATATAACAGCACACAATTTGTTCCACATTTGGTCATCAGGGTACTTGAACTAAAATGCAGCCCAACAGTTCTGACTCACACCAGCCACCAGGGCAATGCCATCTAGGAAGCTGCCTTATACTGAGTCTGACCATCAGTCTATCTAGGTCAGTACTATCTACACTGGCTGGCAACAGCTCTCCAGGGATTCAGGCAGGAGATATTCCCAGCACAAACCTGGAGATGCTGGGGACTGACCTGGGAGCTTTTGCATGCAAAGCAGATGTTCTACCACTGAGTTATGGCTCTTCCCTGTGTAAGCTTTTTTGCACTAGTGCAGTCCTATAAAGATCACTGTGTTTGTCTTCTCCCTAATCTTCCCTTTGCACTCTTTCTATAAGGAAGCCTTTTCACATACCCTCAAGATGGCATACCTTCTGACAAAGAGTGACTGACTATTTCTCATTCAGAAACTGAAACTCCCATATGATTAAGAGCAGCAGTCAGTTTAATGCAGGCGTATGAATGATTCACAAGGAACACTGCTTCTATTTTAGACATGTAATGCCATCTACATGTACCACCTGAATACTTCCCTGTTTATGAAAAACAAAATTATATTTTAAAAAATTTGTCAGAATTCTTCTTCTATGCCAGAGGTCAGGAACCTGGAGTTCTCCAGATGTTGTTGCACTGCAACTTCCATCAACCCTGACCAGTGATGTTGGTTTTCTGGAAAATTTTGAAAGGGAAACCCATATACATTATAGGGTAATTTGCGTTGGGGGAAAGTCTGATGCCCTACAGAGTGATCTAACATGTTTATTTTACTTGTATTTGGCAAACAAAGTTAAACAGTCCAAAACTACCAAGGTTGCCTAATATTGTATTTGCAATTGGCATTCATTTGTTGTTACTAATCAGCATGTGAAATGGAAAACTTCCTGTAGAAAGACAAAGCACTGGAAACATTTCTACCCCACATCACTATACCTCACCATTGGCATGCTAAATGGAGGTGAGAGGCCCACAACATATGGAGAGCAGCAGGTCTCTCCCCCCAACAATACCCAATCTTTCAAGCTCTACTCACATAATTTTACAAGCAGAACATGATTATCAAACTAGATGTGATCACATGCTATTGAAACAGTTATACAGAGGTCCATTTCATTAATGACATGAGTATTTGGAAAAATCCTGGCACACAATTTATTATTACTAGTATTAGTACCACCACCACCACCCCACCCAGATCCCAGGGTGGGTTACAACAATTTCAAAACACATTAAGTAAAACAGTTAAAAACAACCTAAACAACTTCACAGAAAATAGGGTGGGTCCTAAATATATACATCTCAGGTGTCAAAGGCCAGGGTAAAGAGGTGCATCTTCAGCATTTGCCAAAAGTTGTACAATGAAGTTGCCAGAGGCACCTCAGTGGGGAGGGCGTTCCACAGTTTAGGGTCTGCCACAGAGAATGCCCTCTCCCGGGCCGCAACCACCCCAAGCTTCCCAGGGTGGTGGAACTACCAAAAGGGCCTCCTCTACTGATCTCAGCACCCAAGAGGGTCTGTAGAGAAGACAGCAGTCTTTCAGATATTTGGGACCCAATACAGTCTGGGTAGTTAACATTCATATCTTTTTACTTTGTGAGCAGCCTGGTGGAGAATGAAAATGCTAGTGTAAACCACAGTTGTCAATTATATTATGAAATTCAAGCTCAAACAAGAGAATCAATTTGGGTGGCACTTCTTTTCATAGAGAGCCTAGGAACAAGTCGATACTTACAGTATACATCCCCTATCGGAAAAATGAGTATTCTTTTTTTTTTTAAGGCGCTTACGTTGACTTTTGAATTTCCTCACAACTCCACAATGTTTCTGGACTGCCAAGCATTACATTGGCTCAAATGTTTATACTATTCTCATGATTTGTGTGTGGGGAAGGTTGGCCCATACCCACCAAAGGAGAAGCACCTGGCCTCCAAGGCAAATAAAAAATGACACTCAATATTTTCATTTGGAGTGTTCAATATTAAGAAGCACATTTCCAAGGTATTAACATTTGAATTAAGAACAGTTGTTTCCATCATTATGGACTTTGTCAGTCCTATTCACAGAGGGCACATACACTGGCTGCATTAGGAACAAATGTATTCCAATCACTTGTGAAAGCACAATGCAACAAATATTGGTGTGCCACAGTAACTGTGTTAAGGCCCCTCTAAATGACCTGCTTTGCTTGTGCAAAGCTTATGTGGAGGTTAGATGGTAGCCAGTCTTTATTGAACATTTATTTCTATTTGTTTGGGAGCAGTTATATAACAAAGAGCATTCATCCTGATTTCTTTGTGGGGTATCTTCCTGTTATTCTTTCGTCAAACATTTTTCAATGCATTTCCCTGTCAATTTCTAAAATGCAAAAGATCTGATTCTTTTTTAAAGTGGATTTGTTGTGCTAGGGCAACAGAGCTCTTTAACCCACTTTGAGTACACAAACATTCCAGTATGCACCTGAATCCTTTCCGCAATATAGTGATAGTCTGGAAGCACCCTTGGGCTCCTACAGACATGCTCCTTATTGCGCATTCATGATGATTTGTGCTCATGATGCTATGATGGCAATCACATATGGTCCAGCTTTCAATAATATCTGTGCCTGCAAAGGTTTTTTTTGGGGGGGGGTCACAATGCTTCATTTCCAGTCAGTGTGTATTCCATAACTTCCTGCTGAAATCCCGTAATTATTTATACAGGTGGGCCCTGCTTATACGGCAGATTCCGTTCCGGACTGCCGCCGTAAAGCGAAAATGACGCAAAATGATGCAAAAGCGGCTTTAAAATGGGGAATTTCCCCTAATTGAAAGCCGCCGCATTAGCGGAACGCCGGAAAGCAAAGCGCTGGTAAGCGGGGCCCTACTGTAATGCAAATGTTCTGGTTTATTTTTGTCCCACTTTTCTTACGCTATTTTGTTGTGCACTCCAGACAGCAATAATGTTGTAGCATTGAGGAAGCATTGCAGGATATACTAAAGCAGAATAAACCCATCACTAATGCACTATTATTGTGTCAAGAATATGTTGCAGAATACTACAATAAAACACCAGTATGGAGGGGCCCTTACTCTGCCTCAGTGTTGTAGCACTTAACAGTGTACTTGCGACTTAAGGCACTAGGGTCAACTTTATCAGATGCCTCTGGTGAAGTGGGCTCTAGTTCACAAAAGTCTTAAGGCACAGTAAATCTGTTAGCTTTTAAACTGCCGTAAGACTCTTGACATGTAGAAGTTATTTATTTATTTGTTTGTTTATTACATTTATATACCGCCCCATAGCCAAAGCTCTCTTGGGCAGTTACAAAAATTAAAAACATTGAACATTAAAAATAAATATACAATTTAAAAAAACATACAAAGTTTAAAACCATGAAGCACAGATAGGTTATGTGTGTTTTAATCTGTATTTAGCATATTGTTCATTTTAATTATTTTTGAAAGTTTTTAAATACCTGTTTTTAGCTTTTATTGATCATTTTATTTTGGGTAAACTGCTTTGAGGTTTTATTACAATCAAGCAGCGTACAACTCTTGTAAAATAAATAGACTCCTCTTTAAACGATACGTGTACCCCAACCATCCAAGTAAAGTACAAATGGTAAGGCACTTATTGCCTATTACCTTTACAAATAAAGAAGTTGGTACTAGACAAAATATGCCACGGACTATTGGTGGTAGCCAATATGGAGCTTTCCAGATGTTGCTGGACTAGAATCCCATCATCCCTGACCATTGGCCTGAGTCCAATAACATCTGGAACACACCAGACTGGCTACCCTCCCAATGCAGTACATCCCTTCCCCCCACCCAAAAGAAAAAACCCTACAACAAGCCTCTTAAAAATGGAATGGTTTGTGAAGGAAGACAGCTTACAACAAAAGCCACATAACCCATACAAGGCAATCTACAAAGTGTATTTAAAGCCTACAAACCATCACATCTTCTAAATCAGTTCATCACCTCAAAGTTATCTGTGAGATATTTCTCCAGGGTTAGCTTAAGGAAAAACAAGTAACTGAGGTTGGGGTTCGGAACACTATGGAAAAGTTACTGGCAGGTATACACAAAGACTCAACAGCCAGACCCCTCACCCAGGCATTAGAGCAGGAAATGTCCAGTACTGTAACAGGGCAGGAGACGCCAATCCATCTTGGAAGTATTATACATGGGACCCCCAGGCTGCCAGCTGAGCTCTTATCTAAATAGGAGTGGGAGAAGACAACAGCCACCATCCTGTTGGAAAAATACTAATAAACCACATGGGAACCCAACTACAATTCAGAGACTCACTCTGCATCCATTGGATGTTGCCGATTGGAAGATTTACATTCAAACCCATTCTGTTCCCCAACTCCACTGTACAGTTAGGTAATTTTAGACTCTGGACTAAATGGAGGAAGGGTCGCAATTCAATCGTAGAGCATCTGCCTTGCATGCCAAGGTCCCAGGTACAAACTCTGGCACCTCCAGGTAGGGCTGGGCGAGACCCATATCTTAGAGAGTTGCTGCCAGTCAGCGTAGACAACACTGAGCTAGATGGACACTGGTCTGATTCGGTATAAAGCAGCCTGCTATGTTCCAAATGGTTTTACTGGGGGGGGGGAGAGAGGGAGGGGGAGAGGGGGAGAGAGTGAGGGGGAGAGAGAGACAGAGTGAGGGGGAGAGAGAGACAGAGTGAGGGGGAGAGAGAGACAGAGTGAGGGGGAGAGAGAGACAGAGTGAGGGGGAGAGAGAGGGAGGGAGAGAGAGAGAGACTTCTGATGGTAATATGTATTATTTCACTTCAAAATGTACAGCAAACCAACACTTGCTTTCAGGAGCCCTGAATTTCTGCCCCAAAGTCCTGTCCTGACAGCACCACTGGCCATCCACCCCCAAATAAGCTCTTGTACTTCATGTCCAAAACAAAAAATCACAGATGCATTTTCGAGCCAACACATATTAAAACCTCCTGCTGAACCATCAGCCATATCAACAAGGAAAAAAGACAGCCCAGCACCTGTTCTTTAGCGTGAAATATTTAATTCTAGCCAAACACACAACATGTTACTATGCTCTCTGCGGAACTCTTTAAAGCCAGCTTTTCCCATCATCTGACCGTTTTGGCAGCAAAAAGCAAGATCAAAAGGACTGACTCTTAACAATGCAGCACAGAAACTACACTCCCCTAGTGCAACAAGTTACATAGTAAAGTGTATTCCAAACCAAAGGTCTTTAATAAACAACACATTTTTAAAAGGATTAAGAAAACAAGCCATTCTCATCACTGGCTGAGTACTGGAAGCCCCTCTGAGCTGAGCGCAAGTTACACAATCCTTGCCTTTTTTAAAAAAAGGAACCAAATGCTTCACCTGCAGCTCTCGCCCTGCCTTCAACCGCAACTAGACCCTCCATTACTCACCTGAGGGAGCTGGATTTACCGGTCTTGAGTAGCGTGTCTGCCCCATTATGAGAGTCTCTGAGGTAGCTTAGGGAAAAGCGAGAAGAAAAAAAGTCTATTCTGGAAGCAGATATTCGCCTTTGAAAGATGACATGTCAACTCCGCAGGGAAAAGAGCGGGGGAACGATCTGGAGTCCGGGGAGCCAAAGAACAACAGCCAGAACTCAGGAAATGGCCAAGGGTGTAGGTCAAAGCGCAGCCTCCTCTCGTATTTCCTGTACCCCTGGGCCGGACACTTTGCGATTCTCATAAATAAGCTCCCATGCCAGCTCCTTTCAAGGAGGAATGCCTGTCATTCCACAGTGCGTACTCTGTTTAGGGCTGGATCTCAGGAAGGGGTGGAGTTTTCCAGCCACAGAAACCGAATAAATCAACACTCCTCTCTCTTTAAAAATCAGGAGTTTAAAAGACTGCAAGAGAGTGGAGGAACCAGCAGGAGGGCTCGGAAGACTTTGACAATCAAAAACACTACCAAATGCCACCGTTTTGCTTTTTAGAGAAGAAGCCTGAGCTTCCCCAGCTTCTTCAGGACACACTGGAAGACCACCAGACACAGATATGAAACAAGATTCTTATAAGGTGCTCTTTGTTCAATTTTGTAAAGCAATAAAGACTTATTTAAATAAGAAAGCTGGAGTTTAATGGTGTGCGCGCGTGTGTTCAAATTCTTACGTACTAGCATGGATGTAGGTAACACGCTCCGCATGAAAAGGAAATGTGAACTGAGAATGACATAGTGAATTTGCCTCTTTATATGTATGTTTTCCTCCTAAGGGACTCACAAGGTTGTACAATTTGCAAACAATTAATTGGGCTAACCAAAGGGATAGTTCCGTTCTTATTCAATATTTACTATGTTATATCAAAGTAGCACATGTCTTGTGTAAGACAGGGTAATATGAGGGAGCCAGAATTTCCCTGATATCTGACTCAAAGCACTGTATGTGTCCATGATCTGCCAATAACTTAATTCCCACCATTTTGAAACACTGATTTAAAGTCAGGTGCAAGTATCCCTCAGTAAAGAAACTTTCCATTCAAGTGGCCCTTCCTAAGGATATGGCCTTTGTTCTCATGGACTGCTGCAAGGCAGGCATAAGATCAGGTAAGTTAAAATGTGAAAGAGGCATATCCTTAGGGAGGGAAATTCCACTCCTGTGGCTTCAAAACCTACTTCTTGAGTTTGCTTTTCCTCCCAAATGAGATTTTCAACCTCATAAATGGATAATATCTCAACTATTATAGATTCCAAGACAGATTCAACTATATCACACTTCCAGAAGAGTTGGAATCCATATTATGGACAACTGAAGCACTCAGCTTCATCAAGAAGCTCCACTTAAAGCTCAAGTTGTTTGCTTTGAAACATAAAGAAAGCCTTTTAATACACAAAACCAACCAGGGGGGACACAAAGTCCAAAGTTGGCAAAGCTGAGTCAGCAGGTAAGAGAATTCTCAGCTTAAGGAAGAGTCAGAGTGAATGTATTTCCCTCAACCAAAAGGGATGTTAGATGAAATAGATCAATGATTTACAGAAAACTAGTAGGTGAATTTCAAAATGAAAAGACAAATTCCATCTGCAATTAAAAAAAAAAAAGGAACCACTACAGTTAGTTCAAATATTGCAACTGTTTTCAGTTTTTGCAATGGTGAGCTTCTGTAAGCAATATTTAATTCTGAATCACCCTTGGACTCTTGTGTTCAGCTGGAAGTACACTCCACCAAAACTAGTGGGATGCACTTCCAAGTGAATCTGGCTAGGATCGGGGTGAGACAATTGGTGTCTACAAATATTCAGCTTGCAGTAGTTCCTGAAGCAAAGTTCACAGCTTCCTATGTGTTGCCCTGGCAAAGGGCTGCTTTGGATATTATAGCAATGATGGAGTCCAGCGTTTCTACAGGAGGTAACCTGACCATATTTTTAATGGTTCATGTCTGAAGGGCATTCACATGTCTCAAAACGCTTAGGCCACACTCTCACCAGACATTTATTCCATTATTATTCCACTTTAAATAGTCATGGTTTCCCACAAAGAATCTAGGATTCCTACTAGAGAGGAAGGGTGGGACATAAATAAAATAAAATAAAATAGGAAGTGTAGTTTGTGAAGGGTGCTGAGAGTTGTTAAGAGATGCCTATTCTCTTCACCGAGCGACAATTGCAGACTAGTTTAACAGTCGGTTAACAGTCTTCGCAGAGAGCTGAGAACTGTAGCTCTGTGAGGGGAGTAGGGGTTTCCTCTCAGCACCCTTCACAAACTACACTTCCCAGGATTCACTGGGGGAAGCCATGACTGTCTAAAGTGGAATAATAGTGGAATGAATGTCTGGTGGGAGCGTGGTCTTAACAAACATGCCCTCGCAGCCTCTGTTAACTGCTACTCTTTGGGACATATTTACCATACCTTTCCAGACATGTTAATGCGTTTTGAACATTCATTGTGGAAATATGGGACTCCACATTTTGCTGATATGCGGAGTAACTCCGATTGAAGCCGGTTACTGATACGGCACTTCTCCTCCTGGCCCAATGTGATGTATTTTTCAAGGGGCCAAAGAGAAGGTGACCCTGTCAGATGTCAAAGCCTCATAAGAAAGGACAAGTATCAGACTTTAGGAACCACTGATAGAGTAGTCTTCCACAAATGCAGAACTATAGGATAGAATTTCCATTATCATCTAAAATAAAGAGGTTTAATTTCAGATCTAAAGAATAAGCAAATTTATTTCATAGCAGCAGCAAGGTTAAATGTGGTCAATGCACATCAACAGAGCAACAGCAGGTTTCTCTGCAGCAGCAGCCAACCTTCAAAACCCCTTAGCAAACTTTGATAACCCTGCCCAACTGTATGTCTTCATCAATTGTCCCCTGGACCAGTGCGTCCATAGGATCCGGAAAACCGCATAATAAAGAAAAACCTCATCATAAAATGAGTCCCCCCATAACTGGGCAGTCTGCAAGCAAGGTCCATAGCCCTCGAGCGTAGCTGGGAAGGGACACTTTTTCCGACAGCCTCTGCTGGGGGCTGCCCTGGCCCCACATATCCTTCTGGCTTGTTGTTGTGCCTTTAATAGCAGGTTCGTATTCAGCAGTTATTAGATGGCATGGAGTTAAGCAATGTCATCTTCTAATGTCTGCAGATCAAATGACCCTTAAAGGCACAGGACTAGAGGCCTGTAAAAAGGTGGGCACCTTATCTACAGACCAGTTTGTAAACTAGCTAAAGTGAAGATGCAAGCAAATGTGCAGCCTGCACGTGATTAATTCCATTATGTTTAAATAATTTACTCAGAGAAATATGAATTGGACCAATTCTATGCATACTTACTTATGAGAAAATCCCTGAGTGTCTCGTTACTTCTTCCCCTGGAAGGGTGCATGTGATTGCACACATACAGCAGAATCCTATGTGTGTTTACTCAGAATATCACAGATTAAATGGGTTTTAGGACAGAGGTTTATGGGACTTAACTGATGGAAAGGTTCATATATTTTTACCTGGGTTTGAAGAACGTATTTGGGGGGGGGGGAGAAGCTTAACAGTGAAAAAAAGGGGGGATGAGTTCCCTTTGCATTTTGGAGTTGAGGTAGTTTTGGAGGTGAGGTTGCAGCACTAACTGGGGTCCCTACAGGCTCCTGCCGCCTCCCTTCTGTCTCCAGCTGCCCCCCACCCTCCTCAAAAAGCCCCTGCTCTTTGTAATTACATTGCATTGCTCCAATCCAAATGGCCGCTACGTTATGACAGAGCATCTTTCTAGGTTATTCTGCAAAAGAAGTGGCGGCCACAGGCAGCAGGAGGCTGAAATTTAAAGGAGGATTAAATTTAAAAGAGGATTAGACAAATTCATGGAGGACAGGGCTATCAATGGCTACTAGCCATGATGTCTGTGCTCTGCCACCCTAGTCAGAGGCAGTATGCTTCTGAAAACCAGCTGCCGGAAGCCTCAGGAGAGGAGAGTGTTCCTGCACTTGGGTCCTGCTTGCGGGCTTCCCCCAGGCACCTGGTTGGCCACTGTGAGAACAAGATGCTGGACTAGATGGGCCACTGGCCTGATCCAGCAGGTTCTTCTTATGTTCTTAAGCCATGGCTGCTAAGCTCTGGAGGAAACCAGGTTAGGGAAGGCTGACTTATAATCATAAGATCACCTAGCTTTTCATTTTCGTAAACTGTTGTGATACCTCAGTTTGGTTCTTCAGCTGAATCCCTTTTTAAACAGTATTGTCACCCATTGTATCACATTGATTCACCATTCTGTGCAGTGAATTAAATAGGAATTAAATGATTGACAACAAAAATAAGCAGCTGTTTTTTAAACAAAAACACTCAACTAAATTGTACTGAATGGTTTCGATGTTCAAACAAAAAATCAACCACCTGAATTCCCACTATCCAGGGATCTGCAGTTCTGACTCATTTAAACTTCAGATGCATTTTCCATCTCCACTGCATATTAACATATCCTCCTGCTAGGATACTTTGAAAAACATGGATTAAATGCTAGCTTACTCTTTATAATTCCATGGGTAGATCAGGATAATGAAGCAGCTGCCTTTTTATGAACAGCCACAGAGAATCAACAGGACTAATCAAGTAGTTTGGGGGCCAAAATCTTTATTAACCTCGTTGCCATGCTTGAAATTCTCACTGATGCACAGGATGGTGCTTTCAAGATAAACCAAGAAGCCAACCAAGTAATTAAAAAGAAGCTGGTAAATGTCCCTGGCTGGCACTCATTGCCTGATTAACAATCAAACAACAAAGCACTAGTTTAGATCTTATTTTACCGAGTGCAAGGGCTGAAAAAGACCTCTTGATGGTAACTGGGAAGATAAACCAAGAAGCCAACCAAGTAATTAAAAAGAAGCTGGTAAAGGTCCCTGGCAGGCACTCATTGCATGATTAAAAATCAAACAACAAAGCACTAGTTTAGATCTTATTCTACCGAGTGCAACTGAGAAGAATAGCATAAGCAGGCTGATCCTTTCTATGCTACTTAGAAGTAATTCTCCCCGTATTCAGTGGGCCTTATTTATTATCTAAGTGTGCTTAGGAATGCAACCATAAATCTTCCTTACACCACCGCGCCGCGGCTGAAAGTCCTCCCGCGCCTCGCCGCCGCTGGAAGTCCTCATGTGTCTCGTCGCAGCCGCAAGGCCGGCCCATCGCGGCCAGAAGGCCCCCCGCGTCCCGCCGCCGCCGCTGCCCCCGCAAGGCCGGCTCACCAAAGGCCCCGCCGCGGCCGGAAGGCCTCGCCCGCGCCAGGAGGCTCCCCGCGCCGCGCAGCAGCCGCCGCCACAAAGCCTCAGCCGCCAAAGGCCGGCTCACCAAAGGCTCCGCCGCGGCCGGAAGGCCTCGCCCGCGCCGGGAGGCCCCCACGCCGCGCAGCAGCCGCCGCCACAAAGCCTCAGCCGCCAAAAGTCAAAGGAGGGCGGGAGGCTGGCAGAGCGGCCTTAAATGGCCTTCAGCCACCCCGCCTCCTTCCTGTGTGTCACGATGGTGCGCCGGCGCGCCGCGTGCACGCCCGATGGTGGCCTGAGCTTCGGCTGTGGCCACAAACTCGCCCCTTTGCCCGGAAGTACCGGGCACGGAACGGGATTCTCTGCAGCAGCAGCCAACCTTCAAAACCCCTTAGCAAACTTTGATAAAGCTAGTTGTGTTGTGGAGAGATCACTGAACTATGATCAGGAAGACCTGGGTTCAAAACTGTGCTGTGGCACAGATTTACTGAGGGGCCAACCATGATCCCATTGTTCTGTTGTGTTGTGTGTTGTGTTACTGTTTCTTTCTATGCAGCCTTTTGGCCAAAAAGGCCCTCAAGGTGGCTCACAAAAAAGAAACACAAATACAAAATACACATCAGAAAAGAACAATACAGTTTACAAAAATTTAAGCAACACAATATTAACATTGTTAAAAAAGCAACAGCAACATCTTTCAATAATAATACAATAACAATCAGCCCTTTCCTAATTTTTTGACAATGCCTACTAGTCCTTACATGAATGCGTTGACATCAAAGCGTGGTGCCACTGGGATGTCTTTGCAGGTACTGCACCTTCCAGTCCTGGTGCAGGAAGGGAACAGAGCAACCCCAGCTTTTTGTCCACATAGACGGTGTCCACGGCAAAATAGTACTTCAGCTTGGTCATGGGGATGAAGCGACATGTATCATGTTCTAATAAGTGAGGTCAGAATGACTATGATCTCCCTCAAAAAAAAAGTGTTGTAAGGACAAACAAGATAAGATGTTGCTAGCTGTCAGACGCCAGAGGGAAAAGATAGGCTGCACCTTTAAGTCATCCAGGTAAATTGCTCAGTTTAAGTGAGGCTTCCCACCTTGAACTTACTGGGAATACTCGGCTATTGCAGGCTGCACCGGACTGTCCAGAGGCCACACGTAACACAGGAACAGGGCTGGAATTCAGAGAGTTGTGCCACCATAAGCACGTTATTGGATTACTTTCCCTAAGCCTTCATTTCAGGAGAGAAACATGCAGTATTTTCTTCAAAAAGCAATTTATAAAGCAAACCATTGGTTCCCGTTCAACTACAGAACCAGAAAAGCAAGGATGACACTTGCAATCCCAAACAAAAGATACATAGTACAGATCATCAAATGCCCACTTTGCCATACTCCTTCCCCCTTGAAAAGCAGCGCCACTCAATAGAACACACAGAAGACTTTGCATTCCTTCCCTTCCACTTAAAAAAAAAAAAGCCATTACAGAGCAAGATGAAGGGATGGTGCCCAAACTAGGTAAGACACAGAACAAAGACTACACTTTGGCTATAAATGCTTGCCTAGAATATAACATTGATAATTGCTGATGGGCCAACCACAAGGATAGAGATTTTTCTCTAGAACAAAGTGAGGCTGTGTCCTTTTACAGTCCTTTTAAACTGCAACCTAATCATAGGGAAAATGTCATCACTCTCTACACGCTTTATTCAGTATGCAACTGCCAACTTACATTAGATATTCCACCAATGCTTTGTAATGTGCACACACACATACACACCACACCATAATGCAGGCAGAGTTTGTGAATCCTTACTCTCGCAGCCCTTTGTGGATGCTTACTCCTGCCTTTAGGCCTGAAATTCCACTAGGAAGTGGGTTAAAATACCTCCTTTACTCAGTAAAAGTGTTTTTCATCACTGCCTTCACCAGAGGTCTAAATATTTCAGGCAATTTTAAGTCATTAATACAATAAATACCTTCGTAAAGTTAAAGCTAATTTGCAGCTATTCTGAACCACCCATTATTAAGACAAGGTATTTATAGCCATTGGCCTTGCTAGACACAAGAAGCAAGAGGAAGCAGGAATCTGTATACGGACCAACTTTCCTAGAAGGAAGGGCCTTAAGAGGCAAGGGCAGTTTGTACTAAGCATTTATGACTTCAAAGGGTCACTGAGTCTAACTGAGATACACATTCTTAATCTTAAGCATACACTCAAGAGCTGGGATTCAGTGGCCAAAGTCCAGTGACTACTCATTCAGGGACCTCCACATATCAAGGCAGACACCCCTCATACCCCAGTTCACAATGTGAACCACCATATTTTAAGAGCAATCAAGGTATACCTACAGAGCAAACAAAACCAAATTGCTCAAACAAGTCAAGCCATGCACGATTACGGAAGGCAACCACCACCAAGCTGCTACCAGGTGTGGCAATTAGAGTCTGCATGTAAAGCAGAGAAAGCCCATGCCTTCCAACAGGAAGACTTATTAAAAAACAGGAGACTTATTGTAAAAACCCTGTTTTTCCTGCCTGAACCCACTACTGCTGAAGGTTCTTCTCTCCCTGCGATATGTCAAAACTCTTTTATTTCTTTTAGACACTTATATACTACTTAATTATTAGCATTTCTAAACAGCATACAAAAAACAAAATTTATCATAAAACTGAACACTACCTTAAAATGCCTGCTGGAACAAGAAAGTCGTAGTCAAGCGCTTGAAGTTAAGCAAGTTTCTTGATGAATAAGAAACTATTTTCCTATAAAATATTTAAATATAGCAATCAGCCCAGTTTTTATCTTATACATAATCATTTCTACTATCAAAATATTGTGAAGCCACAGCTTGCATTTGGCAATTACCCCTCCCCTTTTTTACGATGTTCAGTAAAATTGGTCCTCCTTAGCACAAAGTTGTTATGTCCCTGTCATGTGTACTATCTGTTAAGGAATGGTATGATAACGCATAGGAGTTTGCTTTAATAGCAAAATTGATGCACTTTATTAGATTCAGGGAACAAAAAGAATCTCCACCTCCCTACATAAACTATTCTAGCACTTTTCAATTTCATGTTTTTAGAACGTTTAAATTATTCTTAAATTTTTAACAGTTCTGTCAGCTTACTGGAAAGAAATTTGCTTTTATGTGTTTATATATGGCATGAATAAATACAGATTTAGAGATCCTGCACTCACATTTATAATCCTTGCTTAGGGATAACTAACTGTGCATGCAAATTGTGCACAAATGCTGTGAAATGCACAACAAAGATATCTAAAAATAAAGTATTAAAATATTGAACAAACTGAGGGAATGCACCAAAGACATGCTTATTTGGTTTGCTTAGAACCTTTGTTGTGTTATGTGCCTTCAAGTCGATTACAACTTAGGGCAGCCCTATTAATCAGTGACCTCCAAGAGCATCTATTTTGAACCACACTGTTCAAAACTTGTAAATTCAGGTCTGTGGCTTTCTTCACAGAATCAATCAATCTCTTGTTTGGTTTTCCTCTTTTTCTACTCCCTTCTGTTTTCCCCACCATTATTGTCTTTTCTAGGCAATCATGTCTTCTCATGATGTGTCCAAAGTATGATAACCTCTGTTTCATCATTTTAGCTTCTAGTGATATTTGTCTTTTTTGCAGTCCATGGTATGCGCAAAGCTCTCCTCCAACACCACATTTCAAAGGAGTCGATTTTTCTCTTATCTGCTTTTTTCACTGTCCAACTTTCACATCCATACATACAGATCGGGAATACCATGGTCTGAATGATCCTGACTTTAGTGTTCAGTGATACATCTTTGCATTTGAGGACCTTTTCTAGTTCTCTCATAGCTGCCCTCCCCAGTCCTAAGGTATTGATAATCCTGGACAAGTTCAATGTCCTCGTTGTCAACTTTAAAGTTACATAAATCTTCTGTTGTCATTAATTTAGTCTTCTTGACATTCAGCTGTAGTCCTGATTTTTGCTTTCCTCTTTAATTTTCATCAGCATTCATTTCAAATCATTACTGGTTTCTGCTAAGAGTATGGTATCGTCTGCATATCTTAAATTATTGATATTTCTTCCTCCAATTTTCACACCTCCTTCATCTTGGTCCAAACCTGCTTTCCGTATAGTATGTTCTGCATATAGATTAAACAAGTAGGGTGATAAAATACACCCCTGTCTCACACCCTTTCCTATGGGGAACCAATCAGTTTCTCCATATTATGTCCTTACAGTAACCTCTTGTCCAGGGTACAGGTTGCGTATCAGGACAATCAGATGCTGTGGCAGCCCCATATCTTTTAAAGCATTCCATAGTTTCTCATGATCTACACAAAGCATTAGACACATTAATACATTTATTTATTTAAATAATATGTTTTTATTAAGTTTTTATTATTTTTATGTGGATAGGCAATTATGGGGAAGGAACTGAGTGGTAGAGAAAGATATAGGAACATAGGACACTGCCTTTATATTGAGTCAAACCACTGGTCCATCTAGCTCAGTATTGTCTACACTGACTGGCAGAGGCTCTCCAGGATTTTAGACAGGATTCTCCCTTAGCCCTACCTGGAGATGCCGGGGATTGAGCCTGGGATCATCTGCATGCAAGGCAGATGCTCTGCCACTAAGCTACGGCCCTTCTCCACCATAGCACTGTAGTAGAGTACATGTTTTGCATACAGAAGAGCCCATGTTGAACCCCTGCCCCCTCCAACTAGAAGTATCAGATAGTGGGTGATAGGAAAGAGATTTGCCTGAGATTTTGGCACTGTCAATTAGAGTAACCTTTTTTGCATCACAGGCCCCTTTGAGAATCTAATGAAAGCCATGGACCAACATAAATAAATAGATGCAATTTATTTGATTGCACTGTTTTTGTTTTTTGCACACCTAGTTCACAGACTCCCTGAAGCCCAATCATGAACCCCAGGTTAAGAACCCCTGGAGTAGAGAAATAGTAGGCTAGGCAGGCCAACGGTCTGACTCAGTATAAAGCACCTTCATATGAAGCAAAGCAGTGGCATTTTGCATCCATGCAGATGCTTTTACATGCATGTGCACTAGAGTCAAAATGCATGTGCACTAGAGTCAAAAAGCATGTGCCTCCCACTAGTCCTAGAAGATTACTAAATCCTGAAGAACTCAAGTGCACACATATCAGCACTGACAATATTTTTAAATAACATATTTCCAAAAGGCAAGTATAAGGGCACTGTTTCAGCACAGACAAGAGATAATGAAAAACAGAGGGCAGTCCTGATTAATAGGGAAAGATGGAACATTTATGTATTCGAGGGAGGGGGGAATGTTAGTGCCTCATACTTTCTAAAAAAAAGGAAAATCCAATTATATGGAAACTTTAACCTTTGCTAATCTGAAGCTCATGCAAGTGTTCTTCACAACACCATTGAATCCACTGAGAGATAAAATTGAATTTATGCCTTACCATAAAGTTGTTCAAGATGCCTGAGGCAGTTAATCATCAATTCAGCATCTCAAAACATCAGTAAAATGAATAAACATAATTTAAAATACAGTCCAAACAACATTTCCACTATAAACAGAGAGCTGGCATTTAAATAGCAATAATCACAGCCTATGGAAAGTTACAAAACGTTTTCTGAATGGTTTTGTAAATTAAAAAAGAGTTTTTTATTTCTTGTGGGAGGTCTTCAGGGTTATATTCTGCCAGTCTTCCTTGGATGGTTTCTTTCAAAGTATAGGGCCACAAAAAAACAAGCTCTGCTATCCCCCACCCCAACTGAATATTCAACAAGAGCCCTTACCACTGGATAATTTTAGATGTACTGACTGATGCAGATCTCCAAAGCACAGTTATTTCCCATATGACTCCACCCATCCCCAAGGATAGGCAGAGAAGCCCTGCTAAAAGTATCCCTGGTGTGGGATTTTGGAAAACCGTTCCATCTACCTGTAGAGACAGATGAGAGATTTGTATGGAAAATAATCATTCTTTGTGTTTCACCATCCATCTGTATGCTTAGGAATGGCCACAGCTCAGTGGTAGCACATCTGCTTTGCATGGAGAAAGTCCCAGGTTCAATCCCCGGTATCTCCAGGTAGAGCTGGGAGGGACTCCTTGTCTGAAATCTTGGAGAGCCGCTTTCAGTTAGTGTAGACAATACCGAGCTAAATGGAGTCATGGCCTGACTCAGTGTTATGTAGATTCCTAGAATCCAGTAGTAGGGATTCTTTCCGGTATTCTGGCCAATATCTGGTACTTCAGGATAAAACCCCCACATATATTCCAGGCCTGCTGAGGTTGGCCATTGCCCCAAATGATTGCTCATGCTCTGCACCCAACACTGCTAGGTGTGAAGTGCTGCCCTAGCCAGCTGCCTACCTATGCCTAAAGGCAGGATCAGCCATTAGGCAAAGTTTAGCTACTTGCAAAAAATAAAACAAAACAAAAAAGACAAGTATGAACAAGAACCGGAAGCAACAGGTCCGTTCTCAGCAAAAATCTTGCCATTAATAGCCACAGCAACTTAGTCAACATTAATTGCATTTCATGCATTGGCTGCTTTGAGGCTCTTGGAGCCATCTGGAGGCCCACAGGATACTACTGAGGTATTCTATATGGACTGACTGACATTCTTTGCCTCAGCTATTGCAACACAAACTATTCAGTGACTCAAACATTCACAGTCCATGAACCAATCACATCAGAAGTCAACGTGGGAGAATCTTTTCTCCAAGTCCTGAACTGTCAGTTCAAGATGAGCAACAATGGGGCAATTGCTTTATGACCATCTCGGCAAGAGGGACCCCACAGATTAGATAGAAGATCCAAACTGGAGAGATAAAAACATTCACATTGTCAGATGAATGCATCATTACTGGATTTATAAACATTCCTGGAGAGAGCTCAAGGCAGGGAGAGGTAGAAGCAAACAGCATTCTGAACATTCTTAAATAGTTTTGCTCTGTTCCATCAGGTTCTCCCCTCACCCTCCCTCCTTTGCAAATGCCCACTTTGAAGAGTTTTAAACCTATGTGTTGGATTTTCTGCTGGCTTTTGTATTTTGGGAGACCAGGGATGGAAAACCTGCATCCCTTCAAATATTGCTGAACTGCAACTTCCATCATCCCTGATTGTTGGCCATGCTGGCTGGGGATGATGGGAGTTAGAATCCAACAACATATGGAGGGCCACAGGTTCCCCATCTCTGACAAATTAATGTCTACTTTCCATATTCATTTTACAAGATTCAAAGGCACACACCTGAAGGCTTAAAGCAGGGGCAGCCAATATGGTGCCTTCCAGATGTGGTTGGACTTCAGTCCCAGCCAGCAAGGCCAATGCTCATCACAATTATCACTTTTATCTTTATTTGAAGACATAAATAGAGATATTAAAGCCAAAGAGCTTCTGATCTTTTTATTGACTGTGGCAAGACTTTCACTTGCACAACACTGAAAAGCAATGAAAGATTTGAATGTTTCTATTTGATTTAGAAACATAAGGAATATCGCAGTATCGGAAAAGATTACGCATAATATAAGAATCGAAACATCTGCAGATATTCTATGTAGTATGGTAGAACTTTATTTTAAATATTAATAATAATTAGCAACAATGCTTTCCTGCAGTTTTGATGGATATACTGAAATTTTCATTTGCTTTTTGTATTTAACAGGGTCTATATTTGTGTTTGTAATTCTTTATCCTTGGGCTATATATTTTGTGTTGGTTAAGGTTGGTTCAGCAGATCAGTTATATTGTTATACTGATTGCTTATTTTCTTGTATTAAATAAAATGTAATAAAAATATTTTTTTAAAAAAGGATGATAGGAGCTGTAGGACATCATCATCTGGAGGGCACCACCTTGACTACCCTGATGTCTTAAGTAGTTTCTAAAATGCAACATGGGAATACAGCACTTGTGCTTATTTCCCCGTAGAAGACACCACTTCTGCAGTCATTTCCCCTCACTTGTTCTCCCCTCCCCCCATTTGAGGAAGTTTCTAAAAAATGTTGATAATCTGTACAATTTCATGCAATCGCTAACATTTCAAAAGCTCAATGGAATTTTTTTCTTGAAAAAGCTCAATGATGAACATAACAACTGCAGGAGCAGTTTTGGTAGTCCCCCAAGTTGGCAAGGCTCATTTAACACAGACACAAAATTGAGCCTTCAGTGTCATTGGCCCAGTTCTCTGGAATGCTCTGCCAACAGAGTTTAAGCAGGCATCTTCTGTTTTAACTTTTAAGCGCCTGGGAAAATCTTCCTGTTCCACCAGGCTTATGCAGGCAATTAAGAAGATGCTTTTTTCACAACAGTTGATATTTGTTTTCATTGTATTTATAATGTTTTTATTCTATGATTGGTTGGGGTTTTTTAATGTGTTGTAAACCACTTTATTGTTTTTAACAAAATAGTGGTATACAAACAGTTTTATAAATAAATAATTTTTTCATTTTGTTTTTTAGAAGATCCCAAAGGAAAAGGGCATGACAACTTTAAATTTAGAAAAAAGAAAGTACTAGGCGTTTCATTTTTTAAAAAAAATGCCATATTTCATATTTCCCATCAAAATTGGCAGAGAAAACATTCCCTTTTAGTTATACAACAGAGACAAAATTGCTTTCCCCCCCCCCAAAAAAAAGAAACATCAAGCTCAAGACCCATCAGTATCATGAAAGATCCAGGTTTGGAGACATTGATTTCACTGATAGCACACATCTTCATTAATTAATTGTTAGTTGTTGCATTAATAACTCACCTTTCATCCAAGAAGCTCAAGGTGGCATACATAGTCCTCCCCCCTCCTTATTTTATCCTCACAACAACCCTATGAGGTAGGTTAGGCTGAGAGTTGGCAACTGGCCCAAGGTCACCTAATGGGTGAATCTAAAGACCCAAATACCTACATACAACTTCTGTAGCCCAATAAATCCTAAAATCCATCAGAATAGCTGAACAGCAACCAGCCATTCAGTATGAAAGTGAACCCGATTCACTTTGGGTTAACTCACACTAGAGAGCTCTGATGGCCACCACACACAATTCTTCTTGAGTTCATTGAGATAAATATGTAACCTTTGCAGAGTGCAGGAGTGCCAGTCCTGCATATTGTCTTATAGACCTCTGCCATCAATTCAACCCAGATAAAGTATAGGTAAATATTTTGATAGCATTCATGAGCTTCAGAACAACAAGGATGCCCAGCTGAGATGCCACAAGCTCTTATGCTTCTCCTGATAGCATGGCAAGCACATAATAGGAGGTAAAAACAAGCCCAAAGGAAGGCATAAAGAATGGTGAGCTGGAGAAAAGCCCAACTACTTTTAGAAGGGTAGCTTGAAATTACACAAGTGTGAAATACAGAAAAGTGATGTCATTTGGTGACTTTAAATTCAGGCCATAGAAATGGGAGTACCCAAACTGATCATTCAGACCAGCTTTAAAAACTCACATGGTATTTGCTGGAGGTGCATATAATTAAATGTGTACATATGTATCCTTTTGTCTAGAAGTAAATTCATAGTGGAAATACCGTATTTCAATGCTTCCGCAAGGGTAAAGAGATTTCTAAATTTTACTCTTTTTAACAAGCTGTATAGCTTTCATCTGTCAATGCCAGGAAGTGACAGTCAAATAGAGACAGAATAATTATATCCAAGTCAGATTGGACCAGTAAGTATTCAAAGTGATTGGCTGAATTCACCTCAATAAGAAAAATACAAAATAAACCCAACAAACATAAACTATGGTTGGCCTCATAAAATGACAATATATTATAAGTTACACTAAGGATTAAAATGAATCACATAAACATGCAAAAAGTCTTGGGTTCAATCCCCAGCATTTCCAGCTAGGACTGGGAATGTCTCCTATCTGAAATCTTGGAGAACCTTGCTGCTGGTCAATGTAGACGATACTGAGCTGAGATGGTCCAAGGGTCTGATTCAGCTTAAGGCAGCTTTCCATGTTCCCAACCCTAACAGTATTTTCTCTTTTGGCTTAGCTACATAAAATTGAATAAAAGCTCTTTGGTTTAGCTTTTGGGAAACAACCAGCATTTACAAGCACCTGCCCCGTGTTACTTTCTAACTATACTAAAAGCTGCTTATTAAAATGCGAAGCAAGTTCAGCATACACAAACTCTGCAGCTGATCGCTTCGGGAAGACTTTGGCTACCATCAATCAGCAGCTGAAAAGAACTTTCAAAGAAAAATTGGTTAAACCTTTTCGTTTTGAAGAGAGAAATTCAGGGACAAAAATGCTTTTCACTTTTCATTCTGATCACTAAAACTTACTAGAGTTCCACAGTAGTTCACTTATTTGTCACAGGTGCTTTCTGCTAGGCTTTACCAGTAGCATAAATCTAACCATAATTACAGGTTTGACCTCCTTACGTATTGCACCAATATACCTTTTGAAACAATTTATGAATAAATACTTGCCCAAAGACAAGAGCAGCGCAAAAGAAACCCTTCCAGTTTAACAGCTTTCCAATTCAGGTTACTACAAGCCCAACAGTACATCTGCCCAAGAATTATGAAAATTACTAAGTTGTGCCATCTCAGAGTGAATCTTGTTACTCGATTAGTGTCCCAAGCCACTTCCCCATGCTGACTGCCAAGTTCCACTATAACATGTAGCTCTTCTTCTTCCACGAAAACTCCACATCTTTAGAACTTATGCAGATTAGGTAATATGTAGCCTGGTCCCAAGACATCATTGTCTTTAATTATGTGTCCTTGCCACATCCTTCTGAAGGCAAGTGGCAGCAAATGGGCTTGGGAACACAGGAAGCTGCCTTATATTGAGTTAGACCGTGGGCCCATCTAATGCAGTATTTTCAATACTGATTGGCAGCAGCTCTCTAGGGTTTCACACAGGGGACATTCGCAGCCTTACCTGGAGATGCCAGGGATTGAGCATGGGACCTTCTGCATGCAAAGTAGATGCTCTGTCACTGAGCTACGGCTCTTCCCCAGACTTCAGTGCTTAGGGGCTATATTTGTGGGTTGCAGCATTGTGTGATCCATGCAGAGTAATCACAAGTAGTTGGGTTCTGGACATTATCCACTGACAATAACCATAATCAGGAACTCTGTAAGCAGTAGCTAGTGGAGGGAACTGCTTAGTTCCTATCCCTTGATGCCCAGGGCAGCCACCAATTTATCCATGTTACTAAACATTGAATTCCTGCAATGAACAGGAGGTTGGACTTGATGACCTTATTGGCCCCTTCCAACTCAACTATTCTATGAAAGAAGAGAATTCTGAATAGGTAGGAGGTGAAATGCCTGTTAAGATTATCTTTGAGATCCCCTCAGCTACCGTTTTGAGAAGGCTACAAGCGGCATATTTGACAAAAACTAGGGAGCCAGAGATTGGAGCTTATAGATTTCATTAACGGGACCGTCTACCTTTCCCCTCCATAATTCAAGCACTGATGAGAAACATGACACAGTCAGTGCAAAAAAGTCAGTTCATATTTGGGGGTGGGGAGATGGGGGCGCTCCACCCAGATGGGGAGAGAGGGGGGTAGAGAGAGAGAGCATGCTTTGCAGACAGAAGGTCTCAGATTCAATCCATAGACTCTCTAGTTAAAAGGATAAGGTAGCAGATAATGTGAACACACTCTGTTGAAGAGCTGCTACCAGTCAAAGAGGCAATAGTGGCCTAGACGGGCAAATAGCCTGACCTGGTATAAGGAGGCTTCCAGATGGGGACCATTTTTGGATTGTTAAAATTATTGTTAAAAAGCGTTTCTGTGTGTACAATTGGTACACAACCATCCCTACACTCTGTTCTTTTAGTCTTAAGTATTTCATAGGTATTCCAGCATTTCCCATCCACGCCAGCAGGGAGTCCTTGAAGGAATATTTCTCCTTGGTCACTAATCCTCTATCCTCACTTTACCTATTCCCATTCTGGGCATGCATGCAGATATTTCTGTACTTGTGTATGTGCAACCTTTAAAAACAGAAGCGCACAGGAGCAAATTCTACTAGTCCCTAGTTATCCTGTTTCACTATGAGCAAGATGGAGGCTTGTGCTTTTGTGCAGACTGCAAAACTCACGAGTCTGACATTTAGCTACACTGAATTTCTGACACAAAGGTCTTGCACAAGACCTCTGTATTTATTTATTTTAAAGTCCAAATGTACTTACTATGCTTACAGTCTCTAAAGTAATCCCCACATTTGTTGATATCTTGAGAGAATTGCTCCTCCAATCTGGGTTGTTGAAATTCAAATATGCCTTCAGCATGTAGCCATCAGCCCATCCTCTTGTTTGGGCTGCTGGAAACAAAATGGCTATGTTGTGCTCAGGCGAGGAGCAAATGGAGGCAGGGGAGTGGCAATAGGGTCCAACCATCAAAACTTGACCACAAATGGGACAAACTGCATGCTAAGGAGCCTCTGTGACTGCAGATGTATAACAGTTTATTTTTACTTAACAAATTTTCTGCAGTAAGAAGAAATCCAGATTAAATGAAAAAAGTGCAGGCTGGCATTTTGATAGTTATGTGGACAGTGCCAATGGAGGCTAGTGCACTCTGGGAGTGGAAGGCAGGGAGGCCACCAGTAGGGTGAGCAAATGGCTGGTGGAGCTACAGCCAAAAAGAGGCAGAGCCAACTAATCCTAGTTGTACACCCATCCTCCTCCCTTCTGAGTTCTACAAGAGTAACAGAGGGACTAAGGAAGAAGACTCAGTGCCACCTCCTGAAGCAGCTGTAAGAAAGGAGGTAGGCAGTTGGGGGCTGGCTGGGGGCAGACTGAGCTTGGTGGGGCAGTGCCCTACTTGCCCACCTGAACAGTACAGCACTAATTTTACAATAAACCATCTAGAAGCACCCCAAGGCAGCTTTCTGTGTTCCTATATACTCACTGAAGAGGCACTGGAATAGAATGGTAGACAGCTCTATGAACTCCTCCACTGCACTGCACTGAGATAGCACGCAGTGAGAACCAGGCCTGATCAGACGCTGGCCGAGTTTGCATGATTCTGCCCCATCTTTTCTCTTTCCTTTAAAAGGGAAGAAATCAGGTGAATTCAGTCTTTGCATAATCAGGTGCTTGTGTACAGTGCGTAGTTCATAACTGCTATTTATATGGCAGAGGGGAGGGGCTTGCACCACTTCACCACCATGCTTCCTCACAGCTATTTTCCAGGTGAATGAATTAAGCACTTTGGTGGCGAGATCTGAAAAATAGGAGAAAGTTGAGAAGTGCCCCACCACCAATAACTGAAAATGTTTGAGAAATACTGGCTTCGCACACACCTTGCTAATTTATTTATTTATATTAGTATGTTGATAACTGGTTTTCAGCAACCCATAGATCTACAAAGTTTATAAAATTACTTTATCAATTAATAAAATGCAGTTACAAAACAATAAAAACGTAAGTAGAGTCCTGCTGGATCAGACCAAAGGCCCATCTCGTCCAGCATTCTATTTCCACTCTGGCCAACTAGATACATATGGGAAACCCAGAAGCAGAACATGAATGCAACAACATGCTCCTTTTCATGTTCCCCAGCAACTGGTATTCAGAAGAATGCTGCCTCCACTATTGGAGGCAATGTATAGTCATCATGACTATTAGCCATTGATAGTTTCATCCTCCATGAATTTGTCTAATCTCCTTTTTAACATTTCCATCACTACATTTTATGGTAGCAAATTCTATATGTACCATGTAAAGCACATAGTTTGGTCTGTTCTGAATTTTCCCACTATTCAGCTTTTCTATTCACTATTCAGGATGTCTCTGAGTCCAGTGTTATGAAAGAATGATAAAAATATCTCCCTTTCCACTTTCTCCAGACCTTTCTTGCTTTTTCCCCCCTAAGCTAAAAATCCCCAAACACTGAAGCCTCTCTTCATAAGACAGACTGAAAACAAACATGATAGCAAAACTACTTCATCATAAAAAAAATTAAAGATACTAGAAAGCAACAGGAGACAGATCAATCCAATCCAAAGGCCAGGTGAAATAAGTGGTCCAATGACAGGCCAGTAACATGGGGGTCACACAAACCTCCTGCAGGAAGGTCTGGGCCCCACTATGAAAGTGGCCCTGTGCCATGCAATCACATGGCCAAATTCTTCCTCTTGTACTTTTAAAACCAAACTCTAAATATGCTACTTTAAACAGCTCTCCTGACCACCCTGGTAAAACAAGACAAGAGGGTTTTGCTTGTTTAAATTAACCCCGGAGCCAAATACAGAAATTTGATGCCTAACCCAATTTAATGAGAATCAGCCGAGCATGCTGGCAATGAGTAGGAGGACAACAAAGATCCTGCATAATGCGGGTCCAGCCCTTCTGACACAATGAAATAACAGCTGCTTACAATGTCAAGGCCATTCTGCAGAAAAAAGGAAACTGGCAAGAGGCGATAACAGGGACCAAAAAACAGGTAGATGCAGCACTCCAGCATTATGGGGGAAAAAAACAACATTGTCCTTCTCCAGATAAGATCTTCCATGCTTCCCAGCAACTTGCTTTTCCTCTACATCCCCCCTCCCCACTTTCCATCTCGCACTTGCAGCTCTACAAGAACAAAATTCACACAGAGTGAGTAAACCGGGGGTGGGGGGAAGAAGTTGTCCTCCTTTGTGTGGGCTTCTCTAGACTTTGTCCCAGCTTATAGGGAGCAACAGGTATTAGCAGCCTGTAGTTGACGTGAATACCTCATTCACTAGGGAGTTCTAAGATAAGTAATCTACTTTTACATTTCTTTCTTTTTTTTGTATATGGACTGAATACATGGAGTATAGGTATTTGGGAGGGGGGTTCCATTTTTTGTTTGCGGTATCACAAGTTCTCCTACCCAAATTCTAAACCTAGCAACTAAAAAAAGGGTTAGGCGAACAAGTGACAGGTGTGGTGTCCCCTGAAAAACCTCTAGAAAGGGAGAAGGAATGATTTTGGAGGCAAGAGCTGTAAAAGGCTTTTCAAGTTGTCATGCATCAGCATGGACTTCAGCCCAAAGTGCCTGGCCAAGTGGACAACCAAGTTAAGCAGAAGGCTAAAAATTAAAGCGTGACCTCACCTCTGTCATCATGAACACCCATGGAAATCTTTTACAGCACCCCAACTCACCCTCCATCTGCCATAAGGAACAAGGAACATAGGAAGCTGCCTTACACGATTGCTTATTTATATATTATTTATTTAATTAATTTATATACCACCCTCCCTCCCAGAAGGACCCCAGAGCGGGGGGGGGGAACACTAAAAGCAATTTAAAATCTATTTAAAAAACAACTTTTAAAACATCTTAAAAAGCAATTCCACCACAGATGCAGACTGGGATAAGGTCTCTACTTAAAAGGTTTGTTGAAAGAAGAACGTCCAAAGGGTAGGTGCCACAACACCTAAAGGTCCGCTTCCTATGTTGTGAGGAACAGACCTCCTCATAAGATGATATCTGCAGAGGCCCTCACCTGCAGAGCACAGAGATCAACTGGGTACATAAGGAGTAAGACAATCTTTTAGGTATCCTGATCCCAAGCTGCATAGGACTTTGTACACCAAAACCAGAACCTTAAACTTGGTGAGGTAGCTAATGTGCAGCCAGTGCAATTATTTCAACAGCAGGGTAGCATGCTGGCAATACCCCATCCTAGTGAGCAGTTGCGCTGCCGCATTTTGCACCAGCTTCAATTTCTAGACCAACCTCAAGGGCAGCCCCACATAGAGCGCATTACAGTAATCCAGCCTGGAGGTTACCAGTGCATGGACAACAGTGGTCAGGCTATCCCGATCCAAAAACAGCCACAGCTGTTTTACCAACCAAAGCTGGTAAAAGGCACTCCTAGCCACTGAGATCATCTGGGCCTCTAGGCAACAAAAATGGATCCAGGAGCCCCCCCACACTGCAAACCTGCTCTGTCAGAGGGAATATGACCCCATCCAAAGCAAGCAATTGACCAACTATCCGAACTCAGGAACCACCAACCTCCATCACCTCTGTCTTGCTAGGATTCAGACTCAGTTTATTGGCCCTCATCCAGCCCACCACCAAGTCCGGGCACTGGTTCAGGGCTTGCCTAGCCTCTCCCAATTCAGATGTTACAGAGAAACAGTGCTGGGTATAACCAACATACGACACCTCACCCAAATCTCCTAATGATCACTCCCAAGGGCTTCATATAGATGTTAAACAGCATTGGGGACAAGACAGTATCTTGCAGCACCCCACAACACAACTGCCAGGGGGCCAAAAGACAATAACCCAATGCTATCCCCTGAAAACAACCCTGCAGATAGGATCGGAACCAGTGTAAAGCAGTGCAATACCTATCTCACCAAGTCAGCTCAGAAGGATACCATGGTTAATAGTATCAAAAGCCACTGAGAGATCAAGTAAGAATAACAGGGTCGCACTCCCCTGTCCTTCTCCCAATAAATAAAATAAAGGTTGAACCATCAGGGTGCCCAAGGCTGATTCAGTCCCATAACCAGGCCTGAACCCAGATTGGAATGGGTCTGGATAATCTGTTTCATCCAAGAGTACTTGTATATGCTGCACCACAACCCTCTCAATCTCCTTCTCTAAAAAGGGAGTATTTGCAACTGGGTGATACTTGTCACAAACCAGTGGGTCCAGGGTGGGCTTTTTCAGGAGTGGTTGGATTACCGCCTCTTTCAGGGTGGCTGGGACGTCTCCCCCTTGCAAAGACGCATTGACCACATCCTGAATCCACTCAGTCATACTTTCTTGCCAAGCCTTAATAAGCCAAGAAGGACAAGGGTCAAGAGGACACATTGCTGGCCTCATTGTCACAAGCACATTGTCCATGTCATCAGGCTGTATCAAGTGAAACTGATTCCAAGAAGTTGGAGGTTACCAGTGCATGGACAAGAGTGCTCAGGCTATCTCGGGCCAGAAATGGCCACAGCTATCTTACCAGCCGAAGCTGGTAAAAGGCACTCCTAGCCACTGAGATCACCTGGGCCTCTAGCAACAAAGATGGATCCAGGAGCACCCCCAGACTACGAACCTGCTCTGTCAGAGTTGCTGTAGATGGGGCATGAAGACTGCTACACAGGCAAGCAACTTTACCCTCTAAGTTTCTTGCAAACAATTCACAGTGGGCTTTCAAAAGTCTAAAACTTTCCTGGAGTTGATGTTAACAGATCCCTGACAATATGAAAAATCTCCACTGGACAACTACTTGAGGATGTGATGGAGGCAGAAAAGTGGGCCTTCTTCACCACCACACAGTAGGCATGGTTATGATGTTTTACTCGTGCCAGATCAGCCTCACAGCACAACTTTTGCCGCTTGCACTCTAGCCGCCATCCAGCCTGTTTTCATTGCATATATGATTGATTGATTGATTTATAACCTGCCCTTCCTCCCAGCAGGAGCCCAGGGCAGCAAACAAAAAACACTCTAAAAGATCTTAAAAAACAGACTTTAAAATATATTAAAACAAAACATCTTTAAAAACATATTAAAATATTTTTTAAATCTTCAAAAAACACTCACAGTGATCAACTGGGTATATGCAGGGTAAGATTATCTTTCAAGTATCCTGGTCCCAAGCTGTATAGGGCTTTGTACATCAAAACCAGAACCTTGAACTTAGCCCAGTAGCTAAAACTGATGGCTTGACTAACACCAGCAACCCAGGTATGGAATGCTTTGCCCCAGGAGATCCAGTTGGCATCCTCTTTGATGAATTTCTGGCACCTTTTAAAGTAATATTTACTCCAGGAAGCATTTACCAAAAACAATTACATGGCTAAGTTGTTTTAGCATTTTGTCTGCCACTGTCTTTATCTACACCTATTTCTAGCACAACCTTTGGAAATGCCATGGTTGGATCAACCGAGCTTTACCTGATGGATGTCAGACCTACTGGAAAGCACTGCAAGGAGTAATAGCAATTAATTCTTTTTTTGCCCTATCCTTAATGAGGAACTGTAACACCGGAAAGCCAAAACAAACAAAAAGGAGAGCTTAATTTGCTGATGGGCACAGCAGGCATGCATAAATGCATATAATATTAATTTTTCTATGGTGAAGTATTTTGCAAGTCAGAATTGTACCTTGTGCGTGCAAAGCAGCAGCAGGCGTGTCCATGGCTGAAATCCTACACAACAGGAGATGCCTTATCACTAGTTGCAGAATAATGCAACACCTGGAGGTGACAGAACAGCTGGAACATGGTTAACCCCAAAATGCGGAAGACAACCCAACAACTGACATAGCATCTTCAGAACCAGGCTGACTGCTTCTGCTATTTTTCTGGTACTGTCATCAGAGAAACCGGTGGGGCTTTAGCCTAGAAGGCTCACTATAGGAATAGCAGATGAAAGGAAGGTGGGGATTCTTAAAAGAACTTCTGCAAAGAACGTGCGGGGCAGGGGTTCAGTGTCCTCAGGCATTAAAAGAAATAAGTTACTTATTTGCCTCCCAGTGTAAAGGCATAGAGATCATAGGAAGAAGGCAGGAGACAGATTAATATGAGACTGGCATGCCTTAAGGTTCCTAAAAGAAGAGCCCCAGGAATTCAAAAAACTCTGCTACCATCTGGGTCTTAAAACAGGGCAGGATGAGCATGCAGACTCCGTACAAGCAGTAAGCAATACTGGATCAGACCAAAGGGCTGCTTAGTCCAGCATCCTGCGACCACCAGATGCTGATGAGGAGCCCTCCAACAGGGCACGAAGGCAACAGCCCTTCTCCCACCGTCTCCCAACAACTGGCATTCAGAGGCATGCCGCTTCTGATCCTGGAGATAGCTTACAGCCATCTTGAAGAAAGGCAAAAAACAGGGCTGGAGAGATCCAGAGGAATGTTCATCTTAACTAACTATTGCCTGCATGTCCTCAAAAGGCCAACCTTAGGCTTAGTTCATACATGAAATCAGTAGCATGAGAGTCACCTGAAAACATTGCCACATTGTCAAAGATCTGACCATTTTCACCACATGATCAAACACTAGAGGGGGAAAGGGTGTGGGTGGGTGTGGTGCATAGGAGGATACAATTAAAAGACCCCAAGGATTACCTGGGGTAATTTGCACAAACACATTGACACACGGCTGCTTTTTCAAATGGTCCCTGTGCCCTGGTTGCCTGCATGAATCAAGCCTTAGTCTAATGTCTGTGAGACCCCCTAACCTCAGTCACTATTTCTAGTCTTATAACTGTAAGCATATACATGTTGATTCAGTCACCAAGCATATCCATACATCAGATTCAGCAATTAACTAGGCCCAACAGTACTAAACTATGCTTAGCAGATAAGCTTCGGATCTTCCATGCTAAGAGATTACAAACCCTATCATTTTACCAGAATAAAGAGGAATACAAGAGCAAAGAGGCAGAGGAAGAAAGGTTTATAAATTAGATAATGAAATCCCCCACCCATCCGAGAGTACATGAGTTAACGCAGGAAGACAGACCCTCTTTGGTTCAGAGAATACACCAACACTGTAGTTTTGCACTAGTACCAACAGCTTGCCTCTGATCCCTCAGTTAGTGCTGGCTTAGCAGGTTTCCAGAGATGGAAATAAGCCCAAACTTATTAGAAATATTTCAAAACAGTAACACTACAAAGAGAGAGAATCCAGCCACATGCCAAATATGGACCTAACACTTATGTCATCATCAAGGTTTTTGATATCCTGAGTGAAAGAAAAGAAAAGAAATCCCAGCTCAAGAAAACGAAAACCCTGTATTTAAAACAATTGTTACTTTGAACAATTTCATAGCCAGGTTTTTACAGATTTTGGACATTTTTGTGAGGAACTGTGGTAGGATGAGAGTTACAGATAAGCAATCAGCATTGATAAAATATAGGAAAAGGAACATGGTTGGAGTGTGATGGTAACACTGATATAGCTATATTTGCAGAGCACAGGGTTCCACACTCTGGACCAGCCTTTCCCAACCAGCGTGCCTCCAGATGTTTCCTGACCATTGGCAATGCTGGCTCTGATGGGAGTTGTGGTCCAACAACATCTGGAGGCACACTGGTTGGGAAAGGCTGCTCTGGACAAAGGCTGCCTGCACATTTCTGTAGCCTTTGAAGCTTAACATCCAAAACTGAAATTCTCAGAAATCTGCAGATAATATTCTGCATCAAGTGTCACAAAACTGCAGAAGAAATGCCACCTTTACAGCCATGCTTTTTTGTTGTAGATTTCTTTTTATTATTTATATTCTTTTTATTATTTATATTTATTAAGTAGGTTTCTTTTTATTGAACCAATTTCTATATTTCTAAATTTCAGCCAGTGACTGTGGAAACCAGGGCCAGTTCTAAAGGGCAGCCAGGTGGGGCACTGGCCCGAGGGCCCCTGGAGCTACAGGGGCCCCTGAGGGGCCCCTCCACTCCCCTTCCGCGATCCACAGCAAGAGCCACGGCTCACAGGACAGGAGGATCTTCCGAGCCGCCAGCCATCCCCCCGCTTCACCTACCCTTCTCTCTGCTGTTTTCTGCAGTGCACGCAGGGTTGCCATCAATCAAGATGGCGGCCAAGGTTTCCGTAAGGGGCTGAAGCCTCTGCCACCATCTTGGTTGATGGCAGCAATGTGCACAAATAATGCCATGTTACCATGATGTAGACAGGTACTCTACTCACAAGAAATGCCTTTCTATGAACACTGTGACCTAGGCACTTGCTGGAAGTACACAAGCACCTCACTGTGTCTGATATGACAACAGTCCAAGAAGACAAATAACTGAATAAGACCAAAACAAAGGTCTCTTGCAAGTGTAGTCCTTATATGGGAAACACCAGCAGCACTCATACAAAATAGTGTATTGGTATTGCTAGATGCACTAGAATAAAAGAGCATGAAATAACTTGGGAGCTAACGGAAATAGCTTCCCACACAGCACCATTCGAAACTGCTGAAATGCAGTTAACTTCCACTGACCTGGTGCCTTTTGTGAAAGAAGCTGCTCTCCCCTTGCAGAGTTTCAGCAATTGGTTAAGAGTCAGCACTTTATATCAGTTACACAGAAGTATTTTGCGTTAAGGAGGGAAAATTACTTAGGCCCACTACAGCTCCCTAAAGCATTAAACTCAAATCCCCCATGCCGCCTTACACTTAAAGCTCAAACCCCTTTGTCAAGTATCCTCAGGTCATATTTCTACTATATCAGAATGAGACAAAGAGCAACCACCAGTTTCCCTGTGGAAACAACTTGACTCTCTACCAAAATTGCACATTGTGCAATCATTTGGAAAATGACAGCTGCAAGTTAATACAGTATCTTCAAGTATATCATTATTGTTATTATAAAGAGCTGCAAGGGTGGCAGCAATCAGCAATGAAGCATATATAATTTCAGTAAAAAGCCCATAGGAACTCTTTACACCAGGGATAGGGAACCTATGACCTTCCAGATCCCCACACACACACACACACACACACAACCGGAAAAGCTTTATCAGAATAAAAAATGGCAAACAATACCAATGTTGGGCTACCATTCCCATCATCCTTGACCATTGCCCATGCTGGCTGAGGATGATTGGAGATGGAGTCCAACAACAATGGGAGGTACAGCAGGTTCTCCAACCCTGCTGTACCTCATGGGTGGGGAAACTGTGGCCCTTCAGATATTATTAGACTATAACTCCCATTATTCCACCCTTCAACCCGAGTATCTCCCATATCAACATGCCCAAACATTAAAGATCCTGAGAGGCTCTGCACTTTGCAACCCTACCATCAGACATATGGTGGCTTGCCATGCTGGGCAGGGCCTTTTCAACACTGGTGCCAAAACTGGAGCTTCCTTTAAGAAGATCCATCTTACTCCATCTTTATTAATCTATAGGAATTAGGTGAAGATGGCTCCCTGTAAGATCGCCTTTTGGGCTTAACTGAATATGACATCACTAACTGATTGTTGTTACTGCTCTAATTCTGTTGTCTATTTTTGGTTGCTCTAATGTTTATTGGATTTTAGCAATTATGCTTTAATTGTTTACTGAAATAATCAGTATTTTGATGGCTGCCTCATGGATCCATGAAAGGAGGGGAAAATAAAGATTTAACAGGCAACTGTAAATAAAAAGGCTGTCATAACTGAAAGGTGGTGTTACGCCTTTGCACAGGGATAACCAACGTGGTGCCCTCCACATGTTGTTGGGCTCCCATTCCAATCAACCCCAGCCAGCATGGCCAATGGTCAGAAATCAAGGAAAATGGAGTCCAACAACATTATGGCAACACTAAATCAACTATCCCTATCTTAGCACTTGGAAGGAATACATCAGGGGCAGGAAACCTTTTCAGCCAGAGGGCCGTATTCCCTTCTGGGCAACCTTCGTAGGGCCACTTGCCAGTGGTGTGCAGGGCCAGAGGCAAAAGTGGGCAAAGCATAGAATGTGATTACCTTTGTACAGTAGCACCTCCCCCATTCTCCATCCAGACAAGCAGGAAACTTATCCAGTTATCCGAGTTCAAGCACACATGCCAGCCAGTCAAATGCACTTAAGGCGGGAACAAAGAAAGGCCAGTGAGAGGCATGGCCTGGGGAGAGGGGATGCGGCTGGGGAGAAGTGTCACCTGGGAAGAGTCCTGAGGGCCAGACAGAAAGGCCTGGAGCAGCACATTAAGCTCCCGAGGTTCCCCACCCTGCCAAACATAGAGCAAAGCCTTCCCTTAGAATTGTTTTTAAAAAAACTTGTTACAAACAAGAAGCAGTTTTTTTCCTCCGCATAGGCAGAAAGCTGAAAGCAGAGACTGCCATCTAGTGTCTCTACAGCAGAATAGCCTGGCTCCATAATAAGATCGGCAAGGTATTTACATAATTGGAGCAACTAGAAAAATTGGGCATGAATGCCAAGTTGGGGCTTGTCAGAAAGGCAAGTACAACTGGAACAACAACATTCTGACTGACAAGTGATCATCCCTACAAATCTTGACCTGAAATAGTAAGTGTGAATTATAGCCATTAGTAAATTTTGTTTAGTTGCCACAGATAAGACCTGTGCAAACACTAAAGCTCTGTATGATGGCAACAGACCTATTTTATTCCAGTTTTGACTTTTATAGTGTGCATGCTATATCTTTGCCATAGTTGCCATTCAGAGTGGCTTGACATAACTGAATTAAGCCACTGGGTCTGTGCCATCCTTTATCTTTATGGGGCTGGGAGGTCTGGTTTTAAGGATGAAAAGTGTGTGTGAGTGAGAGGTGCTGAACTTTCTCTCACCCTTGCATCACTTCTCAACTCCCTATAGACACCACCACCCCATTATTTTTCTCATAGGTGGGCTCACTTCTAAGATTGGAGCCCACTGGGGACGAAAGTGAGACTGTGTGGAGGTAAGCAGCAAATCTGGGACAATTCAGCACCCCCGTTCAGCCCTCAAAATTCTACTTCATGCACGACTGTGGCAGAAGAGAGTTTAAACAAAATGGCTTTTCCGCCACCACAAGCAGCTCAAACTGGCACCCTGTAAGCCAGTGGTGGCTAGTGCTTTTGGGGACTGGTAGGGCAGAAGGCAGAGAGGCCAACAGTAGGTACAGCCAGAGCCAATGACTAACAGATCCAGCTAATTTTAGTTTTGCCCGCATCCTCCTCCCGGCTGAGTTCTACAAGGGCAACACTGAGAGCAAGGAAGAGGCAGCTGACAGCCAGGGCCACCCTCTGGACTGGTTGTACGTAAGAAGGTGGGGACTAGCTGAAGGCAGACTGAGTTTGTTGGGGCAGTGCCCCATTCACCCTAATAGACAAGCTTCCACTGCTGTAAGTGCAGGCTTTAATCCATTCTTTTACAGAACGGATGATCCAAAAATGTGGAAAGTAAACTGCAACAGTGAAATGTGCAAGACATATAAATATAACAGAAGTGCACGGCGGTGATTTCTCTTCACTCCAACAAGCAACATGTAAGACCTAAAACCAGGGCTGTGGAGTCGGAGTCGTGGAGTCGGTGTCGGTAGAAATGTACCGACTCCAACTCCAACTCCTTCATAAATGGCGAATGTATATTAACTAGTAATAACAAATTTACTGTAGTAAAATGGTAGCACAAGGCATTTCATCACCACCACGTGAATCCAGAGCTTGAAAAAGTTACTTTTTGAACTACAACTCCCACGAGCCCAATCCCTGGGGCTGATGGGAGTTGTAGTTTAAAGAAGTAACTTTTCCAAGCTCTGGATTTACGTGGTGGTGATGAAATGCCTTGTGCTACCATTTTACTATAGTAAATTTGTTATTACTAGTTAATATACATTTGTCATTTATGAAGGAGTTGGAGTCGGAGTCAGACAGTAGAAAAATAGAGGAGTCGGAGTCGAAGGTCGGGCGTACCGACTCCACAGCCCTACCTAAAACAATCCTCTTATGCTTCTTCATTTATTGGTATTGATTTAGTCAGAGCACCAAAGGGGTCTTGAGGATAGTGGAAGTCCTAAAGAACAAAAATCCCTTTGGATGGAAAAAAGATACCACAGACCAGGGATTCCACAACTGTGGTCTGTGGACCACCAATGGTCCATGAGCTTCATTCAGGTGGTCCACAGCATGTCTGTGGATATGTGATTGGAGAGAGACGATGCATTCCATCACACTAAATATTTATATTGATTTTTAATTGTATTGTATTGCTTCTTTTATATTTTGTATTGTATTTCATTGTATTCCAATTTGAATTTTATGGACTGCAAATAGTAATACAATATATAAGAAATAAACGAAGCAATACAAATACAATTAAAAATCCTACAGCATCTAGCGCAACACATTACAATTCCTACAACAGGCAGAAACATCATTAAGTAGTACACCAAGACTATCAGCAATTTTAAGCGGTCCATGGGGGGGGGATGGAGAGAGAAAGGTTTGGGAAACACCACCCCAGGCAGTTAGGATAAATATGATGTGTAGCCTTGGAACACATTTGTTGCTTAACCAAAATATGTGTGAACCCAGGTTCATAGTTTATTTGGAGAGAACCAAACCATGAGCCCGGGTTCCAGCAACATGACAAACAAAAACTTGTGGTCTGCTGCTCCAGGCAAAGCTGGGACTATTGACCATCAGCACTCTGCTTCTTAGCATTAAGCCATAACGAACCATTAACTATGGTTTAAGGTGACGTTTGAACATAGCCACAAATCAGATTTACGAAGATACCAGCGCAGCATCCTCCACATCAAATTCCTTCTATAAAATTTACCCTGAGTTTTTAGTTATGTGAGGAAATAAAAACATATCATTTCAGAGTGGTCCTGTAAGGATAAAATGTTTTCTGGGGAAGTAAGAATCATACACATTAAGCTTTTGCTAGAAATCTGAACCAAAAATGTATTTATGTTCCAATTCACACTAATCACCACCCAGACAACTATTTTGTATCCTTCTCAGGAGGGTTTAATATTCCCAAGCTTTAAAAAAAAAAATTCATAACAACACAGGGCCATGCAAAGGTTAACCAGCAGGGCACTAGATTTTATCTGCTTATCAGTCATATTACTATGTTAGGCAGCATTTTTGCCATTAGCTGTGGCAACTAAGCAGAACTTGCTCGTTCCTCACAACTCCTTGAAAAAGCAGCAAACAAAAAAATATTTTCCTTGGGATCTCACAGTGGCCAAGGAGATACACAACAATGCTACACAGAAGATATGCAAGACCTTCCAATGTAAGTAGCTAAACACACATTGTGCAAGCAGGTAACAAACAAACTGCAAAGGGAAGAAATCAGTACAGTCACCCAGTTGGGAAATGCATGTAAGTAAATAAATGTTGGGGGAGAAACTGTCCGAATCAACAGAGGTAGTCCCATATGACCTGGACTGTAAACTCAGCTTCATCGACTCTTGTACCTATGCAGCCCAGAGTCCCATTTCCTTTACATCGGGGGTTCCCAAACTGTGGTCCATGGACACCAGTGGTTCATGAACTTTATACAGGTGGTCCATGATAAGCCCACATTAAATATTCTTATTGATATTTATTTGCATTTTATTGCTTCTTTTATTACTTGTATTGTATTTTATTGTATTACACCTTAAATTCTATGGAGTGCAAATTGTAATACAATAAAATACAATACAAGAAATAAAAGAAGCAATAAGAATACAATTCAAAATCACATAGCATCTGGCACAGCACATTACAATTGGTACAAGAGGCAGAAAAATCATTAAGCGATCCTCCAAGGCCATCAGGAATTTTCACAGGATCCCCAGGGGGAAAAGTATGGAAGCCACTGCACTACCGTAACAGTGGTGAGTGAACATGTGTGGGCAGGGGGGCAGGATCACAATAAGCCCCCTTGACCAACCAACATGTATTTAACTAAATATATACAGAGAGCCTACATGGGTACAACTATACGCACACAAGGCTCCTCCAGGATTCCTAATGGCATAAAGCGAACCTTAGGCAGGAACAGTTGCAAGTACAGAGGCAGGTATTTGACTTGCTGTCCCTGAGTCTCCCCAACACATGCTCACTCATCACAGTTATGTTGCGAGAACAAGGGTCTGGATATCTTAAAATGTTACCTGGGAAGATAAAACAGCAACACACAAAGGCTTGCAACAATTTCCTCCAGCAGCTGAAATTCTTCATTGCCAAACTGGGCTTTATTAGTTTGTTTTTTTGATGGGGGGTAAAGTCTCCAATTCAAAAGATGCAGGCTTTTGGCTTTAACAGCAATAACCCCACCATGAGAAATTTGCAGATCTGATCACTGTACCATAAAAACAGAAAACTAGATGTCTAGTGGGAAATATTAAATACATATGGAGATAGAACCTGTATAATCACTATCAGATTATCCAAAGATCATTCTGTGGTATGCCTTGCATCAAATCTCAATGGAAAAAAGACGGCAGTAAAACTAGTGAAACATCCAATTAAAGGAACAATTACAGCACATAATAGCAGTTCTGCTGTCATCAGGAGCATCAACACTGCAACACATGGACTCTAGCATAGACAGAAAACTACAGCCATGCCAACCAAGTCATTAGGGCCGTGGAGACTGATTTCTGCTGTGTCCCAAGCTGGCCTTTCCATAATTAATCCCTGTCATTACGGGAACTCGGATAATGCATGACAGAGTGATGTCTCCTGAACTAGACAAAATATATGGCCACTATCCAAATTTGCAATCGCAAACTTTCTTAATGGGCTGCAACATTTAAGATAAGTCACAAATTCTCCAATGTAGTGAGCTCTCTACCATATCACTTAAAGGGGAATCTTTTTTAAAGAAGGGCACCAGGTGTAGTGCATACCACACTCAAGACAAACAGGGTTGTTTTTTTTACTATTGTCTTAAATAGGTCAGGTAACACCAGAAATGCCACCTCTTGCAGAATGCCACTTCCCTTAAAGTACACAAAGATGGAGTATTCCAAGTGAATTACACGCATCATGCTATAAGACACATGGGAAATTTGCAAAAGCAGTTGCCCTTGCTGCACAGAATGCATTGTTAAGAATTTTGGCCAAAATAATTAGGTGGAAAAGAGATTAATGCCTCTTACTGGCAGCTTTGCACAAATTTTGAAACTGGCTAAATACAGTACTTCTTATGCTGGTAATTAAAGTCACTTACATAGGTTAATTTGACCTGAGAAAGTCACTTAGGACAGAGGCAACTGTCTTTAATTCTGTGTTTAATCTTTTCCCCACCCACGCAACACATAGCGTAACACTAAGCAGAAAGAAATGAGAGTAGTGCTTCTGAACTCTAAAGAATCCTTTTCCATTACCAGCGATACAAAGCAATCCATCCAGCTCAGTACTGTCTACCCAGAGTGAAGCAGCACCCCGGGGTTTCAGACAGGGGATTTTTCTAACTCTAGATGGAGATGTCGGAGATGTCGGGGACTGAACAGCATAGAAAGCATGGATGTACGCTACCATTGAGCTTCAAACTCTCAACCACAAGGTAGTCATTGTGATCCTGTAACTGTTTTGAGAGGAGCTCCTGGCATCATAGCTGTTTTTTGTAGATGTTGTTGAAAAAGCTGAGTCCACATATGATCACATACTTGCATATTTACAAACTAAAGGAGAAAAGTTCTTTGAGGTCTAAAACTCATTCAGGTAAAAATCTTAAGCAGCATAAAGATTCTTCCCTGTGCAACTGTCAGCAAGATCAGAGTTCTTTATACACTGGCACAAAGGGTCGAACACTGTCAACTAATCAGATATGCTAAAAGTATTAACTTTATGAGCACAAGAAACATAATCTAATCAACAGATTTGATACTTCTAATTACAAAAACAAATTTGTTCACTATTATTGTGAAACAACTAATTTTTTAAAAGACTATAATGAATTATAAGAGTGTTAGATAAGATTTCTATCACTGTAAAGCATTCACTGAACAGTTCTTCTCTTTGGCTTTTATTCTGGACCACCAGGGTCAGCCTACAATTTCTTTTGAAAAATGAAATTAAAGAGAACAAAGCTAAGTAAGCAACAGCAATAATTAAAAAAACAAGTCAGGTGTTTACAGGCAGTTGTGCTAAGTAGGCAATAGGCCAGTTCTTCAAGCATTAACATCATGACTTGATAAAGTATTTAACAATATGCTTATCAGACAACACTAAGCCATACCATGTTTCCAGAGAGGAGATCACTGCCGCTGCATTTCTCCCCTGGTCCTTGGGCTCGTGGTTGCCTCCTCCAGACAAACCACAAGCTGTAAGCCCAAGAACAAACCTTGATAACAGCTCATAGCTTGTCTGGAGCAACACAAACCACAAGCCCTGGTTCAGACAACATACTTAGCTCACAGTAGCACGAGAACCAAGAGAGGAGCACAGAGTGGCAGCAATCTTCTCTCCAGCAACCTGCACACTCACAGATTCTTGCCAAGCCATAGTTTGACTTAGTGTTATGTGTGAACCAGCTCAGTATTTGACTTTGGTCATATAGCAGGCAGTCAACCAGCTCAGTATTTGACTTTGGTCATATAGCAGGCAGTCAACTGTTAATATCTGACTATTCAACTGACCAGTGTGCCAATGTCATTTGTATCACACAAATAAGACTAAAAGTGAACTGAAAAACCGAAGAATTAGGATGACTGGGGAAAGAAGAGATAGCAAACACTGAATCTAAGCAACCAGAGGAACTCTTACCAATGCTATCTTCCATTTCCTGTGACATGCTAGGTTTCTGAGCAAATCCTGAAAAAGAAAAGAGAAATTAGAAAGAAGCTTTCACATTATATTAAATCATGGATCTATTGAACGTGAGAAGCTTTAACATCCAAGCAAAGGAGTAACATCCCTGGTTAAATACACAAACTCTACAACATGATCAAAGAGTGTCCTAGAAACATTAGGAATTTCTACTTCCATGCAAAGGTCCAATGTTTCAACTTGCCACTCTTAGCATGGTGAGTGTTTCATTACTCTCTGGGTAAGCATGACAAGAGGAGTGGCCTCTCTAACTTGGGGCTGAAACCATCCGGGCGGTTTAAGTTTCACTGAGCTTTGGAAGGCTCAGCACAAGATAGGCAAGATTCATACTTCCAAACTAGAATGGAAGGTTGGGTCTCACTGTTTTGGTGGGGGCAGCCAAGGTGTTCAGGGCACCTCAGCTGCCACCACTCAAATCCCTGCCCCAAAGGTTTAGAGCTAGATACAGAATGCTGGGAAGTGTAGTTTCCCCCTCACTGTTATAGTTCCCACCATCCTTAAACTACAGTCCCCATGATTCTGTGGTGGGATTTATGTGCTTCAAATATATGTTGAATGTGCTTTAAATGAATTGTGTGGATCTGCCCTAGGTATGCTGTGCATTCATTAGTGAACTGAAAAGAACAATTTTAAAAGATACTTTTTTAATCAGGGGAAGGGCTGTAGCTCAGTGGTAGGGCATATGCTTTGCATGCAAAGATCCTAAATTCAATCTCTGGAAAAGACTATTGCCTGGAATCCTGGAGAGCCAATGCTGGTCCATGTCAACAGTAATGAGTTAGATGGTACCAACGTTATAAGGTAGATTGCTTTGTTCCTAAAAGTGGAAAGAGACCCAAGGGCCACAGTGACTCCACTGTGTATTTATGTATTTATATATGTATTGTAAAAAACCTCAAAGAGGTCTATGGAAGGAATTAAGACAATACAATTATTGGCAAAAATAGGCAGGTATTTAAAAACATCGAAAATAATACAACCAACATTGTGTTAAAAACAGATTGCAAACATAATAGCTTCTACATGGCTGCATAGGCTTACCTAAACAAAAATGTTTTTATAGCAGGTGCCGAAAAGAGTACAATGAAGGTGTCTTCCTAATGTCAATAGGCAGGGAGTTCCAAAGTATAGCTGCTGCCACACCAAAGGACTGATTTTTTACAAGAGCAGAACAAGTACTATGTGATATCCATAACATGGAAAACACACCTTGAACTTGGCCTTGTAGCAAATCAGCAACCAGTACAGATTTCACAGAAGAAGTATTATGTGCTGATAGGGTCTCACTCATGTCAGCAATCATGCCACAGCATTCTGCACTAACTGCAGCCCCCAGGGTCAGCTTGTGCTGCATGGGGATTTCCATGACCTTGACTGACTGGCTGCCAGGATTTTTTTTAGTTTTGGTTAGGAATCCTGACTGGTTGTGGGATGCTGAGTTTTCTGCTTTACTCATAGGAATCTTGTTGTGGTTGGTATGATATTGCATTTAGGAAATCATTCCTGTCTTTTCTTTTTCTTTTTCTATTTTCATTTCATTTACCTCTAACCTCATTCCGTTACATCCATAGAAGCAACAACAGTGGTTCCATGCGCTCAACCGCCTTAAACCCACTGATGATGCACCTTGTTGTTTGCATGACAGTTTGTTTCTTGCTCAATAGTGATAAAAGAGAATTCACATACTGGGAAGTGTGGCTACAATAACTATTGTTCCCAAGCTATTGTATGTGAAGGTAGAACCAAACCATGTGTATTTTCTCTCTGTCAATTAGTACTCACTGGAATTGGGACTTCCGGGAAGGGTGACTTCGCTTGTGCCTGCTTTTGAGACGGGCTCCCGCCTCAAAAGAAGCTTATTCAGATATAAATCAGTCAGAACATTTTTTTTTTTGACTGATGAAATTTCTCCCGGGTAGGGAGAAACGTAGAGATCAACCTCAAAAGCCTGTTTTTGTTGGGAGGACTGGATTTCATTAATTTATGAGAAAAGGTCCAGCCAGCAATGCCGGACGGACTTCCGAACAAGCTCTATCTGATTAATGCGATACGTTTATCTTTTCTTCAAAGAGAAAACGGACTAACAGGCAAGCACCCTTCTTTCTATTATTTTTTTTACTTGGTTTAAATTGTTGCAGCAAAAAGAGATTTGTCAAATGAATCAGCTTTAAAGAACTTCTGGGTGAGCTATAACTCTTCTCTGTTATTCACGAAATTAACAGCTTATCTCTGTTTCTATTGCAAAAAGCTGTCCTGGAAGTGCATTCTAAAGATATAAACAGAAGAGGGATTTCTATTCCGAGGAACATTATATTGTCTGGGACTATTCTCTTTTTGGTCTATTTTATTTTGACGAATCTGCTTCTTCACGACGCCACTAACTGTTTTGATGCTGGGAACTAAATTTGTTTTGTATTCTTGAACATAGAGAGATAAGGCAGGCTGCTCTGTTTATACTGTGATGTCATCAAGCCTGGAATATTAACTCAATTGTTGCTGAAATAAGAAGTGGTTCTTCTTTATTTTTGTTTTGCTTTGTTTTCGTGGTTTTAAAAATGGCAATCAAGAAAGTGGCTGAGAATCTGGAAGTAATTATGTTTCAGAAAATAATGGATGAGATTGAGATAACGAAACAAACCCTGCGACAGGGCAGTAAGGAGCTGAAAATTGAACTGAGCAAAATGACGCAGGAGCTTAAAGAAATAGGGGATCCTGTGAGAGAGGAGAATGAGATCAGAGATGAGAAAAGAAAAAATAAAGGGAAGATACAAGCCTTGGAGATTGGAACAAATGTGGAATTGGAAAAAGATCTGGAGTTTATGGATATTAGAAATAAAATCTACTGTTTGGAATTTAACGTTATCTCTGAAGAAATTAATGAAGATATTAGAGATCAAGTTATCAATGGCTTGGATAATCTTCTGGACTGGAATGACGTGATGGAGCTTGATATAGAGAAAATCTATGGAATTAACTGCAGCCATGTGACAATGGAAAAACTCTCAAGAGATGAGCCAGTGCATTTTGTAAAAAAGAAGAACACAGATATGACTTTACAACAATATTTCAGCAACTTATTCAGAATTGATGGCAAGAAAATATTTGGGATAGAGGAAATTCCCATCAGACTCTTATTATATGACTATGGCTATGACAGCAAGATTATTATGGAATACTGATAATGGAAGATTGGACACTGAAATTACTGGACTTAACAGGACTATTGAAGATGGAATTAATATGGATAATGGAATAATGGCTATTGAAATTATTGGACCTAACAGATTTTGATGAGATGGATTAATCGATATGTTTATTTGGACTATGGTTATGACAATAAGATTATTATTATTATTATTAACGAGATGGATTAATCGACATGTTTATTTGGAGAAAAATTGATAGATATATTTCTTAAAGAATTGAAACCTCTCTTTGACTTTTTGTGGAAAGAATAAAGTAATGTTTATGAGATTTGATGATTAATTAAGATAACTACTGGAGGAAAGTGATCTTATAATATAATTTAAGAGACAGGATTGTTATATATTGTAGACCTATAACTGATTTGATCTGCGACAAATGGGAAGTCAACATTTTATTTTTTTGTTTAATCATTTTTGTTTTGTTTTGTTTTTTGTCTTTGAATGTTTTATGATCTTGTTTTGTATGTTTTATGAAAATTTGAATAAAAATTATTGTAAAAAAAAAAAAAGTACTCACTGGAATTGGGTTAGCTGTCAAAGTAAGTTCATAGCAGCCCACAGGGTAGGCAGAAAAGGGCAGAGAATCTTCTTAACTCTTACTCATTTTTCAAACCTCTTTCTGAAGAGAAAGGTCAACTCTGTAAAGTTTGGAGCAGCCGTGTTAAAAGGTAGGGGCAGGGCAATCCAGGCAGGAGGTTGCCAACCCTGCTTGGATATGGTCAAGTTTTACCAACAGCACAATCAAAACCATATCTACTCAGAAGTAACTAAGGCCTATTGAGTTCTATGGGGCTTAGTCCCTTAGTAAGTGTGTTTAGAACTGCAGCCTTCAGGGGCATCTATCTTTACTCCTGAGTGTTCCCATCTAACATCTCCACAACACTAGGCTCCTCTTTCTTCCTACAATGGCCTTCTGATGACTGCCCTGAAGGCACTTAAACCCTTCTTGCCAGAAGCAAGTAGGCTAGATTCAATGTTCCCTACCCAGGTTCCCTAAGCAGGTGAGAAGGAGTGATTCCATCCCTTCAGCTGGGCCTGGGAACATAATCTTTTAGCTAAGATTTCTATCTTAATTTCCAATCAGATAAATGTTTGTTTGAATTGTATGCTCCAAGTAACTGTGGTTGATGCTTAATGTATCATGCTTATTTACATCACTCGGGCCTGATCCTGAAATCTCAAGGTTTGGGATGCTTCTGACCTGGCAACCCTACTTATGACTAATCAGGAATGTGACATCGGGGTCATCATGGAAAGCTTGATTAAGATTTTGAGCCAGTGTGCGGCAGCCATGAAAAAGACAAACTCCATGCTAGAGATCATTAGGAAAGATACTGAAAATAAACTGCTGATATCATGATGCTATTATTCAAATCCATGGCATGACCGCATTTGGAATTCTGTGTACAGTTCTGGTTGCCTCTCTCCAAAAAAGTTATTGTAGAGTTGGAAAAGGGCAACCAAAATGCTCAAAGGGATGGAGCAACTTCACTATGAGGAAAGGTTGCAGCATTTGGGACTCTTTAGCTTAGAGAAAGGTGACATGATAGAAGTATATGGAATTATGCATGGCATGCAGAAAGTGGATCGAGAAAAGTTTTTCTCCCTCTCTCATAACACTAGAACTTGTGGACATCCAATGAAGCTAAATGTTGGAAGATTCAGGACAGACAAAAGTACTTCTTCATACAGCACACAGTTAATCTATGGAATTCGTTTCCACAGGAGGCAGTGACGGCCACCAACTTGGATGGCTTTAAAAGAGAATTAAACAACTTCATGGAGCATAAGGTATCAATGGCTACTAGCCATGATGTCTATGCTCTCCCTCCACAGTCAGAGGCAATATGTTTCTGAATACCAGTTGTCGGAAACCGCAGGAGGAGAGAGTGCTCTTGTGCTCAAGTCCTGTTTGTGGGCTTCCCATAGGCATCTGGTTGGCTACTGTGAGAAGAGGAAGCTGGACTAGATGAGCCACTGGCCTGATCCAGCAGGGTCTTCTTATGTCCCTAATTAATTGTGTGTTCATGCACACATTGCAGCATTGATTTCATCCATGTAAGAATCCAAAACTTGATTATAACATGTGTGATTTTGCAGGCAGGTTGTAATTTCATTTGCATCCTTGCAAACCATTCACAAACGAACATTTTCTATGCTTCCAGTTTAGCTTTACTGCAAACCAAGTGGGTGGAAAATTCAAACAGAGATACAGTATACCCTTTGGGAAAAGCAATAAGGCAGGCTACCCACCTAGATCTTCCTCGCCTGAAGAAAGGGCAGAACATAGGAAAGGAGGCTTATAGAAATCACACTGGGCTATAGGATTATTGCTAGTCTCAAAATCGGGGGGGGGGGTGCTCCTGGGCAGAATGACAGAGAAATAACAAACCTCTGAAAAACAAAGGTTTGATCTCCAGCAGGATAAACTCAAAAGCTACACTCCAGTTAGCTTGCACCTCCTAATTAATAGCTCTCATATTGGGAATGGATGAAGGGTAGGGAGTTCTTTCTTATTTACTAGAATAGACAGATCTGTTGAGTTTCTGTCACCAGCACCTCCCCTCCAAGGAGTTTAGGACAGCATACTTGATTTTCCACACACATACATTTAATCCTCATAACTACCTTGTGAGGTAGATTAGTCAGAGTGACTGGCCCAAGGTACGAGCTTCATAATTGAGAGAGAATCTGGCATTTATACAAACACACACACACTTGAGGGGGGTAGGAAAAGAGCTCTTCATCTATTCGAGATAGAGGTCTACACGATTTTTAGAACAGCCTTAAAAACTCAAGATGATCTGGAAATGACCTTCTGAAGTAAGCTACTGCAAAAGCCTCTGCAGGTTACCACTTGTTCACAGCAATCGTGCCATGAATCAGCTACATTCTTTCAAATTTATGTTTCAAAATGTTGACAGCAAGTAGACCAAATTTATATGAACATTACACTGGATTTTAGCTTCTTTCACAATAAGCTTCACCAGAAAAGTTCAAAATGCTAGCACACAGGCCAGTGGTTTCCAGTTCCCCTATACAGCCACAAGACAGGCATATATGCATAGCTGTAAAGTAAACAAGGAAGAACCACCAACTACATCAAAGCAAACAATACAAAAGCTGGTAACCTCCAAAAGGAAAGTTTTCCTCACAGTAGAAAGCATTTGAGCGACTTCTAGTGCCAAATTTCAGAGGTGGCTACATTACTCCCTTGCAGTAAGAAACAAAGTATTTGTAACAATTTCAAATCCAACCCACGTGCTGCGACATTCTAATATTGCACAACAAAAAGTTGCACATACCTGTGCATATCACAGGTAGCATATATGCAGCTATCAGAGGAGACACATATTAAATAGTGCTCTAGAAAACATGAGTCCCCGGACCATATGCATATTACTATTACATTAGCCATATTAGTATTTCTTTTAACATAACCATCTCTTTAAGCAATAAGGTTGGAACCAGTCCTTATTTGACAGAATACCCCCAGATTTTCGTAGATACGCCAGTCAGCTCTCAAGTGTGCTCCATATCACAGCTACTTCCTGAAGATGTTTCCCCTGCATTCTCACAGACTATGATTGCTAAGGTTATGAGAACCCATACCTGGCTCCATCTATTAGTATCCAATGTCCATATTCAAGCACCATGGTACTTGGAAGCTGCCAGTTTTATTTAGTGACACTTCCATAAGCCTGAAGTCACAAGACATCAGGTAGCCATTTTAATCTCAATTTAATTTCAGAAGACTAGCACTTGCGGCTTGGAGAAAGACATCAATGCATTGAAGATACACCTGAACTCAAAAGGTTTGGGAGCTCAGTAACCCAAAGGCAAATGTTTAAAAATCCCAACAAGCTATCCAGTAATGGCTGATAACAAACAGCAAGAAGATACACGTTACACACCATACATTTAAAGCACATCCCCCCCTCCTGGTATCCTGGGAACTGTAATGTATCCCCTCACACAACTACAATTCCCAGCACCCTTAACTACCATTCTCAGGATTCCTAGGGGGAGAGGGAATGTACTTTAAATGTATGGTGCATATGCAGCCAGATACTTCCATCTTACATTCAAAGAGTAATAATCTCTTGTGAAAGTTTCCATGTCTGATTTCCGTACATGGAAACTGCTTTTGTGAGATAATGCTTCACATTGTCTCCACAGGATACTCTACATAAGTGACTAAAATAGTTATCGATGTACCCAGAGAATACCAGAAAACCTATTGCTGCAGAATGTGGCCAAACTTAAACAAGAAGTGCTTCAATGTGTTGCTAACCAGGTCTTGGGCCAGTCACTGCCTCTCAGCCTCATGAAAACCCTATTCATAGGGTCGCCATAAGTCAGAATCGACTTGAAGGAAGTACATTTACATTTTCTTGAACCCTCATAACTGAAACAGGAGTGATCCCTGTGCATCTGGAATAATTTCCTTGTGTGCACACTCACCTGTGAGCCAATTACTGTGTTAAAACAATCATCAAGCTAAAAGGAATGAGAGAAGCAGGGGATCATTGTAACTCTGACAGCAAAATTTATGGGACCCACAGGGAAGGCTGCTTTCAAAATACACACACTGGAGATGGTGTATGCTAGGGTCAATATTATTATTTTTTAAAGGTTGTTCTTTCTTTTTGTTCAATCGTATTAAGTGCACACATTTATGGAACCAACGATAAAGACATTATCAGATGCAACTACAAGTTGGAGTTTCCCATTCCATAACAACTGTCCACAAATGGGTCAAGACAGGTCTGGTGCCAGTGGGTAGCCACGCTGGGCCCTGGCTAAGGGGCCCTTCCTTAGGGTGGGAGGGTGGCACTCATGGCAGCTTTGGGTAATGTGACCTGATGCTGTCGGAGAGCAGGAGCTCCAAAACACATACTCCAATACAGGCAGTGCAGACTTCAATAAGACTGCCCACCCCACCTACCTATCACATTAGCCTGTCAGTACGCATGCCCTGTACACTATGCGTGCATGCCTGCCATCACCCAAGATGGCGGTGGGGGAATCCCTAAGGAGTTGACATCCCTGTCGTCATCTTGGTCGATGGCAGGCATGCGTGCACACCACACTGATGCAAGGGGTAGGTGGAGCGGGCGGGCCTATTTAAGCCCTGCGCCACCTGTACTGGGAGTGGGTGTTGGGCTGTATGGCGCTGTGGGCCCTGGGCAGGCTGGTGCCCAAAAGCCCAGTCACCCCTAGTGGCAGCCCTGGGGCAGGACAAAACTCTCTGCTTCTCTTGATCCCCTTCAAATACTTTATACTACAATTAAACATTATGATTCCACACTGTCAGTCCTAAATAGTGTAAATATTGACCATCTCGGACCCTAAGATCAGCAGATGAGTCTTTCTTGGCGATGCTGCCCCTGGGGGCTGTCCGGCTGGCATTCAGCTGTGACAGGGCCTTTTCCGAGGCAGTTCCATTTGTGGAATGCCCTCCCTGGTGAGGTGTGTCTGTCTCCCTTCTTATCGACTTGTAGGAGAAATTTTAAAACATTCCTGTTTAGTCAAAGTTTTAGAATTCTCTGTAGGAAGGGCAGAGAAAATATAAATGATGTTCTTTATTTTGTTTTATTTTATATTATATACAACACTTTCCTTCACAGTTGCTGGAACTACACAATATTTTTGTATACTTTTTGAAAACTTTTTAAAAAAGTTTTAGTATTTTTGCTAAACCCAAGAGTGGGAGATTTGACCTGTCCACCTCTTCCCAGCTCTGCCCCAAAGGACAAACTACAAGCAAACAGCAAGGAATCTTATGAACAGTAAGCCAGGGCAGAGCAGTCAATATCCCACAATCCCAAATCAGGTAATGGTTACAGTGAATAGAGTGCTAGACTAGGACCTAGAAGACTAGGGTTCAAATCCCCACTCTGTCCTGAACAACCCCCCTTGATTCAGACTTAGATTTGCTGGTGTGTTTTTCTCCATTATGTTTAATGAAAAATTTAAGCTCAGATCATTTCATACAATAGCTTACAGAACGTAGGTCTCTGCAACACTACACAGCATTGCTAGGTGTGGCTACTCAAGCTAAGACACTGTTGCAGCAATTCAATACGTCCCCCTGAGACCACTTAAGTAGACTCGGGGTGGGTTCTCTACTTGTGGGGGAACTGTCTCCCAGATTGAGACTTGGCAAGCAAACAGGCATTCCTTCGCAGGGGCTGGGGAGAAGGTTCAATCTATTTGTAATTGAAATTACAAATTACAAATTGAAATTACAAATTACAACTGAAAGCTGCCAGCATGTCCCTGGAGCCAGGGCTGGTGATAGTTCCTCCAGGTCGTCCTCCTACACCTTTGGTCCTGCCCCCAACTCCCCCCCCCACTAGACGGGTATGGTTCCAGAGGAGGCTCTGCGGGTTGGACAGGGTATGGAGGCAGGGCGAGCAGAGGTTCTTCATCAGGCTCTGGCTCTTCAGTGGCAACCAGAGCCTTAGGGGCAGGGCTATCACTAACCAGGCTGCCACTATCTTCCCCAGTCTCATCCCTCTCTCATGATAACCCACTGATCTCCTCCTCTGGATCCCAGTCCTACTCCTCCTGCCCACTTTACCAAGCGTTCTTAATGGGGCTCATGACACACTGAGCCATGAAGTTCACTGGGCAACCTTGGGCCAGTCACTGTATCTCACTACCTCACAGGGTTGTTGGGAGGATAAAATGGAGAGGAGGGAGAATCAAATATGCCACCTTGAGCTCCTTGGAAGAAAGGCAGGATATAAATGCAATAAATAAATAAATAAAAGCTCCCAGGTCAGGCTGACTTTTTGGTTTAAGCAATGAGAACACTTCTGCTTCCTTCTCTCCAAAATACTGTCTTTGCCTAAGCCTCTGCCCCAGCTTGACAGGAGCTGGCTCTGACACATAGTGTGTATCTTGAAGTTCTGTATTATTACAAATCCTTACAGGGCACCATATCATATGAACAGCTATGCATTTTGCTGTTAGGCTGCTACTGCCTGAAGCACCTTAAAAAGCAGCTTTCCCTAAACGTCTGACTCTTTTCCCAAACATTTGAACTTTTTTATAGTGTGGACAAGTAAGTGGATCTTCTCCTCTGCAAGGCATATACTTTAGGCTCATAGGAGCTTTTCATTATTTAATTCAATTTTAATTCCATGTCTATAAACTTGTATTTGATTTTTAAGTTGTTGAAAATGTGCGATTACATTTCTGCTTACAGAAAATAAAAATGAAATTACAAACAAAACAGTCTGAGACTTGCAGAAGGAAATCTGTTCAGGATTTGCGCAAGCATGACAGAACAGCACAAATTCTAGTGGATGCCCTTAACACACAAACAGCTCTTTCATAAATGTGTTTACATTCTAGACAGTGCCATGATTCAAAACCCAAGCCCAAATAGGTCCTTAATCTGTTCCAAGACACTGTATTTATTCTCACTATCTGTTACAGAAAGCTTACCAGGTGCTGCTTGTGTACACTTAAATAGATTAGCATGTGCAAATGACAGCAAATTTCCTGAGTTGGGCATAAGGGAAAGCAAACATGTGACTGCATCACTACACATCCGGCTCATGACATAGCCCCAATGGTGGACCACATTCTGAACTGAGTATGCATTGAAGGAAATATGTAACTTTAATCACTATGTACCAATGCATGGGTCCAACTCAACCCTCCAATCAAAGTCAGACCCCCAGACCTAAAAAATCCAGTTTTGAAAAGGGAGTCAAGAACTGCATAGTAAACTTGAGATTCAGAATTTATTCCAATCATAAATTGGGGGGGGGCATTGCTCCTGAGTGCACACGTTTACATGTCAGCAATGAGAGACCACTAAATTTAAAATGTAAATGTTTCAGACAAACATTTTAACATTATTGGCGCTATAGCTTAGCAGGAAAATAATATATTTTTAAAAACAACCAAACACTGGTGCACTTTCAGGGGCAATGTGTCTGCATATGCTATTAGGGAGAAGCCAAGTCTCAAGAAAAGCCATTAAACTTTTCCACCCTCACAGCTTTTCCCTATGGCAATCTACTCCTGCAGTTGTGATGTCCACACCCAACACAGCATAGGAATGCTTCCACATGTAGAGCATTACTACTGTTTCCTAAATCTTTGGTGCAAGTCTTGCAATTCCACAAACATTCCCTCGGGCAACTCCCTTGCCCATACATAACCTGTCTTTGTCCTCTTGTGGCACATCAGCAGCCACCAGTGCATGGAGTCTGGATATCTCACAGCAGCACTCTTTCAATTTACAAGTTTTCCTTCCTGGTTGCCTAAGCAAACATTTTTCATACTACAGGCTATTTAACCAGGTGAAAGACCATTAAGCCTGAATACAATTTACAATGTAATTAACCTTCCATGGCACACTATCACGCTGCTGACTAAATCCTGCTTTGAAATGTCACTGCCTCACTGAGACCTCTATTTTATATACCGAAAATATTTTCTTTTTCTTTCTTATGAATAAACATGCAACTTTTGCCTAAATTGATCAATTTTATTTTTAATGCAGTTCTCCATTTCAAATACTGAATCAAATTTAATTTGAATTAGGCAGAGATTTTCAGTTGCCTCAGCATCCTGATCTCAGCCCTTGCTGCTGGCTTTGCTTTAGCAGGAAAATGAACATATGAAGATGCCTTACACCAAGTCAGACCCATCTAGCTTATTATTGCCCATACTGACTGGCAACAGGTCTCCAGAAGAGGTCTTTTCCAGCCCTAACTGGAGATACTAGGATTGCCCTTGAGTTTTTGCGTACGAAACAAATGCTTTGCCACTGAGCTATAGCCCTTCCCCAAATCCAGTAAGAATCGAATGGCACTTCGCAGGGGCCACAAAGGTGACCTTTAAGATTTGTCTTCCCCCCTTTTACCCATATCATCCCTGCTTTAGCTCCTCATATAGATCTTTAAGTACTATAGATTTTGATCAGGAACTTCGCTATCAAACATTAGCTACTGCCCACAGGAAACTTCTAAAATGGAGTAGATGTAGCTATGCCATTGGCCAGTGCTGGTTCAAAAGCTGTCGACCTAACAGGCCAGTATTGATTCAAGTTTGTTCTTTGAATGCTAGCAACTGCTTTCACCAATCCTTTTTTTCTCGTAAAAAATATTGATATTAATATTGATATTTTGAAAGAAAATAGTGATAAATGAAACAAAATATAGATAAAAATACCATTCTTAATCTTGATATTTTAGAGGTGGGTCCTTAAAAAATCAATTTTTGGAAACAGCAGCGGAAAATTGCTACATAAAAATCCAATAAATAATAATAGAGAGTAAGTAAATTACCGTAATGGAAAACTCAGTACCAAATTTGAGTTCAGCAGAATTCTGACATATCCCTAGCTAGGCCAACTCTGCCCCTTGACACTCAGCATTTTGCAGTCTGCTCTGTGCAGTACTTATCCGATCCACAGCTGGACCTACTGCCATGATAGCATTGCCGCCTCTAACCTTGCCCCTGCCTTTGCAGCTGTGAACTTGCCTCAATACACTGAACCATTTTGTGAAGAGCAAACAAAAGTGACACTCCTAGATAGCTAGGTGACCCACTCCCAAACACATCTGGGCTACGTCCAAGATCTGTCAATTTTGGTTCCCTCAGTTTCTCATTTTTCCATCCTTCAGTTCTGCAGCAATTTATGAATTTTTTAAAAAAGAAACCCTTGTGAAAATTCTTCAACATTTTAGTGTGAATTTATCCTAAAACATATTTTATGTAGTTTTAATTAATATACACATTATTGCAAGCAATTTCCCCTAATATAATGCATTTTTGTACCTTATTTTCACTAATATATTCATTTTCATGCACATTTTCCCTTAATATATTAGTTTTTGTAAATATTGTTTGGAGAAGTGCAAATTTTGAAGGATGGCTGTGTTTTGGTTCTCATATTGTTTCAGAAAGTGCTTTAGTCAGCTTTTGCTTTTCCTCCACTGCAGTATGATTGTTTTTATTGATTAAAAAAAAAGCTTTCGTGTAGACAGCATTGTGAAGTTTTTACCTAAAAAGCTATATATAAATATCTTAAATAAAATAGCTGTTTGACTCCAGGTGCCTCTAATAAAAAAGTCATCCTGTACCCTCGAACACAAGTGAAATGGAGTAAGTTGGTGCTTTCTTGGCAATGTTTTTTGAGATCAAATGAAAGTTTTACATCATTCTACTAGCCATAAAAGCAGAACTTACTTAGCTACAAAATGTTATACGCATCAGCACTTCCGAGGGAAACTTCCATTGCAGCAGGCCCACTGGCTTGAAAAAATTGCCAGAAGATTCAGGGACAGGGAAATGAAAGCAACCAAGAGAACAAATAGGGCTGAAATATCCACCTCGTGTTGAAGGGGGAAGTTCAAGTACATCCTTTGAAAATTCCTTATCAAAATTAAATATGAAACCGTGCACACACTCTTCAAACCAGGTCACACTGAACTATGGACCACACCCTCTTGGTAAAGTTTCAGCTACTATAGAAATAACAAACGGTTCTGTTGCACCATGAAAATGAGTCAACTACCTGCAACTAAGGAGTATCTGATTGGGCAGCAGCTAAAAAGCAGCCAGTAGAAGAGAAACTCGCCTCACTGCTAGCACCAATGCTCTGTCATGAAAAAGTTTCTTCCAGCTTTCCCTGCTAAATAAATAATGCATCAGAGATGGCTGATGGCTGATAGCTGTGCTGGTGGCTATATAGAACCTTCAGTGTTCTGAGGTAATGTCATTCCCTCTATTTCCAGTGTCCAGATTATGTGTGCTGTTGCATACATTTAGCCACAAAGGCGCAACCTGTGCACAAGAGGGAGGTATCAGCTGAGGTAGGGGAATCCCAAGGTTTGTAGAAGTATTTAAAAAATATTTAGAAAAACCCCTAAGGGGAAAAGAGAAACCCAAAACCAGCCCAATGAGGATTAAGCAGGCTCAGTGGCCAGAGAATTAACTCTTGCAGGGGGGAGGGAGAATAAAAACTGGGGGAGGGGGATATAAAGGAGTTGCTGGTAACTTGAACTGGAACTCTCCATGGTGCAACATTTTGTTGCAGATCCCACTTGTGTCACTGAATATCAGTACCAGGAGAGCAAGAATGAGGGTGGGCTGTTGACTTCATACCCTGATGGCAGGTTTCCTAGTTGGACAGTGTGGGAAACAGAACGTTGGATTAGATGAACCTTCGGTCTAATGCAGCAAGGCCCTGAGTTCTGAGAATAAGGTAGGCTACAAACCTAAAAAAAAAGAAATTGTCCTGAAATGATATTATAATCCTTTTGAAAAGCAGGAAGAAAACAGGCTTAGCTGACACCATGTGCACATATTAAAGGATGATGATTTGGTCCCATAGCATTCTCCAAAGCTGTGTGATGCAACAATCTTGCTGAAGCAAAAACTGCTTGGGGAGCCATGTGTGGTGCTGAGTTCCATGATGAAAGACAAACAGGATTACAGGCATACCTCGCTTTAATGTACACAATGGGACCGGAGAGTGTACTTTAAGCAGGGCTGTGGAGTCGGAGTCGTGGAGTCAGGAGCAATTTTGGGAGGAGTCGGAGTCGGTAGAAATGTACCGACTCCAGACTTCCAAATAAATTTTGATTGACAAGAAGCAATTTTGGGTGGAGTCGGAGTCGGACAGTAGAAAAATAGAGGAGTCGGACAGTAGAAAAATAGAGGAGTCGGAGTTGAAGGTTTGGTGTACTGACTCCACAGCCCTGACTTTAAGTGAAAATGTTCTTAAAGTGAAGCAATTATCTTCACTTGTACTGCACACAATTACCACTAGATGGCAGCGGTGTCATGCCAATAAAGTGTCCGTTATTGCGAAGCACGCGTACTTTAAGCGGGGTATGGTGGCGTATGGAGCATGTACTTTATAGCGAGGCTACTTTAAGTGAAGCTACTTTAAACGGGGTATGCCTGTATAAGATGTAACTACATGTCAATGAAGATCCTCCGTGGCGCAGAGTGGTAAGCGGTGGTAACACAGCCGAAGCTCTGCTCACGGCAGGAGTTCGATTCCAACAGAAGGAGGAAGTCGAATCTCCGGTAAAAGGGGTCGAGGTCCACTCAGCCTTCCATCCATCCGTGGTCGGTAAAATGAGTACCTGGCATATGCTGGGGGGTAAAGAAAGGCCGGGGAAGGAACTGGCAATCCCACCCCATATATACAGTCTGCCTAGTAAACGTCGCAAGACGTCACCCTAAGAGTCGGAAATGACTCGCACTATAAGTGCGGGGACACCTTTACCTTTACATGTCAATGACCTGATACTCATTTTATCATGCTAGTGGCATTCTTTCTATTCTACAATATGGTCCTGAACAAAAACAAAAAGTCAATTTACACAGTCAAATTCATGGGTGGTGATCAAGTTCCTCACAGGAAATGCATCCTAAGCTTGAGTGTAACTACTCTACATATACTAGATTGCTATATATTAATTTTGGATATGCATGTAGTTCTGCAGCTGACATAAACTGGCACGTGTCAACTACACTGGATTGTTATCTTACATATTATGTAAAATAATTGTCAACACAGAGACCTTAAGTCCAACCTTAAGAAGAGAGAAAGGGAGAGAGGAATACACTGATACTATAGACTTAGCATGAAAGTTGAAAAGCAGAGGAGTTTCCGTTAGTCTTTCTCATTTCTGTTCCTTTGATGTTGCTTCCATCATATTTTTAACACACACGCTGCATCTCAAGAACGAGAAATGTAACTTTTATGTTCAGGTTTTATTAATACTCCAGTATAGGGTTATAGACTACCTCTGAAGGGTTCTTTGCCACATGATCATTTCCAGTGTATTAAACAAGCCCACTCAATCTGCAATGCAAAACAGAAGGATTCTGTCCAGTTCCCCCACCCCCTTCTCCAAACAATCAACCAAACAGTTTGTGTCCAAGAGTACCACCACCTTTAGGATAGTCAAGGCATCACATGGAACGCTTCCAGTCAGGCAGAAAGGGAAATCTCAGCACAGCTTTGCAACCCAGAGGCTCGACTGCAGCAAAGTGGATTATCAAAAATGGTTTTAATTTCTCAGTCACTAATGCTGCCAAATCAAAATAAATCCTTCACAGAGAGGAGATAATCCATAACTTATTTGCTAACTGGAAATGTGAACATATCCAAAGCTTGAAGCCATCCTTCCTGCCTACTTACAGTAATTAATTTTTAAGTTATTCAAAGGGAGGGGTGAAAAGGATTTTTTGAAAGACAACGACATTTGATTTTCAAAACACAACACTAAAAATAAATGGCAAATCCTAGTTGCTCTGCATCATAATTCAACCACGTTTATCAACAAGGCTTCATAGTATGTATCCATTCAGATCAGGGTTGGGGAAACTGTGACCCTCCAGATGTTATTGGACTAAGCTCACATCAACCCCAGTCAGGGTGGCCAGTGGTCAGGGATGATCAGAATTGTAGTCCAACAGTATCTGGAGGACCACAGGTCCACCAACCCAGATTAAGATGATCTACAAATCAGTTGCCAAGATGAAAGTTCACCACCACTAAAGCAATATTATCCCAACTGTTAATCACGTATAACTATCACACTTTTGAAAAACGTTTGTCGCCTATATTGTAGCCCTTGTAGACAACAGCACTGCAGGGCCAACCAAAATATCAAGACCTGAAACTCCACCTACAATAGGCACTGTTAACTGCTGCCAGACCTTGTGCTGGTATAACACACCTCATGTGGATAGGTTATTTCCTTCTGAGACCTCTGCTTGAAGTGTCAGTCTTTCCCAAAGGGGCAACACCAGGAGGCAATGGGAAATTGATGGTTCAGGCAAATGTAACAAATGCTAGACAATTATCAGCTAACTACCCATCTAATCATTCTCCCAGCTAGTATCTCCCCAAGTATTTTTTATTATCTGTACTGTATTATTGTGCTTTCATGGTATATTGCCTTTTTAAATAGTTATATAAGCTGTGTTGGGGCCTTCTTTTTTGAAAGGCAGAGCACACATTTTGTAAATAAATAGTGCCATCAGTCCCTTGCATTTTAAAACTGTTACTGCTGAAGTGTCAGGTCGGTCACTGCTGAAGTGTCAGGTAAGTCAGATATAATCCTGAATAAGCATGCTGACCCAGCAAATATTAGAGAAACCTGGGCAGACAAAGGCAGAGGGGGTTTACCTCTCATAGTTGTGCCTACCTAGTGTCTCATAGCCTTGTACTGGTGGGATAGGAGGATTGCTGTGGTATGCTATGTTTCCTATCCCCCTTGCCAGATATTCTGTGCAGCAATTGCCAATTTCAACTGTAAGTTGACGGTGTAGAGCTATCAAGACTGGATAGCCTGGGACTCTGTTAATGTAGCCATTACACTATAATACCTCCTCTGCTTACTTGGATTTATAAACCTGCCTTTCACCAAATGGTCCCAAGGTGGGTTACATATATCATAAAAATAAAAGATTACATGCATCTTTAAAACATCAACCATATCAGCAAACTACAAAACACCTTAAGTGCAAATCAACTATTAATAATGTAAGAAATAAACACTAATCACTTAACAATGAATGAGAAGAATATACAAAACTGGCATGTAGTTCAAGCCTTTCCAAAGACCCAGGTCTTCAGCCAATGACAAAAAGTCAACAATGCCTGTACCAGACAGACCTCAGAGGTGGTATCGGAGGTCCCCATGATGATTATCCTCAAGGATTTCATCATTGACAGTGAGGCAGAAGAGAATCGGTTCATCTGAGGTGCCACAGCTATGGAATGCCCTCCACACTGGCTGTCGCTACTGACCAGCCACCATGCTATAAAAATGTAATACTTCTGTAGAGCAGTGGTTCCCAAATGTTTTTCCCCACAGACCACTTGAAAATTGCTGAGGCTCTTGGCAAACCACTTAATGATTTTTCTACCTGTCGTTACAATAGTAATGCACTGTACTAGATGCTGTAGGATTTTTAATTGTATTTTTATTTCTTCTTTTAGTTCTTACATTGTATTTTATCATATTGCACTTTGCATTCCATAGGTTCAAATTGTAATGCAACAAAATACAATATAAGATGCACACGAAGCAGTAAGAATGCAATTTAAAATAAGTATGGATATTTAACATGGACATGCCATGGACCACCTGAACAAAGCTTGCAGACCACAGGTGGTCCAGTTTGGGAACCTCTGCTATAGAGCATTTGGCAAAGGCTGTAGGATAGTTAACTGCTAATATTCTGGCTGTATTTTATCTGTTTGATTTGCTAGCAGCCCTAGGTATCTTTTTTTAAAAAGACAACAGCAGGATTATGAATGTTTTTATAAATTAAATTAAATAAACAGTGAGGCTTAGCTGTGGCCTGTCATCACAACAGATTTCTAATGCTGAACAAGTTAAGACAAGCATTATGTATACTAGTCATTCCCCATGGGAAACTAAGTATGATTTATCCAGTACTCCACTGATCTCACACAACTGCCCAGAAATGCTTCTTAAAGACATCAGCTCCATTTGGCATTTATTTAAAATATACTTCCACCATGAATTGGCCTCAGGCACAATGGCCAGATCGAGAGCCTGGATCTTTTTTCCATTATAATTGATGGGAACAGTAAGGGACAGAGTGGAAATTGCATCTAAACACACTAATTTGGTCCACATCTCAATAAAGATGAGGTGCAAGTCACTCAAAAGGCACACTGTATTTTAAACAGATTGAACTTTTTATTTTATAGTCAACACAACCATAGCAGATACTTTCCCCATGCTTTGTTTGCATTTATTTTTATTTCTACAACCATCTCAAATAACAGCTGCCCCCTCTCTCATTTCTGCCCCTCTACTGATAAAGAAAATAAACACACAGGCAGGCAAACAAGGTACAAGTTGCTCGGCTTAAACCAAATGATTAACTTAGAGCCATCATCATCCGGTTCAGAGGCCCCACAAACATACAGTATCTAAAATGCTAAGCAGTCACACATTATCCCTTCTACGCTTGAACAGTGGATGTTTTCTGACTTCTTCCTGGCTCTGTCTACAGTTTTAGCCAGCTAGGGGATTTCAGCAGATGACTGAAGCAAAAGGGAATAAGTCTATCTTAAGGGTTAGTTTGTGGGTTACTTTTCCTGGCATTTAGAATAGCTTGTTTCCCACCCCAAGCATATATGGATCAGCAGCCACTACACACATCAACAGCTTCATGCATGTATCCAGAGCATAACGCAGTCATTACAAAATACATGTTTTCCTTACTAGTCGCAGGTGTTTCTTTCCAAGCCAGAAAAAAAAATGAATAGTTCACCCTTTGAATGTATTTTCTTTCCTGACACAAGACTCTGTGTAATATTTTTTATTTCAGATACTGTATTTGTAAACTACTTCTATATTAACTTTATAGTTCATATGGTTGTAAGTCACTTTGATACTTTTTGACAGAAAGCAACAAATAAAATAAAATAATCTATATGAAGTCATCTGGAATAGTTCCTAAAGTATCAGCCTCAGCCTCTGAATGCATTTTCTTTCCTTACACATGCTATTTAAGGATGCGGACTGCCTTTCACGCTCCTTCCATATAGCTTCCACTAGCAAGACTCAAAAGTAACAGAAAGCACTTATCACTGATTTTTTCCTTTATGGTCCTGCAATCTAACACTATGTCATGATGTGACTGAGGCCCCAACTGAGTACAACTGCATTGAGATTGTGTTTTTGGAGTCAGCCCCATCAACATTCAGTAGCATGCTTGCTCCCATACTGTATAGCACAATGACCTAACACTCCAGAAAAGGCTGCGTTTGGCGCAAAAAAAAAAAAAAAGGAGGGGGAGCTACAGCCAGCCCTGTTCTGCCTCCAGTAAAGGAATTCCCATCTGGACCCAGTGATTGGACAAGAGATGGGATGGAACTGTTTGTCACTGGATTCTTTCCACGGACTTGTGAGTGGCACAGTTCTCCTTCCCCTCAAACTGCTTTCCGTGTGGCTGGTACAACACCAGAGAGGCACTGCTCTACTGTAAACAGACAGGCACTATCATAATTCCTTTGATCACTGAATGTTCTGCATTGCTTCTTGACTTCCAGAAAGGTATGCTCAATTAGCTCAGAATAATGTGAGTGCTAGAAGCATGCCCAGTCTTAATTGAACAACCACAAATTGCATTTCATAATCCACATACCACTGACACAAAAACAAGAGAACAACATTTGTAAAAGTGCTTTATCAGATCTTTCCTGGAATAAAGTATCAGAGGCAGTGCTTCAGGGCACATGTCAGCACTGAGGCCCCAACAGCTGCCCAAGGATGCAATACCAACACCAAGCCTGGTACAAGCTGCTCTGCATTCACAATTTTTTTAACAGCATCATTGGTTTACAAGCAAAGATGAAGACTGTGGATTAGGCAAGAGCTTCTCCCAAGAGATTTCTGGGGAAGGAATTGAAGGAAAAGAGACATGACATGACATCGGCATTATAAAAGGGACATTGCTGAGAATTGTCAACAGTCAATACAGTATCTTATGCATTTGGTGAAAAGTGATGTTACTATGCCCCCAAGGAGGGATTCATTCCAAAACATGTTGAGTCTGGAATAAATTTCACTTCCATCATCTGGCATTTTTTCTCCTCCCATTTTTTGGAGAGGGGGTGAGGCCCTAAGAGAGCAGGAGATCTCAAAGGTGGTTTGGGAGGAATGAAAGTCATAGGCAGGGATAATGAGAGCAAGAAAAGGGTGCAAAGCCAAGAGAAGATTTAAAGAACCAGAAGCATGCATACTGAATGCTGAAAGGGATGAGAAGCCAAAAGCTTGAGCTTACGAACACTGGCATTTGCAACTCTTGTTTCAGTCAATACTAAGATTTAGTAGTAGATGTTGCTGTTAGATCTTCCATGTTGCCCTGCTATTGCAGTCATGGACAGGACGGCATCTAATACCACCCCCTCCTCCATTCTATCCCCTGTATCCACCTCTGCCCACATCCAGCTTATGCAATGCTACACCAGCAAAATCCCACTGTTGTCAGCAGGGCCAGCGCCAGCCTGCCCCAGGCCCTCTGCTCCCCACAGACCATGCAGGACTGCTCCACCTATCTCTTCTCTCTGATCACTGGGTGTGCAGGTCGCTGCCATCAACCAAGATGGCAGCAGAGGCTTCTCTAAGGGGCTGATACCCCCACCACCATCTATGTTTATGGCATGCATGCACACTACATTGCTTGCACACATATGCCTGCTGTCAATCAATATGGCGGTAGGGCATCAGCCCATTAGAGAAGCTTCTGCTGCCATCTTGGTTGATGGCAGCTGCATGCGCAGCACGCAGGGCATTCACAAAACGGGAGAAGAGGCAGGTGGAGCAGGTGGGCGCCATGGGCCTGCACGGTCTGTGGGGGGGGGCTAGGAGCTATGTCTCTGCAATCTGAGGCAGGGTCAGGAGTTGATCCTGCTGAGGATCGCGGAAGGGGAGCACTAGCCCCACACCCTAAGGAGGGGCCCTACAGGGGGCCCCGGCCAGGGCCCGACCTGGCCCCGCTTTGGCGCCAGCCCTGGTTCTCAGATTTAAGCCAATACAAAACCATGATACACAGTTAGGGATGGCCAAATCTGTCAAATTTGTTTCTGTTTCTCATTTTTCCAGTATTTTCAGTCTCCACATTACTACAGCAGCTTGCACTTTTTTAAAAAAAAAGTCATCATGAAAATGTACCTGCATTTTAGTAAGAATTTTCCGATACATTTTTCTGCAAACAATTTTGCCTAATGCACACATCCTTGCAAGAAATTTTCCCTTATATAATGCATTTCTGTATGTTTTTGTATACATTAATTGAATGGGGAACTGCACTGCAAAATTTGGAGGAGTTTTGGTTCATGTACTGTTTTGGGAAGTGCGAATTATATGGGTTTGCCTTTAAGTGTGAACTGAATTGAATTTCTCCCCCATCCCTACTCACAACACTCTTGCACCTGATCCTATCCATATATGCCTTGCCCAGCAGACCAAGCATGTTGCCCCCATTTTTGTGCCTGTATCTCTATTTTAAATTATTTCATCTAATCCATCTAAGGCAAAGAAAAAAAAGGAAGAGACAAAAAATGAGTCATAGGGCATTTATAAGATGCCTGGCAAAACCCAGGTGTCTCCATTTACAAGGATCACAAATAGGAAGAAGCTCTCTACAGTCTTAGAAGTTGGAAGAAGTCTATCATCTATCAGTTGGAGCAGACAATATTTGGCTACATGGATGACCGATCTGACACAATGGCTCATATACAGGCCCACTTCATATATTCAAGTATGCAGTCTGGCTTACAGCACCAGGAGAATCTCTTGGGAGAGCATGATTCTCACATCGCCATCATGTATAATGTGGGAATAGCTATTCTGGCAGTTATTACAAAAACAATTCAAACAAAGATTATTGCATCAACAAGTATTTAGCAAGGTCTCAGGGGCATATATCAGTTTGACTTCATCCGGGCTAAGATATCTAAAGTCCATTGCCACTGAAAAACTGAATTGTTTCCTTTCATTTTTGAAGCACAGCACTTGATTTCAAGCCAGAACTTTCCACAAAATTGTTCTTTTTCATGACCTTTAGAGGGACAGGGGAAGCTGTCTTCTGTCTGACAACTGTAATCTACCTTTAAGGAAGGGAAACAACTACTAACCTGATCATCATACACACACACACGAAATCAGAATCTTATCTACAACTTTGATTACCATTGTTACCAAATATTTATCCTATGGTAACAAATCTCAGTGCTCTACAGTTACCACAAAATACTACCTAGATTTAAAACATTGTTTTACTAGGGCAAGGCTTGTTACCAAGCAGTAGGCAAATGAGTTGCAATCCAGAGTCAAATCTTATAGATACAGCAGCACTTGACCTCTGCTGGAAGCATACACAAGATTTTTGAGCATCAAGAGCCATTATTCAGGAAGAAATCTTTAATGGAATTGAACTGTCGGAGCTTACTCACAAAATTAAGACTCCAGCCCACTCAGAATATTAATTCTGCTTAGCCAGTTTGAAACCCTTACCAGAAACTGTTAGAAATGAGCATTTCATTGGCCATATGTAGCTTAACTATTTAATGACTAATGGGGGAGGTGGATGTTGCTTCACCATTCATAATGTCGGCCACCTGGGAACTCATAAACAAAATTCTTAGGGTCCAAACCTAGTCATGGAAATCTGGAGGTGGGAAATTAAAATAAGAAGAAAAGATGCATTTCTAAATATATATGCAATTTATGCATGCACATCAACAAATATTTTCTGTTTTCCCAGCTGGGTTCATATGCGAGTAGGAGAGTGGAGAAGCTGAACCTTTGGGGATAAAAATCCTCAAGAGGTGAAAATGGTTACAGAATATGCAACTTGTTGTCATTCCCAAGAGCTTAGGAAGCAGCCTGCCTCTATATCTTAAACACAATTTTTTCTCGTTTTCATTAGCCATCACTCTGCAACAATCTAATTCTGTATCCTAGTATTAGGGGAAAACCTACATCTCTCTAGTCCTCAAGTTTCTAGCAATCTCATTCTCAGACGCACTACAAGAAAAGAGGCATCTCACACCTCTTACAAAGGTGGCCTTCAGTCAGTGAAAACAGACCCTGATTTCAGTAACACTTGCTATGATACAGCACCAATAATTACTACACCTGGAGCATTTATTACATCAGATCCACACATCGATCCATGAGGTGTCAATCAGGCCAGTTTCTACTGGAATTCACAGAAATCAAATTCCACCAGCATTCCTACCTATCGTACTGATGTGCCTATAGCAGCCTATAAATAAGCCCACAAAAATTACTAGCGTCCAAAAACTTTTACTAGCTTGTTGGGAACTGGCAGAGGAGTGACAAACAACACTGTTGTACAAGACAGCTGCATTTTTATGCTAGAAACTGAAAAAGGGGCTTTCCTCCTCTGGCACCTGGCCTGGTTTCTATGCTAAGCCCAGAGAGAAGGGACAGAGAGTTAGTCTCTCTTCTGCCACCACACTTACCTGCACGCAAGTCCATTTTCATTTACAGCACCCAGGCTAGTGCTTAAATACAAGGCTGCATTACAAATAGTCTTCTGGAGGAGAGAAAAAACTAAGGAGTTTTGAGAGCCCTTTATGTGGGGAGGCTGATTTTAATAGCAGGAGCTAGAAAACAGAAAGGCTGAACAAGAAAGAGAAGCAAAGCACCACATCTACTTACTTCCCTGCATCCCATCACAATTTCTCCAGTCTTGCATCCCTTCACAATCGCTACAACTAGCCAAAAATAGCTTCCTAGCGATTCCTTCCACGGGCAAAAAGCTGCATTTTTGCAAGTTGCTCTCTGGCTTTTGACTCTCCCCCCTTTCTCCAGACACTTCACAGAAGTCCAAGCGGGTTTTCAAATGCAATGTTCAAAGTTAGTATTTGAGCAAGCATCGTGTCAGTGGCTTTTAAAAGATATTGCAGTAAGTCTTTGGGGACAGAGGAAGTCAAACACTGAACATAAAAGAAGTTCACTTTTTGAGTCATTCATAACACCACCATCACTACCACCATTGTACAGCAACACCCAGAAGCAACCCTTAGCACAAAGGACTCCCAAATCAGTGAGCATTACTAATTAACAGTTAAAAATAAACATTGGAAAAAGCAAGTTCTTCACACAAAGGCAAATGTCACAGAACATTCTACCTCTCATATGCTTTAAAATATAAGCAACAAAAGAATGATCTACGTTTTACAGGGGGGAAGGAAAGTGATCTGACAGTCAGTAATACATTCAACATGGAGCTAAAAACCTTGAGGTCACAATCCAGTGAAAGCATTTTGAAGTCCCAGGTGACAAGATCCTCTCCCTCTGAAAATGAAGCATGTGATGTGATATCTTCGCCTGAAGTCAACAGGATTTCAAATTTTAGTTGGGACATCTCTATTACATATATGTTTTACATTTATATCCCACTTTCCCTCCATCAAGCTCAGGGTGACATACCAGTCTCTTTCCCCCACCCCAAATTTATCCTGACCTGTGAGGTAAGATGGGCTAAAAGAGTGTGACTGGCCCAAGGTCTTACAATCATACTTCACAGCTGAGAGGGGGATTTGAACCCAAGTTACTCAGCCTGCCTCAACACTCCAGCCACTACATGAGCTTTCTTACTAAGCATTCATTTCTTCCTGAAGACTTAAAGGGAACTTCTGCATCTTATTGACTGAAACCCTTATTTCTGCATGTCCAATCTCTCTGTACTGCCCAGTTCATACATTTTGCACTTTTTCTTGCTAGGTGTATCCCTCCTGCTTTGTATCCATTTCACTGTCGCTAACGGAGTAACATCATAAGAGCTTTGTTTAACTCACTGAGCTTCCTTCAGTATTAAAGTTGGATTTATGCAAGTTTATGCAACAATAAATCTGTTTTTTAAACAGATTGCTTAACAAGGCTACCCCTCTCGAATGTATCTCAAGTTAATAGCAATTGCCTAATGCCATTTGATTAATACCTCAACATCAATTTCAGTGACCCCCAAACCAACAACAGTTGCACATGACCAAGACACATACCTATTTTGCTCAGAAGCAATTTGCTTCCCAAGATTATCAAATTAAAATAGAGATTAATTTAACTGATGCTGAATGAAGTGGAAAGTCTGTTATCAGACTTCTAATCTGAAAACACGGAAACAAAGATGCAATCACAGTCTAGATCAGCTCTTCTTCAGCAATCCATATTCCCACTCAGACCTTTGGAAGCTCTGTCCTTCTTTTACTATCTATGACTAGGTAAAACAATAAATCTCAATTTACCACTGAAGAATCACTACAAACTATTTTTCAGTCTTCATTTTCAGAAAACACAGTGCCTGGTTGTGTATCCATTTGACCTATTTCACATCTATTTCTCTTCATTTTCTGGGAAACCATTTCTTCCTGTTCAACAAAATTATAAGAGCTAACAGTGTAAGCATTTGCACACCTCTGTCTCACTTCCCATATTTTGGAAGTGATTTGGGGCAGAGGAAGAAGATTCTTGAATTTGATTATTGGAATCCACAAAAAGGGACTTGAGACACTATTCTTCCCAATGGCCCAAACGTTTCATTCTACTGCATGTGAGACATTCCACAGTCAATTCCAACTTGAGGTTGGCACAGACACAATCCAAGGCATTCCCATTAGAATAATCCCATTAGAAGAAAACAAGCAGGGAGATGGAGAAGTAGAACTTCATCAGATGAAATGTGAAACAATCGGTAGACAAATTGTCAAAAGACAGTATCGTTAGTCAACAGCAATAATAGGTTCATGTGAGCCACCAATAAAAATATTGGATTAAAGTCAAGCTGCATTAAAAAGACAAAGATACTCCAAGAAACCAATTCTCAAGTGCATAAATAAGTGACCCCATTTTTAGAAACACAGAATACTCATCTCCCAATTCAGCATATTGAGAACAAGGATACCTCCCTAAGTAGATAAAAAGATGTTAAGAACCTAAACTTAGACACAGATGCCTGGAAGGCACAGATCCTCCATAGTAATGTAAGAGTTGGTATGACCAATCTGTAGATTAGGATCCACTTAACAAGGTCCAGGTGGGCTGCTGGATGGCATGATATACACCTAAAGGTTGGGAACCTCTGTATTAGGGAATAATTGAACAAAACACACAGTGTGATGTGGCTGCAAAAAGGCAAATGCTATTTTAGGCTGCATTAACAGAAGTATAATTTCTAAATCATGTGAAGTACTAATTCCCCTCTATTCGGCACTGCTTAGACTTCATCTTGAGTACTGCATCCAGTTGTGGACACAGCACTTTAAGAAGGATGCAAACATACTGGAACAGGTTCAGAGGAGGGCAACAAGGATGGATGATCTGGGGAATGGAAACAAAGCCCTATGAAGACAGAGTGAAAGAACTGGGCATGATTAGCCTTGAGAAAAGAAGACTGTGGGGGAGATGTGATAGCACTCTTTAAGTACTTGAAAGAATGTCACACAGAGGAGGACCAAGATCTCTTCTTGATCATCCCAGAGTACAGCACACAGAATAATGGGCTCAAGTTGCAGGAAGTCAGATTTCAGCCGAACATCAGGAAAAACTTCCTGTTAGAGCAGTATGACAATGGAAACAATTACCACGGGAGGTGGTGGGCTCTCCAACACTCGAGGCATTCAAGAGGCAACTGGACAGCCACTTGTCAGATATGCTTTAAGCTGGCTTCCTACACTGAGCAGGGGTTGAACATGATGGCCTTGTGGGACCCTTCCAATTCTACTATTCTGTGATTCTATTTTTTTAACTAGCGGGATCACCTTAAGATGGAGCTTGAGTACTCCCACTTTTACAAATACAAGGATTTAATTTTAAACATTAATACGCTGCCTCTCCTAAGGCTTGATGCAGCCAGGAAACATGCAAGGATTAGAATGACCTCCTTCCTTGGTGTAAAAGAGAGAAAGATACCAGAATCCTAAGAGTTTACCATCTCACACAGATTCCTTTACTTAAGTTCAAGGAAACCATTACTATTCACCACAATAAATCTCATCTTTTACTTACAAGTTACAAACATGTTCAGATCAATGCAGAGGGACGGGGTAGGGGAAATAGACTGAACATCAAGATAAATACCAGTTTTTTAACTGCAAAACAGCAACAGATCAACCAGGCACCCTTTAGTCAGTTTTTTGAACATTCAGCATAAAGCATAGTAATGGACCCAATTACCTAGAGAGATGGTGGGCTCTCCAACAGTGGTGGCATTCAAGAGGCAGGTGGACAGCCACTTGTTGGGTATGCTTTAACTTGGATTCCTGCACTGAGCTGGGGGTTGGACATGATGGCCTTATAGGCCCTTTCCAACTGTACTATTCTATGAATCATGCAATTCATCTGGGAACTGTGCAAAGTTTCACTATTTAATTCTCATCTTGTTCAGGCAGATACACAGTTACACACATACACAAACAATTCCAAAAGTAAATCCAGGACATCTCTCTTGATTGGTTTAGCTTTTTACAACATCTTATTGAAAACTTAACTGGGGGGGGCTCCCTTTTCGGGTAAGTGGAGAAAGAACCTATATATTTTATAAAACACAGCACCCAAAATCAGAGGGCGGGGAAAAAGCAACAAGTGAGTGGCCATGCAAGACAACCAGAATGTAGGGGGTGGAGCACAAGAGGGAGATCACCTAGTGACAGGAAAGCATTGAATGATAAGCCACCTCCTATAACTGAAGGTGGGGTTAATACCTGAGGAAAAGAGAAAGAGAAATAAGAAACAGCTCGTTTTTATTGGGGGGGGGGGGGAAGAACCAACAGAAAGAATTAAAGGAGGACTTTAGGAGAAGACCAAAGAAACTGGACAGATTTAGAAAAGATAAAACCAACCAACTGAAAATAAGCACTTAAAGACATCAGAAAAACAGATAAATTAATACAAACACATTTTTTTAAAAAAAAAAGGAGCTAGAAAGAGATAAGAAAGAGCAGGAAGGAAAGAGCCTGAAAGTGCCTGAAGGGAAGGTTGGCAAATTAGAAGGGGCGGGGGAGTTGCAAGGAGGAAAAAGTAGATTCCCCCTCCTCAGAAACCGATGAAGTCGCAAAAAGAGTAATAAGGGACATGTGAGGGGCCTGTGAGAGACCTTCCTCCCTCCTCGTTGGGAGAGGAGGGTGAGAGGAAACTCTCGACGAAACTTGCTCACCTGGGGCACCTGAGGTGAAACAGCAGCACCTCTTCACCTGGCTTATTCCTGGCTAACGAGCCGCCCCCTCCCTTCAGACCAATTCAATTCATGTTACCTCACCTCGCGCCGCCGCCGCCACAACCTCAAACCTCCTCCTCCTGCTTCTCAGACTCCCTGTGGGTCTGAAGGTCCCCGTCACCGTCGCCACCGCCGGAAGCCCCGCTCCCGGGAGACGGCGGGGAGGGGGAGGCGCGGGGCATGACGGAACTTGTAGTTTACGGAGAGGGCCAGTTGAGGCCACGCCCCCTGTGGGGGATCCACAACGTGGGACAGGTGAAGACCGGAAGGAGGACTGGTTAGGAAGAAGCGGGATGCTTTGTTGTCTGGGTGGCGTGTAAAGGAGGCTCAGGAGAGACTCGGGAGAGAGAGCGGCTGACTTTTGAGAAAGACAGTAATTGTCTGTATTGACAGATTCGTGCAGAATGTGGATTGTTATTCTTGATGGTGATGTTATTATGAGTTATGCGTTAAAATAGCGAAGAGTTTTGTGGCGTCTTAAAAACTTGGCAAATGTATGCAGTTACGTGGGGGCAGCTGGCGAACCTCCTCGGGAAAGCTGATGCCACAGTAAATCAAGGTGCCACACGGTTGTTGGTTGGTTTTGTTGCAAATGTCGCATATGGGTTCCTTCCTCCCCTCTTTATTATTATTCGGGAACCAGGCACATAACCAGCCTAAAACTTGGGGGGGCACCACAAAAAGTAGAGGGGATTTCTTTCTGTAATAAATTTAATAATTTTAGGGGAGAAAGGTTAGGGGGTGGAAATTTAAGGGGAGTGCCCCCTCCACTCCTCCCAGCTACAGCTATAGGTGGACTCCCAACTACCAATCAGCACCGGCCAGCGCAGCCAATGGTCAAGGTTTATGGTAACTAGTTCAGGAATATCTGGAGGGCCACAGGCTCCCCATCCTTGAGTTACAGCATAATGTGTCATTATGGGCTCCTGCCGGGAGGAAGGGTGGGATATAAATCAAATAATAAATAATAATGTGTCATCTATGCTTACTCAGAAGTGAAACCCACTGTGTGCAATAGTGTTTATCCCAATATAAGTACTGCAGGCTTTCAATACAATGATGTACATGCCTATTCAGAAATATGCCCCATTTACTTCAAAGGAACTTACTCCCAAGAAAAGGGGTATACGATTTACAGACTTATTATAAAAGATATTCTTTTAAAAGTTAAGGAGGTAACTTAAGGGTTGTGTTTGTTTTTAAGGAGAAAATGTAAGGGAGTGACATATCTCATTAACGCAATTGCATTCCCATTTATACTTCAAATTCCTCCCACAAGATCATCATCTGATTAATCACAAAGGATAATTTAGTCTGTGCTCTTAATAGCAGGAACTTGGTTATTTAAACATTTGCATACATATAAATAAAAACATAAATTGCATCTCACTCTCTTTTAAACTACTGCAGAATTTATAACTCAGGCTTCAGCCCAACCTTAAATTATATAGTATAAACACTAAGAACTAGCTTCAGGTAATCCATCTTCCATCCACGTTGAGTTAGGAGGATCACAACTGCCTCACCCAAGAGGGAGGTGGGTGCAAATGCACTTTCTCTTTCAAATGGTAAGGCATCCTTACCAACTTGCACATCTTTAAAAAAATGTATGACTCAGATGCCAGCAATGCCCGCAGGACTCCTTTTCTTTCATTCTTAATTTGACTTCTGAGCAGTTGTTTTTGTTTTATGGACAAACGTAAGAATTTATTTTTCTCTTTAAAAACCAAAGTTAGCTACATTAGCTAAACGGTCCTTAACACTAGCACCTGAATGATAGTTAACTCATTGAGTTCAAGCATCAAAGTGGTTAACGCCACAAGCCTATGAAGGTTTACTTAGAAGCAAATTCAATGGGACTTACTTGGAGGTAAGCACACAGGATCTCAGTTTTACAGACCCCTTCACACACCTGTTTTTTCCAGGTGTACTGTATTCTGCAACATGTCATTGCAACAATAATAGTGCACTTGTAGTGGATTTATACTGGACTATCCACACATCATTCTGCTTTATTAGTTGTTCTGAGGTGCTTCACCAGTGTTAACTGCATTATTGCTGTCTGGAGGATACCCTTGCACTTTAGCACATGAAAAGTGGGGCGAAAAAACACCCAAAACATTTATGGTATAAAAAGTTACAGGACATGCACTGATTGAAAAACAAAGCAGTATGTCCTCAAAACCTTTGCAGGGGCACAAACAGTATTGAAAGTGGGATCATGTACAACTGCCCTAATACCAGCATAAGCATAAATCATATTTAGTGCACAATAAAAAGGACATCTAGAGGGACCCTAAGAAACTCAACCATCAGAAGGCTCCCTTTTGCAATGTTGTGCCTGCCATGAATTCACTAGGGCAGGGGCAGGGAACCTTTGTGCCTTCAGATGTTGCTGAACTACAGCTCCCATCTACCTCAGCAAACATGGCCAATGGCAAGGGATGATGGGAGTTGTAGTTCACTAACGTGGAAGGCCAAAGTCTCCCAAACACTGCACTAGTAACTGTAATCCTACAAAGACGTACAAGGGAATAAGCCCCAATGAACTCAATTACTTTTTAGTAAACATGCATAAATTTTGGCTGCAACTAATCTTAAGCAACCCATAAGACAACAAGAAGAGTGCTACTGGATCAGATCAAAAGCCTATCTAGCTCAGCATCCTGAATCCCAAAGTGGCTAATCAGATCCCCACAAGCAGGACACAAGGGCAATAGCACTTTGTCTTAAACAGATAGGTATTCATTGTCCTCCATGAATCTGACAAAGCCATCTAAGTTGGTAGTCATCGCTACATCTTGTGGTAGCCAAGTCCATAGTTTAGCTATGCACTGTGTGAAGAACATTTTCTCTGTCCCAAATCTCCCACCATTCAGCTTAATTGGATGACCCGTAAAAGAAAAGTGTTTTTCTCTACTAATTTTCTTGACACCAGGCTCTCTCAACCTTCTTACTCTCCTTTTATCTAAATCCAAAAGCCCCAAACAGTGCACTCGCTTATCATACGGGAGTTGCTCCATCCCCTTCGTCATTTTGGTTGTCCTTTTCCAAACCCTTTTCAGCTCTACAATATCCTTTTTGGTATTGCTCTAAGTTGAAGAATGCTTAAAGAGCCTGGGGAAACAAATGCTTTTGCCTGGCACCTAAATGATATTAAGAAGGGTGCAAGGCAGACATCCCTGGTAAGAGCGTATCAAAACCTAAAAGCCAAGCCACTTTTTCTCAAAGCACTATGTGCTGTACTTCAGACTTTGGCAGCACCCAGGGAAAGGCCTCAGATGATAACCTCAATAGATTGGTGGATTGATATAGAAGAAGGTAGTCCAATAAATATCTGAGCTCTAATCTGGGTAGAGCTTTAAATGTTTGAACTGAGCTCAGAAAATGACTGGGAACCAGTAGAGTTGTTTCAGTATGGGGAAGATATGATCTCTTCATCCAGTCCCTAGATAAAACACCAGAGTTCTGGACTAGCTGCAGTTTCCACACTGTCTTAAAAAGCAGCCCCGTGTCAAGCACATTGTAGCGATCCATTCTTGAGGTTAACAGTACATGGATCACTGTGGCTAGACCGTCTCTGTCCAGGAGAGGTCACAGTCAGTATATCAGCCTCAACTGGAATAGGAGGTCCTTTGTGCTATCTAGGCTATTTGAACCTCAAGAGATAAAGGCAAATCTAACAGTACTCCCAGACTGTGCACCAGAGCTAGTTGAACACCACCTCACTGACCAACAGCAACTGTATCTTGACAGGACTGAGTTTAAATTTATTGACTCTCATCCAATCCATTACTGCTTTCAAACACCATATCAGCACATCTTCTGCTTCAGCTGCCTAGAAAAGACTGATAAGAGTGTCGTGAGCCATGCAGGGAAGGGGCAGATAGACGAGGGCAAAACAGAGGATGAGGACTTGGACTGGGAACCTGGGGAGGGGGCAGACAATAGGATGGACCCACGGGGGGCCCTGGCCCCCATCGTTGACAGCTCAGCCGCCTCAGCTCCTGACCCCCCTGTGGAAGCACCACCTGGTGCCTCTGACACTCTCCAACGTGACATGCTGCGGCCGCCAGAGATTCAACCTTGCACATCAGACATTTCCAAGCTGAGTGCTGCCCAGCTTCCCATGCCTGAACTGACAGCTAGCAGCCCCCCTCTGTCAGAGGGGGACGCTGAGATCAAGCCACCTTTGCCCTGTGCTCACAGGCGCATGAGGTGGAAAGTTCAACAGACAGAGCTAAGGCAGAGTCTTCAATTGCATGCATGATCCAAGCCTACTTAAGAGGACTCGGGGGGCGGAACCCAGTTGCTGAGTCAACATCTTAGAGTCACGAATTCATGCTTAGTTAGAGGTACAGCAGAGCTGATTTCCTAGAAAGAATAGTTAGGTTAATAAGGCAAAGTGCTTTGGATGTATCTATTACATTAATAAAAAGAGAAAAAGTCACAGCCGAGTCTGAGTCTGAATCCCTCAGCTTGGGGCAGGACATAGAGCTGGATATTTCCAACATATTAATGACACCCAGCTTCATATCCTCTGAGGATCTCATTCAGCAGCTTTATATAAATGTTGAACATGGAGGACAGAATGGTCCTTAAAGGACAAAAAAAAAAACATTAAAATGTAATGATGTAAAAATAAGGTCTTCCAAAACCACCTTCTGGCATCAGCCCCCCAGGTCGGAACAGAACTACTGAAAAACGATCCCTTCAATCCCTAACCAGGCGCTATTGGATGAAACTGATTATCTAGATCCATTTCAGTCGGGTTTCAGACCTGGTTTTGGCACTGAGACGGCCTTGGTCGCCCTGTGTGATGACCTATATCGGGAGAGAGACAGAGGGAGTGTAACTCTGTTGATTCTCCTTGATCTCTCAGCGGCTTTTGATACCATCGACCATGGTATCCTTCTGGAGAGACTTGCGGAGTTGGGTGTTGGAGGCACTGCTTGGCAGTGGTTCCGCTCCTACTTGGAGCCAGAAGATAATACTTGGGGAACATTGCTCGACACCGTGGGTTCTCCAATATGGGGTCCCGCAGGGTTCGGTCTTGTCTCCCATGCTCTTTAATATCTATATGAAGCCGTTGGGTGCAGTCATCCGGAGTTTTGGAGTGCGTTGTCATCAGTACGCTGATGACACGCAGCTCTACTTCTCCTTTTCATCTTCTTCAGGTGAGGCGGTCGATGTGCTGAACCGTTGTCTGGACGCGACAATGGACTGGATGAGAACTAACAAACTGAGACTCAATCCGGATAAGACTGAGATGCTGCTGGTGGATGGTTTCTCTGGTCAGATGGTGGATACATACCCTGTCCTGGACGGGGTTACACTCCCCCTAAAGGATCAGGTTCGTAGTTTTAGACTCTTCCCTATCACTCGAGGCCCATGTAGCCTCGGTGGCACGGAATGCGTCCCTATCTGAGTAAGGAGGACCTTACATCAGTGGTTCATGCTCTGGTAACCTCACGTTTGGACTACTGCAACGCGCTCTATGTAGGGCTACCTCTGAAGACGGTTCGGAAGCTACAGCTAGTGCAAAATACGGCGGCCAGACTGCTAACAAGAACTAAGCGGTCTGAGCATATAACACCTGTTCTGGCTCGTCTGCACTGGCTTCCAATATGCTACCGGGCCAGATTCAAAGTGTTGGTATTAACCTATAAAGCCTTATACGGCGCGGGACCACGATACCTGCAGGAACGCCTCTCCCGTTATGAACCGGCTCGTACACTACGGTCTACTACGAAGGCCCTCCTCCAGGTCCCGACCCATAGGGAGGCCCGGAGGGTAGTAACAAGATCTAGGGCCTTCTCAGTGGTGGCCCCCGAATTGTGGAATAGTCTCCCCGAGGAGGTACGCCTGGCGCCGACACTATTATCTTTTCGGCGCCAGGTTAAAACCTTTCTCTTCTCTGAGGCATTTTAATCTAAGTTATTTATGTAAATGTTGTAATTGGTATTTTAGATGATGTACTCTTATATTTGTTATATTGATCTTGTAATTTTATTATTGTATATGTTTCTATGTTTGCCGCCCAGAGAGCTGTTTGCTAGTCGGGCGGGATATAAGCTGAATAAAATAAATAAATAAATAAATAAAATAATAACCCAGAGACACTGTTCAAGAGAAAACCCTGGTCGATGGTATAAAATGCTGCTGAGAGATCATGTGGAATAAATGGAATTGAATTCCCACTGTCTCTTGCTTGGTGTAGGTAGGTCATCAATCAGGGCAACCAAGCCAATTTCAGTTTCAGATCTAAGCCAGAATCTAGACTGAAAATGGATCTAGATAATCAGTTTATGAGCATGACCAAGCAATCAAATAAGATTTCTTCAGTTGGGTGCCAGCTCTACTCAGAAGTAAATACTAGAGACCAACAAACTTATATCTTTTCAGAAATATCCTACCATCTTTCCCATCTATAAAGGTGAGAGCAACTGGGATGCAAACAAAGGTGAACTACAAGAGCAGATAAAATTCAGGACGTTTCACTTCAGGGCAAAGTCAATCAGTAACCTGCTGCTGTTAGCAAAATTAGGAGTCGGGCAAACCATTTGACCTTGCTCATGCAGAAGAGAATGTTGTTGACTTGCACAAGAGCAGGTTGCAGAGATGAGACAGACATACAAAGTAATGCAATCACTTTTGCAAATGGTGCTTGTGGGGAAAATAATACCCCTTTAATTGCAAAAAAGACAGAGCAGGGCTATTGATGCCTTAGAGGTCATGGATTTATTGTGGGCTCACTGAGCTTTCAGAGGCTACAACCTACTACATCAGATAAGTGAAGCACATTCAGAAAATGGTTAGTGATTGGTATACATAGCCAAGTTAAAGGAGGTGAAAAATAAATATATGTGGAACCTGCAACTAAAGGACTGCATGGGGGTAGGGTGTCATCAGCGTGGGTGCTCCTGTTCAGAGGTCCAGCTATAAAAAAAAGTTAGCCATGGCCTTTTCCAGGATATACCATTCCATGCCCTCTCCACACTAGTCTTCCATCCTCCTTTCCACCACCTCCTCAGCCAGCATCCCATGCCCACTGAATATGCTAAGTCTTCATTTTGGGGTTACCTCTCCTTTAGGATTAATTTTTCTAACGTTTTTCCTACAGTACTTATTTATGAAAAAAATACACTGCCAACTCATATAAAATATCAAAGCAGTGTGCAACAATATATACAAGTTCCAATAAAGCATAAAACACCATAAAACAATCTTTTAAAATTAAAATGACTGACTAATCAAGAGCATTTTAAACAACTGCATAGGCTTGTTGCATAAAAAGGTCTTCAAGAGATGCCTGAAAGTCAACAGCAACGATTCCTGGTGAATCTCTGTTGGAAGAGTATTCCACAGGATTGGGCCAGCAACACTAAACGCCCAACTTCTAGTTGAAGCCAGCTGGGCTGCTTTAGCACAGGGGACAACTAACTGTGCTCCTTCGGATTATATCTGTGACTGAGCTGGAATATAAGGGCTCAAGCGGTCCTTAAGGTATCCTGGACCTTAGTTGTTCAGGACTTTGTATATTTATACAGGAGCCTTGAACCTGGCCCAGAACCATTTGAGCAGCCAGTGTAGATGCTTTAGCAGAGGTGTCACTGTTGGTCACCTGCCCCCATCAGCAGCCTAGCCACTGCATTCTGCACTAGCTGGAGCATCCAGACCAGGGCCAAGGGCAGTAATCCAATCTCAAGGTCCCCAACGCATGCACTTCAGCAAACCTTGGAGTTTGCCCACGCCGGTGATGCCTCCCTCTTGTGTGTGGATTATTTATTTATTGTATTTCTGCTGAGGTTTATAATTTTAAAATACTCAAAGAAATAAATAGTATTGACTGGATCAGGCCCTGATGTTGTCCTTGCCTGTCTGTCTTGCTCTCTTCTCCCTTCCCACAGGGCAGATGGTGTCTGCTGGCCCTGGGCGGGGGGAGGGACAATCTAATTAGAGTAGACCCTGATGTTATCTTTGGTGTCATTTTGGCTACAGAAGAATCCACACTTAATAACATTCAAGCATCCCCGCCAGTACCTGATGAAGCATCTATTCCTGTAGCAACCTGCCCACACTTTCAGGGGAATATGCAGCCAAATAAAACTACCAAAAACATAGGAAGTCAAGCAGCCATAAGGGCTATGGCTCAGTGACGGAGCACAAGCTTTTCATGGAGAAGGTCCCAGATTCAGTCTCTGGCATCTCCAGGAAGGGCTAAGATCCCTCTCTGGAAAGCCACTGCCAATCAGCAGGGTCGGCACCAGACTGCAGTGGGCAGCAGGACTACCAGCACCAGTGGCTTAAAAAGACCTGGCTATGCCAGCATGCTGCACATGCATGCCTACCATCACCCAAGATGTGGGGACATGTTGGAAAACTGCATCACAAAATTTGGATGTGTGAATTTCAAAGGATGGCTGCATTTCAGTTCTCATATTGTTTCGGAAAGTACAAATTCGGTAGATTCGGCTATGAATATGAACTGAATCAAATTTCTTCCCTGTCCCTACCACACACAGCCTCTCTTCCACCAGCGTGGGCATCCCATGAATAGGATTATGCTCACGGGATTTCTGGGTCCAAGACCGTTCATTTTTTTGGTGAGAACACCAGCCAAAATCCTTGAAATAGGATGCAATCTGAATTGTAGTTTTGCAGCTTTTTGCTCCTGCTGTCCTGAGTTGCACCCAAAGGTGGGAAGAATTCCTCTTTCTGCCCCTTTATTTGCTCCAGTTGCAGAGCTTCTAGGAAAAACAAGTAAAAATAAACAAAACTGGGGAGAGGAGAACAAGAGAACATCTGGCAGATCAGCAAATCTTTGAATAGTAGAACTGCAATATATTTATATCCCTAATGACCTTGGAAGGAAGTGTGACAATGTGTATATATTCAAACCCAGAAGCATTATTCTGAATCAAGTTAGCAGCGACACTGACTGCTTTACTCTACAACACAAATGAAAATCTCTCCCCCATTTATTATCTATTTGCTCTAGTAATTTGGAACAAGCATAATAAAACTGTTACAGTGCAAAGGTCTCTGCTTTGAGAAATATAATCAAAATTGTCTTTAAGAGGAGCAGCTTATCATTCTCTGATCAGTTGAGATTTCATCTAGTTTTCAAAAAAAAAGCTGTTGGGGGGCGTATGTTGCCATTTGCTTCCCTTTTGAAAAGGTTTCTGTGCCTGTAAGAACTGAAAGACAAGCAGAAATTCAACAGGTGCTCTCTAAAATATGACATTTCCACAATGCGAAAACCTCATCTATTGAATGTCTGCCTGTCCTGTAAGCTGTTAAAGGCCTCCGCTTGGGAAGGCAGGAAGGTGACAGCCCTGTTATGATGTCATAAGGACATCACTTTTTAAAGAGTCTAAAATGCATACCTTCATCACATCACCGAAACTGTTACAAAATAGCAAGCAAGCTTTCACGATCTCCAGAACTTTTAATCAGGCCAGATGTTAAGCAAAAGAGGAGATATGGAGAAGAAAAAAAGAATTAAGGGCTCCTCTAGACAACCTGTTTATTCAGAGCTCATCCTGATTTGCTTGCACTGCTGGTTAGACTATGTCTGGTCTTTATTGAACACTCATTCTGATTTGTTTACGTGGCAATTATACAATATTTGAAAAATACAACATACAAACATACATACAAACAACATACAACATACATACAACCAAACAGTATCATTAATACAAAAACACAACATAAAACAGTTGCATAACAGCATATCAAAACAAAAAACTGGGGTGGTACTCAATGCTAGTCCTACCCAGAGTAGACCCATTGAAGTTAATACACACAACTAATTTGGGTTAAATAATTTTTAAGGGTCTGCTCTGAGTAGGACTCATTTACTATAACCCAGAAATTCAGATGTTAATATATCATAAAATGTGCCGCAATCAAGTACCAGCAGCATCCATAAGGTGGCTCTGTTGACCCAAGAAACTTGAATACTGTCTAGTACTGTATTAGTCAATGTTACCAACACAGAGAGCACAATTTTATTCAAAGATCCTTCTCCAGCATAATAAGGTTACAAATGCTGTCAAAGGCAAGATGTAAAGAAATGCAATGGGTTAGACTTAAGCAAAGCGTACATTGGTCCTGACAGATGGAGACAAGCATCATGTTAGGGTCTAGATGTCTCTCCATCAATAGTTCACCACCATCAAGTCTTTATCTATTCTATATGATGTCAGGAGTTTCATCCCCTGCACTTGCCAACAAACGCAGCTTGAAATGCTTTTAAAGAGATAAATTGTGGATAACTTGTGGAAGTAGCCTTCTCATACTTAAAATAAACATTTCCATATGGATCCATAGCTCAGTAGTCAAGGACATATTTTGCAAGCATTAGGTCACAGGAGGACAGGCAACTGCCTTTGTATCGAGGCAGACCATTGGCTCCTCTAGCTTAGGATTGTCTGTCTACACTGACTGGCCCTCTGGGGTTTCAGACAGGAGTTTCTCCCAGCCTGATGTGGAGATGCTAGTGGTTAGTTCTTCATGTAAAGATCCTCTGTGCTATAGAGGCATGACTGGCCTCAACCAGAAGTCAGACATGTAGTGTTGCCAGTCCCATGCTGTGGAACACTCTTCCAGCAGAGATGCAGCAGGCACCCTTGCTTTTGAGTTTCGCACATCTCTTTAAAACTTTTTTTGTGCCAACAGGCCTATGCAGCTGATTAAAAATTGTTTTGAGTGATCAGTCACTTTATTATTTTATGCTGTTTTTCATTGTTGTTGTGTTACATTTCCCTGCTGTTTTATCAGAGGGCAGTATATACATACTTTTATAAATAAAACAAAAATAAAACTAAAGTAGGGGCAGGGAACCTCCAGGCCATGGCCCACATTTTGCCCATCAGGACTTCCCAATTAGTCTGTCAGGCTATTTCAGGCAAGTTATGCCCATCTGCCAGACATCAGGTACGGGGCAGGTAAGGGTGGGCTTGGATGAAAAGGGGTTTGCAGGCACTGCTAATTGGCAGTGCCTGCAAAGCCCCTTTGTGCAGCACTTCCCAAGTGCCCAACAATCAGCTGATTTCTGGCACTTGGGAAGCACCACAAAAAGTGCTTCCCAAGTAACAAGCACAAAGCTTGCAATGCTGGCTCAGCCCTGTGTGCAGCTCTTACCACTTTCAAGCTTCAGCACCTTGGACAGCTCCTTTAAAGTTTGGACTAAAGCCTGGAGCAGATTCACTGCCCCACTGATATCAGAATCATCAGTCTCCACTGTTGTCACTGCTGGCTCCAGGATGTTGGGGTCTATAAGGCATAGCACTCCCTAACCTGGAAAAGGTGGAACATGTAAGTGAGAGTTCTCTTGGGCTGCATCTCATCTTCTCTGCTACTCTTAGCAAAGCAGAAGTGTAAATGGTAGAGGGGAGGATGACAAGCTCACACTATCCTTTCTGAAGCTGGTCAAAACAGCAGCCCAGGCATTTGTGCCCTTACATGCCCCTCCTCAGAACTTTGTCAAACTTCACAAACAAAATGGATCCAGCCCCAGTCCAGGGCCATCCCTTAGCCACGGATTATCTACTTCACCACACTCAGAAACTTGGCCTTCACATTTGCCTTGTTACTGAATTGGTGCAGAGGATCATGCATCTCTGCCTTCATCGCTGCAGTTGTAGGGGAACTGCATTTACTTAGCACTCAAACTGCACTTTGCTCTTGCAGGCTACATGGGGTATTCCTTTCTACCCACGCACTCAATGAAAATATTCCATTAGGAGTGCTGAATATAGGCATTATTATCAGGGATGTGGCTCTCCAGATACAATTTGTTGGCCTACAATTCCCATAATCTCTATTAGTCACACACAATGGGCCAGACTGGAGTTGGAGTTCAACAACGTCTGCAGGTTCCCCATCCCTGCATTATAAACACCTCTTACCTAGGTTGAAAATGAAATAATAAAATACTAAAATCCCCGAAGACTGCCCCCATAGTGCCCTTCAGTTGAATGTTCAACAATGGGGAAAAAGCATTCAGCTTTTTATAGAAAGTGGATTTTTTGTATGTCTATTATTTAAGATGCTTTAGCTATGTTATAAACCAAATGTGTTTAAATGTTAGCAGCATATAAATTGTCCAAAAAAGGAGAACAGAATGCAGCAGCATCAAGAGACCACAAGGGATACATAAAATGAAAGCTGTGGCCCCAGGTTGCCCACCTGTGTTCTCCAAAGGACAACGGGATTGCCTGACTACTTGGTTTATTCACTGAAAGGTCACAAGAAATTTATGAAGCTGCTCTGGTTCGTGAGCTGTCAAGCTTTCAGTCTGTTTTGTAAATCAGTGCAGATGGGGTTGGATTGACTCGTGACTATCACTACCAATTGTCAAATTGGCAAAAAGGAATGCATGACACAACAATACTGTGTAACTACCTCTCACGAGAATGAAGAAATATTGCTGGACAGAACATACACATAAGTGACAAAATGATATAACACATTCTGGAGAGGCATTCCCCAAGTTTCCTTGTTTATGCAATATTTTTAGTGTCGATTAAGAACCACCACCCCCAGCAAACCACCAACTTGCTCCTGTGAGTCATAACAGCTCTCCTGTGACACTAGTCTCCACGCATGCCTGCTCATACTCTGAAATCATAATTAAAGGCCCTTCTCCGAGTTTCCCTGCCATCAGAAACATGGCAGATGGTTTCATCAAGGAAAGGGCCTTTTCAGTGGTGGTACCTTGGCTTTGAAACACATTCCCCAGAAAGGTCTGCCTGGTGCCCACTTTGAAGTCTTTCTTGCACTACGCAACAGAATATTCCCAGAATATGTAAGACAAACACACACATCTCACATCATTAACTATTTTACTGCTGTTTTTACAAATATGCTGTTGTTAGCTTTTTCACTTTTGAAAATTGATAGGGAGAGATCTGTTGTACATATTTTACTGTTGCTTTTATAAATATGCAGCTTTTAACCTTATTTCAATGTACTTGCTATTTTATTGTGCTTCTTTATTGCAAACCACCCTAATTGTTTAAGGACGGAGTGTAAATTCTTAAACATATAGAACCCCCAGAATATGTCTTTAGAAGTTTACTTAAAAACAAGTTCCATTAAGCTCACAGGGGCTTACTCTATATCCGGGCTTGAAGTACTTGGAAACAGATTTTATTTGGACATGACAACTTCATTAAACACTTACCACCTACTTAGCTATAATTACATGAGTGTTTTATGATTAGTGTAAACACAATGGAAGCTATTTCGGGAACAATTATGGCTGGTTCTGAAAAGATCCAGCTCAGAGAGGATGAGTCTTATACGAATTACATTATGAAAGAGCAGCGTAATTCACTGGGGAGGTACACAGGATACTATAGGCATATTTTAGGTCCCAAGGCTACATTCTGTTCCTATGAAATAATTAAGTGTAGTAGTCAAGCTGCAGTGCAGTCTCACCTTGGAGAAGCACAACTGGAGTCATTGATCATTAAAGTGCTTCAATGCCACACTTACATCTCAATGACTGCAACACTTTAGACATGACATTCTACTCGCCCTGTAACAATGTGCAATAAGGAGAAAGTGAAAGAAATTCCTGGGGAGAAGCCGCTCCCTTCCTCCCCCAAATTCCTGGGCCTTTATTGGCCAGGTGGGACAATAAGCCACTGTCTCTCCAAAATAAACACAAGAGGGGATAACCCGTTCTGTTATTTCTATACCTATCATCAATACTCAATGGCATTGTGTCAGGAATGCATCCTGCCCCCGCAACTCCAATTAGTCTATTAAGTCCTTATTGTGATATTCATTGTGCAACAGCTTCATACAATAGGTACATACTAAAAGGATGTCCATTCTTCCAACCTTACCTTCTTTGGCATCCTATTCCATGGTTACGGTTTCAAGCCGCAAGGGGAATAGAGAGGATTAAAACATATCAGAACTGAATAAACTAAAATCCAAGGGACTGACCTAGAGGAACATCTAGGTCTCAAATTTCCCTCATCATTCCCCAAATATTCCAACAACTACAAATACTTCAGTGGGTTTCTCATTCCCAGCCCTGCTTCTACCATCTTACCCTAAATCTTTATGCAAGTGACCCCCCTGTACAACATGCCTATAGGTTTTCAGAAGTACAAAGATTCTGGTAGAGCTAGGATAGAAACACACTTACCATTCTGCCAGTTCCAGTGTCTCCCCATCTCTCTTTTCTGAAAACAAGGGTACAAGATGCTAAGTCAAACCCTGCCCCTTTTTATTGTAAAACCTGGTGGGATCAGCTTGAGTGCATTTTTTTGAAAATTCAGCTTCAAAAAGATTTCGCAACCGATCAGCAGATCAACCTGTTGCCTCTCCAGGTGCGGCTAATGGAAACACTTTGCTGTAGGCGACTAGTGTGCTCACAGCCCTAGTGTGATGTAGGAGATGAGTGCCAAACCAGGACATGGAAAACCTGAGTTCAAGTAACTGCTCAGAGAGACTTGGGGTCATTTTCTCCCAGTCTAACATACATCACAGGGGATAAAATGTTCTTGGTGGGGAATCCATATGTACCCTGGCTTCACTGGAGGAGGGGCAGGATAAAATGTTATGAATGAATGACAAAGAAACCACACCTTCGTGGAGGGGACAGAGGTCTTACTGGCATTTGAAAAGGCTCAAATTGTTGTGCTATGTAAAAAGGGGTTTTGTAACAACACTTGAAAATTCCTGATACACTACTAACAAATTTTGCAGTTCCATCTGTACGCAATATTCTTTGTGAGAGTTTATACCAGATGTGAGGAACATATGGCCCTCCAGATGTGGATAAACTATAGCTCCCATCGTCCCAGGCCACTGGCTGTGCTTGCTGGAACTGATGGGAGTTATTGGTATATAGTATTTCATAGAATCATAGAGTTGGAAGGGGCCTTGTAGGCCATCGAGTCCAACACCCTGCTCACAGCAGGAAATCCACAGCTAGAGCATCTCCCGCAGATAGCTGTCCAGCCTCTGCTTGAAGACATCCAGCGAAGGGGATCCCACCACCTCCCTAGGCAGTCAGTTCCATTGCCAAACTGCCCTTACTGTCAAGAAGTTCCTTCTAATGTCCAATCTGAATCTACGCTCCTGCAACTTAAAACCATTAGACCTAGTCCTACCCTCTGGGGCAGCAGTGAACAAATCTGTACCCGCCTCTATGTGACAGCCCTTCAGGTACTTAAAGAGCGCAATCATGTCACCCCTCAGCCTTCTCTTCACCAGACTGAACATACCATGTTCCTTCAACCTTTCCTCATAAGACTTGTTCTCCATACCGGCTATCATCCTCGTTGCCCTCTTCTGAACCCGCTCTAACTTGTCTATATCTTTCTTAAAATGAGGCGCCCAGAACTGAACGCAGTATTCCAGATGAGGCCTGACTAATGCAGAATATAGTGGGACTATTACTTCCCTCGACCTGGAAACTATAGCTCTGTTTATGCATCCCAAAACCGCGTTTGCCTTTTTTGCCACAGCATCACACTGCTGGGTCATGTTCAACTTGCGATCCACTACAATTCCAAGGTCCTTCTCACACGTGCTACTGCTAAGCCGGGTATTTCCCATCCCATCAGTAATATCTGAAGGAACAGAGGTCCCCCACACCTGGTTTATATATTAAAGAACAGGAAACTTCTTTGACATGCTTTTCATTCTACATCATAAGATAAGGGATGTGACTAATGTCAATTAGCTTGGTGCCATCCCACCTTAAAAAGCCACTTTTCTATATACAATGGATGTAATCAAAAGTACTAATGGTAAGATGGACTGAAAGTAGAGGCAGAGCCAGCTGCCAATTCTTTTGGAACCAGTAGCATGAATAGAACCTTTCTACACATGACAACATGCAGCTCTGTCAGCAAAGAAACAGATCAAGGAAAGACAGATCTGTCAGGATGTTTATAGGCCATGAGAGACTGATCTTGCAATCTGCTGTCAAACAGCTCAACCAAACCACCTGCATTTTAGGAGCAGATGGCATACATGAAATACCTAGAGAAAAGACTTCCATTAAAGTGAATCATAAAATATGTCTCAGGCCCCATTCATGACACCCAGTAGAATTAATCTGAAAAGTTTACAAGAACATCCCGATTGAAGTGGAGGCCAAATTTTCACCCAACATGTTATCATGGGCATATTAGCTACTAATCTGAGGAAGTCAGCCATAAACCCTCTTTCATGAAAGAAATGCAATGGAAGCTACTATATATAGCACACATTTACACAAAATGCAAACATCAGTGAAAAAATGGGACAAGACATAAGTTTGTTTTTAAGAACATAGTTAACAGCTGTTGACACTTTACACATAGCTAATGTGTTTTAAGTTTTGGCTTTTTCCTTTATCCAAAAGGCAATTTAAGATCATATTTAAGATGTATAAAACCCCCAAGAGCGACTGCCACTCAGCATTGACAACACTGAGCTAGACACACCAATAGCTTTCGGTATCCCTAGCAAGTCTTCTAGATTTGATTATACGAGCAATTATGTGGTGAAAGCCCATAGCTCAGTGGTACAGAGCACTTGTTTTGGTTGCAGAAGGCACCAGGTTCAATCCTGAGAACCTCCAGGTAGGGCTACGAATGTTCCCTGTTTGAAACTCTGGAGTGCAGACAATACTGACCAATAATGGTCTGACTCATTATAAGGCAACATCTTAAGACAAAGATATAAGGGGGTTGTGGACAGCAAGGGCACCCAGACACAAAGTAACAAGCTATAGAGAGACTGAGGCAAAGTCTCTAGCACTATTGTTTACAGGGAGTGACTGGTGGTGTCCTGAGGTGGTGCCTAATGAAAGGCGGTAGCCACAAGCAGGTGGAAACCTGACAGGGGGGAACCAAAGGTGGAAACATCACATGTGATGGCTGTAGCAGTGGGATACGAACAACAGAGAGTCCCTAAAAGTGGTGTGGCTAAAAGGAATAACATATAAAGATTACTTGTAAGTGTGTGGCAAAGAGTGAGTGGCAAAGAGTGTGTGAGCTCCAAAAAACATGGCTGAATATATGAAAATGAAAAGAGAGGAGCTGGTGGAGAAATGCATAACGTTCCATGTACCTCATGAGGGTCAAGGGGTAGATGAATTGCGAGTAGCATTGATAACATTCGCATCAATCCAATCTAAAGAACCTGTCAGAGAAGAGACCCCAGAAGGGTACTCAAGTAATCCTGATTATATAGAGTATTTAAGAGAGAAGTTAAGATGGGAACGTGAGGAAAAGGAGGATAGAGAGATTGCAATGGTAAAAGTGAGAATGGAGGCTGAGGAGAAGGAAAAGCAACGTGTGTTGGAAACAGAGATTGAGAATGGATGCTGAAAGAGGGAGAATGGAGGCTGAGGAGAAGGAAAAGCAGAGAATGTTGGAGATTGAAAGACTGAGAATGGACGCTGAAAGGTTAGAATTAAAAAGGGAGAAGTTTCATTATGAGGAGACCAGGAAAGACAGAAATGAAACAAAAATAAAAGTCACTCCAAAAGACTGTTCTTAAGCACAGCTGCTTCCCAAACTTCACTCACTCTAATGGGGCTCATGTAGAAACCTCACTTTTTAAAAGAGTTGTGAAATGGAAAGGGTAGTCTGAAAATGTAAATGCAAGCAAACAGAAGGCCATATGAAGAAGACACAACGGGCCCTCTCTCATCATCTCTCCAAGGAGGATTATAAAGGTTGAGGAAAGCTGCTTTAAAAAGAAAAGAACCTTTTGAAAAAACTGTGTTTCAAATTCTAGATTAAAATATTATCGATCCCAAAGACTGAAGAACAGAATTCAAAATGGCTCAGGGTAATCTTGCCAGAGAAAGATCTGAGTTCACCTCAAAAACTAGATGCCTTAATTCCAGAATCCAATAAGAAAAAGCCAACAGCAATGCAACACTAAGTTTATTTGGAATCACTGGACAGTAATCCATATATTACTGAATAAGATACCAATCCAATCTCCCTAATTTTGTTTTCTTTGAAGAGGTCTGGGCAAAGTAACTTTCTCTGTATTAATTAAAGCTTTCTGAAATCCCTCGATCTCTGTAACAGCAAGGACTGAAGCTTTAGCTGTCTGCCATCTAGTTCACATCAGTCTTTTAGGATCAATTTTCTCTAAGTGAACTAAGGGCTTCAACTGCTCAGCAAAACTCCTCATGTCATCAGAAACCATGTCTTGTCCTGCTGGTGCTACAATGCTGAGCTCAACAAGAAAAGAGAGCGACAAGGGCTCGATGTTATCAGTATTTCCTGGAATCAAGATGCGGAAAACCTTGTACACCACAATCTTCATAACGCCCTTGCGGAATACGTGCCCCTTGGCCACAAACTCATGGTCCATGCGGAAGCCCATCTCCACCAGGAAGTCCGTCAAGTTCTCAGAGGTGGCAATATCTACACAGTTGCGTACCAAGGCATGACGGTTTTTGTCGCCCATTTCAGGCTGCCCAAGATACCGCAAGTGCCAAGGAGTGCCAGGTTTGTCCATGGAGCGTCGCGTGCGGAGGACAAATGGGCTGGCCTGCTGCCCCTTCAGAAGAAACACCATCTCGTGATCCAGAAAGGTCTCTGGTTCCATGTTGTCACATAGGCCACGAAGTCGATGAAGAAGGCTCTCCAGGCTTTGGTCCAAAACACTCCCTAGAGGTAGAAGGGAATCGTCAAGATACCAGGAGTGAACACATTGCCATCCCCACTAACAAAAGCAAAGCATCCCCCTGCGTCAACAGTTCAGTAACATCCCAACACAAATAAACCTGTGACAAGCTGCAAATACTACAAAAGCCTCCCTAAACAAAACTACAAACAGAGAACCACCAATATCTTCACAAAAGATGGAGCTACGGTTTGCCATTTGCAACAGAGTCCTGTTCACAGACTACATTTTTATGTGAATCAATGAGAAAAAATAAAGAGGCACAGATGTGAAACAAGCATTTGTGACAAATTAGGTTTGTTGTTTAATATATGCAATGGCCGTAGAGTAGTTAGCTCCCAATTTTGATGATTCTGTGTCTTTAACAGTCTTGCAGCCATAAAAGGAATTTGTCTGCATTACTAAAGAAACATACATTCTTCCAGTAGAATGTCATACAGAATGAATCAGATACGAAAGTCAAGCCAATTCTTGGCTGTGACTTACCTTGAAGTAAATATTCCATCATGTTAATAGTACCACCAGTGACAGGCATCATGGTGACTGGAGGGGCCTCCATGGTATTGTTGTTCCTACAAGCAGCAGGATCATGAAGACAATCAATTGGTCATTCAAGTACAATCATGAGATGAACATAAGAAAAGCAACACTGGATCAGGCCAAAGGCTCATGTAGTCCAGCATCCTGTTCTTACAGTGGCCAACCACAACACGATTATTTCTGCGATACAGAATAAAAACTTATCCCCAGTTCAGATACCACAGGTGCTCCCTTTTCACCTTTGTGATTGTGCATGTGCAATACTACTCAAAGGTCAATGAGGGAACAATGAATCTAGGGGAAGCCTTTAAAACACAAGCATGGAACGATTAAAAAAATCAGTTGTACGTGTGTTGCATTAGATTTCACAAATGAAGGGGGAGAGGATTAGGCTCAGAGGAAGCATATCCTCAGTTCCAGTTTCTTGCCTCCCCCGTGCTGGTGGTGCACCCTCTCACAATATAAAGGCTCCAGGGGGATGGGAGAGAACCAACCTCAGAAGATGCCTGTCTCAGGGCTTAATCTACTCCCCAAGCCTTTTTTCGCCCAAGCTGAAGGAAAGCAACTAGGCTTTCCCCAGCCCATGGATGAAAAACATGTGGCCTTCCAGTTAGTTGTTAGAGAGTCGAACTAGAACTTAGGAAACTAGGATTCAAATTCCCACTCAGCCATGAAACGCACTGGGTGACGTTAGGCCAGTCACTGTCTCTCAGCCAAATCTACCTCACAGGGTTGTTGCAAGGATAAAATGGGGGAGAGCTATGTATATAACCTTGAGCTCCTTGGAAGAAAGGAGGTGCATAAATGTGATGATGATCATAATGATAATAACGTTGCTGATGTTGGACTCTAGCTCCCATCAGCCCCAACCAGAATGGCCAACGGTCAAGGATGATGGGAGCTATCAACACCATCTAGACAGCCACAGGTTCCTCATCCCTGTCTTAAAATATGCACATCCCAAGGCAACTCAGGCATACAGAAGCTCCAACGTTACAACCCAAATGCTTAGACAATTCAGAGGTTCTCTTGGGGCAATTGGTCTATATGATGCATCTAAAGTAAACTTTCCACAACCCATTAGCCCAATCAAGCACTATCACAACACATACAGCTCCATTAGGGTCTGCAAAATACAAGCAGCCCACTCCTAACCATGCATACTCCACAATACTCTCTGATTTCCGTAGAATTCCCTTCCATTAAGTAAGTATTCTGAGCACTGCAGCCGGCTTTTTTTCCAAGAAGCAGGGGATGGGAAGAAGAGAGAGAAGTGGAAAGTGTAAATGAAAAAATTTAATACAAACAGCTTGTTCTTATATGCGCTTACTCAGCAGGAAACCCAGATTTTGGTAGAATTTATTCCCATGCTACATCCACAGGCATTTTAACTACACTCGGTAGGGTGGCACAGGGCTCCTGAGCATCGAATTGTAGTGCAGAAACATCACTTGTGCATAGTTATTAAAGTTGCAGAAGCCCTACTCGCATTTGCAGCTGGCCTCGGTAGGTATATTTCAGGATCTTCCTTGAACTTTCAGCATTTTTTAAAAAAAAAAATCAGTCACCGTTTTACTTACGGAAGACACAAAGTGAACGTTCAAAGAACTCGCTGTTTCACATCACAACCCGGTGAAACGATTCCCCTTGTTCCAGAGGCACAACCTTCATAGGGAGATGGGGGGGAAGAGAGAGAGAAAGAAAAAAGAAACCTCCAACACATGGAGAATTGCAACTGTCCTCAATCAGGACTACGAGAGGAGGATAAGGAGGACTGCAAATGCCCAAAGTGTAGGCCTCAAAGCCCCGGACTTAATTAGTATCAGCAAGGCAAGATCTTCATCTCCAACCCGGCTGAATGGGCAACTTCAGGCGGAGGATGCGCGCACGGCCTATGAAGAAAACACTATGCATGAGACAGGGAGACATTTCCAGGAAAGCAGAAAGACACGTTACCTGCAGCACTATTTGCCGCACCGTTGCCGAAGCGCCTCTCCCGCTCCTCCCACCTACCAAAAAAAAAGCGCATGCGCTTTCCGCATTCTGACTGTGGGCATCGCCATCTTTTTCTTGACGTCACTGTACGGAAACGTCTCATTTGCTGTCCTGCCGTAGCTAAAGTAGGGGAGGTGGGCGTGGCGTTTTGCCATAAGAAAACTCAAAAACTTGTCTGTATTTCATCATAATCTCTTTTTCCATATTTAGTTACTTTTAAACCAGGGAGACCAGAGAAGGGGGGGGGAAATATCTACAGTAAATAAAGGATCATATGAGTGGAAAAGGATTATATGGAATTGTCATTGATACTGTGAACCACTTAAATCAATGTTACTTAACGGACCCCTTTGAGAATCTGATGAAAGTTTTGGACCCCCATAAATAAATAAATACAATTTATTTTGTTGCATTGGACATGATTTTGTGTGTGTGTGTGTCCGGTTCACAGATCCCCTGAAGACCATCCATGGATCCCCAAGGGGTCCATGGATCAGAGGTTAAGAACTCTGGACCTAAACGAAGCTCGCAGGCTACTGGTGGTCCACGGACCACAGTTTGGGGACCTCTGACCTTAATCATCCTGAGTAGCTCCCTTTTGTTTTTAAAGATCGTAGGTGAATTGTGTTCTGGGTGTTAAAGAGGGCACAGTTTCCAATTAACTTAAAAATAAAAATGGTGGAGGGGTCATTGGTGGAGAGGTCGCAGAGCAGTCTGGGGAAGGCAATGGCATTGTTGCGCAAAAGCTGCAAAAATGGTTGAGTCTGTATTTCATCATGACATCCTTCCAGGCTTGTCCTGCTGCTCTACCTGTTGCTAAGTTTCTGTCACTGTGCTGACTGAAGACAATTACTATGCACTGACTCTGTTGAATCGTTATTATTTCCAAAAGATTACAGAGCAATTGTTCCAAACAGCCCTGACTCAGAACAGGTGTTTATTTACCTATTAGATAATTTGCACCCTTTCTCAAAAGAGTTCAGACTCACGTGCTTCTAGTTGGGCTGTTGTTATGTGTCTTCAAGTCGACTACGACTCATGGCAACCCTATGAATCAGCAACCTCCAATAGCATCTGTCATGAACCACCCTGTTCAGATCTTGTAAGTTCAGATCTGTGGCTTTCTTTATGGAATCAATCCATCTCTGGTTTGGCCTTCCTCTTTTTCTACTCCCTTCTGTTTTTCCCAGCATTATTATATTTTCTACTGAATCATGTCGTCTCATTATGTGTCCAAAGTATGATAACCTCATTTTCATCATTTTTGCTTCTAATGATAGTTCTGGTTTAAAGCTAGTCCTGCTCAGCTTCAGCAATAGAACAGGATTATATACCTCCAAGCGACTGGAAAGATTTTGGCATTCAGGGTAAGGACGGCTGCTCATTGGCAGAACACATGCTTTGTATGAAGAAAAAGTCCTAGGTCATTCCTCTGCATCTCCAGATAGCAATGGGAAAGGCCCCAGTCTGAAACTCTGGAAAGTTTCTACTGCCAGTCAGCGTAGAACATTACTGAACTAGATGGGCCAGTGCCCGTGGTCTGTCTAATTCAGTATAAGGCAGCTTCTCATGTCTGTATAGTATGAATATGCCAGACTGCAAAACGCTGGCCTCTCCTGTGGTTTATCTCCTTTTCTAGGTGGCTTCTCCCGTCAGGTTTTACTTTAGTAATCCACTGGGTGGCAACTTCTTTCCTTTGGTGGCCATTGTGTTGTTGCTTTTTTCAAAGCTAAAACTAGAACATTTGGTGAGTGAATGATGTCCTCTGATCAATGTCGGTGGAAATCTGGAAATCACAATATTTCAAAGTCCAGATTTTCCTCCTTCTCCTCTCCCTAATGGAGTTGAGGCCCATCAAAACACCTTTTGGAAAAGAAGGATCATAAAACAAGTTTCTTGTAAAGTTTCTGGTTTCTCTCTCTCTACCCACCCCCTCATTCCATCCACTCATTACATTTCCAAACTTATCACTGCATTACAACCCTCAGAACTAGAGACTTCATTTTGATTTTGATTATCCTCTGTCTGGATAGTCATTCTCACCACTCTGACCATGTATTTCCTCTCCTTAAATTCTCACACTAACTTCCCATCAACTCTGGGATCCAACACTAGCACCTAATCCAGAGGTGGGGAGCCTTTGGCCCTCCAGATATCACTGCACTACAATGCCCATCAGCCTTAGCAAGTATGGCCAATGGTTAGGGATGATGGGAGTTGTAGTTCAGCAACATCTGGAGGGCCAAAGTTTCCTCACACCTAATCTACTCCATATCTTTAAACCGTCTATGCTCTTCCCTCCACTCCATTCCTCCAGCATTATCACTTTCAGTCATACAAAGATCTCCTTTCAAATGACTATTCTTGCTCCCTCTTATGCCTGAAACTGTATGACACCGCCTGACAGCCCATATAGCTGTCAAAATTGGGCAGGACCTACTGGAGACAAAGAAGGCTGCCTTATACTGAGTCAGACCATTGATCCGCCTACACTGATTGGCAGTAGGATTTCAGACAGGGTAGATTCCAGAGCTCTCTGGAGATACCAGGGATTGGACCTGAGACCTGCTGCATGCACAGCAGATGCTCTGTTGCTGAGCTGTGGCCTTCCCCATGGACTTACACTTTACAGTCCACCGTGTTAAATTTCTCAAATGACCTGCCTTTGTGCCTTCCTTTTATTACTCTTTGGCGCAGGTGTCTTTAGAGCAACCAGAGGAATGTATCTATTGTTATCACCTTGGTCTCTCGCTCCTACCAAGTGCAATTGTAGAAACAAAGTGATTTATTGCTAATGCTACCAGAGCATTATCTGCTACTTTCTAGGGTCCAGAAAGGGCATTTGGCAGCCACACAAGCTGCAATCGGCTGTTCCACTGCAGGTGTCTTTACAGTCAGTTGGAAAAACAGGAGAAATGGTTTTGAGGGCTGTGTGACTCAGACAAATAAAACAATGTTACCTTCCTCACTGCCAAGGCCCGGCCTGCGCATGTCACTATTTTGCCATCTGCCGAGATCCTAAATGGTCATTTAAAAGCCAAAATTAATCTCCCTCTGCGTTCACGGACACAAATAGGCCATTACATAACAGTGGTACAAATACCACCATTGCACAGCCATGGCAAAAGGCACACTGAAGTTCATAGTGCAGAGATAGGAAGGGCCGTAGCTCGGTGGTAGAGCACGTGCTTTGCATGCAAAAGGTCCCAGGTTCAGTCCCCTGGCATCTGCAGGTCAGACTGGGAAAGATCCCTGTCTGAGACTCCAGTATTGTCTACACAATAGACAACTGGAGAGGGGCCACAGCTCGGTGGTAGAGCATCTGCTTCGCATGGCGGCATCTCCAGGCACAGCTGGGAGAGACTCCTGCCTGAAACCCAGAAGAGCCGCTGCCAGTCAGTGTAGGCAGCACTGAGCTACATGGGCCGATATTCATTTAGTGTAGACGGTATTGAGCTAGAGGGACCAATAGGCAGCTTCCTATGTTCCTACACTGCCATCCAGTGTACATAAGACTGAGCTAGGTGGACCAATGTTTTTTATATAAGGCAGGGTCTTATTATATAAAAACAGGTAATGAACAGAGCTGGGTACTATCAAGGGCACAGGACATCATGCGATGTGTGACATACTTTATCGGAAGAGGTTTGCACCAGCCTGACAAATTGGGAAGGAAGGGTATAAGGTGCTTAGCACATTTTATGGACAGCCCCCCAGCCCATCCTATATACGCATAGTGAGCTCATTCCCTGCGCATGGATCGTTGTGAAGCAAAAACGGCATCATCCAATGGTGGCTGGAGGCCACTGGGACTGGTAGGGGAGAAACCATGGAGCCAAATAGTAGGTGGAGCCAGAGGAATTAGAGGCGGAGCCAACTAATTCTAGTTTTGTCCCTCTCCTCCTCTCTGATGATTTCTACAAGGGCAACACTGAGAGTAAGTAAGGGAGAGGAATATGACAATAATAAAATAATAATAAAATTTTATTTATCAGACACCCATCTGTCCGACTGAACGGACAGGCAGTGACCCCCCTGGACTGATTGTAAGCAAGGGCAGGCAAGTGGGGGCTGGCTGAGGGCAGACTGTGGTTGGTAGGGCAGTGCCCCATCTGCCCTAATGGAACAGCCACCAGTGGCATCATTCACATAAAAGGAGGAGTTGGAAGAATACGAGGTTTGTAGAAGTACAAAAAAAAACTCTAGAGAGGAAATTCTAATGGAGAAAGCACCCCAAAATTAGCTCATTGAAGACTGAACGTATACAGTGGCCACTGGCCACATAATGCTGGCTGACTGTTGGCGGGGGGTGGGGGTGGGATAGAAAACTGGGTGGGGGATGGAATGGAGAATCCTGAATAAGGGCACAGCTGGCTGGAACTCTGAATAAGAGCATTTCACATGGCAACATTTTGTTACAGGTCTATTGTATTGGTCTAATGTAGGGTAGTGGAAGTATATCTGATGCTGTACAGTGGGTGGGGAACCTTTGGCCCTCCAGATGTTGCTGAACTCCCATCCCCGGCCATTGGGTCATGCTGGCTAGGGATGATGGGAGCTGTAGTTCAGCAACATCAGGAGGGCCAAAGGTTCCCCATCCCTGCTGCAAGATGAAGAAAGCAAGCATGTGAAACAGTATAGTTCCATGTGCTCTCTTTCTTTGTCTGACAGCATGCTTTAAAAATATTGTCATTTTTTTTTAAGTGCCTCTTACGCCAATGACCTCAGTATAAGGCATATGTTGTTCATAAGCATTCTGTTACTGGCTGTGTTCTGTGGTTAACATAGGAACCTGCTGTTCTGTTTTACAGCTGGTGATCTTTGCCCGTCTAGAAGGAAGTGCACAGTTGAACATCTAAAAGGAACCCATCATAGCTGGACTTAGGACAGCTCACCTCATATGTTTGCATGGCCCTAAAAGGAAATGTTTTTTGAAGACTGTAAAGACAAGTTGACAGGTTGCCCGAGGAAAAGGTGTACATAATTTTCCTGTACTGTCCAAAAAGCAGATCAAAAAAGGATATTATAGAACTGTCAAAACTGCAGAAAAGAGCAGCCATAATTATCAAGGGGCTGGAGCAACTTCCCTACGAGGAAAGGTTGCAGATATTTGTGACTCTTTAGAGAAAGGTGATTAAGCTGTGCAGGGGGCGGGAACACATGATAAGATATTTTTAAAATTATGCATGGTATGGAGAAAGTGGATTCTTTCATATAACCCTAGAACTCAGGATAATCCAATAAAGCTGGTATGGCGAAGGGCCATAGCTCAGTGGGAGAGCATCTGACTTACATGCAGAAGGGCCCAGGTTCAATCCCTGGCATCTCCAGGTAGGACTAGGAGAGAGACTCTTGCCTGAAACCCTGGAGAGCTGCTGCTAGTCTGTGCAGACAATACTGAGTTAGGTGGACCAATGGTATGACTCAGTATAAGGCATCTTCCTATGTTCAGCTCTTATTCTTCAGATCCACTAGATTCTTATTAACATAAGAAATATCTCATGATGTTCAGATATTTTGTAATGAGGAAATAAAATAATATCATGGCAGGAAAAAGGCCTTGGTACACAGTGAAGGAGATATATTTTTCCCATTCTGGGCCTCTATGTATATATATCTGCACCTGTGCATGCATATCTTTAAGGGGGTAAAATCACAGAAAGTGCATAAGAATTAATGAGCAAACTTTGCTACACCTAGTGATCATGTCTCACTACGGGCAAAAGGGAGGCTTGTGCTTTTTGTGGGGAGATGGTCAACATCTCTTTTCATTGGGTGTGTGTGGCATTTTAGCACAGAGATCTTGCACAAGACTGATATTTAGCTATAGTACCAACATTCTGATAAAGAGGACTTGTGCAAGACATCTGTATTTAAAATTTGTGTGGAAAAAAGTTCCAGTGTATGTACTGCAGTTAAAAGTCTCCAGGGTAATTTCCCCACAATATCTCAACACATGTGGCACTCTTGAGAGAATAGCTCCTCCAAACTGGGTTGTTGGAATTATTTATTTATATTTATTTTCATTTATTATTGCATTTATATCCTGCCTTTCTTCCCAGGAGTTTAAGGTGGCATACATGTTTCTTCCTGCCCCTTTCCATTTTATCCTCATAACAACTCTGTGGCCTAGGTTGGGCTGACAGGCAGTGGCTGGCCCAAGGTGAGCTTCATGGCCAAGTGAGGATTAGAATCCTGGCCTCCCAGATCCTAGTCCAGCACTCTAACCACTTTGTCACACTGGTAAATTCCAGCATGTCTTCAGCATGTGGCAATCAGTGGAAATAGGCAGGCATGTAGCATTTGAGCTGCCAGAAAATGTGCATCCTCCAATTCTGGCTCCTTGGGCAAAACCCCCTTTTTCCCCACTGCTTTTTGAAACTCCTGGAGGTGCCCAACTGTGTGTGGGTGGCATTCTAACTCTAGAAGAAGGTAGGCCTCCACAGATGGTATGAGGCACCCAACACATTACATCAAATTGTGGCTTCTTGCTGACCATAATTCAGCGTTAATCAGCCAAGATGAGAAGTGGATTAAACAGATAAGCGATCAGAAAAATATGGGGTATTCTGCAGTCTGCTGCACTAACTGCATGTGAGTACATGTGCTTACACATAATGTTATTCATTTCTTTAGAGCATGTGTACCCTGCTCTTCAGCCAAACAGCTCCCAGAATGGCTTATATACACCATCAATTGATAAAAACAGTCCCTGCCTGCAGATTTACAATCTGTAAGACATGAGACACAAAGAAAAAGGGACAGGGAAGGAAGGGGGGGGAAATAAACTGAGGAGTCATTTCTTAAAGCTGGATATTAGTTTGTAGAATGATGAGCTGGAAACAACTGAGAGGCAGGAGAAGCCCTGCAGAGCTGGTCTTTAAGCATTGCTGATGGAATGAGCTCTGTTTCCCTTCTCTGCTGAGTCATACAGACACATATACATATCTATACACTGAAAAGTTAATGTTCTAAATATTGTTATTGTTTTTCGTGAGACCCCCCAAGATACTATTAACTAGATAGGGCAGTCCTTCTGCCCCCTTGCAGCTATTGTTAGGACTGATCCCCACCTCCAGTTATGCAGCAACCGCACAAGGTGGAATCGGCCCACTCCAGACTTTGTCCTTGAGGAGAACTGTCTGCCCCTCTCTGACCCAGAAGGGACATAATTTCCAGCTGCACTTTGGAGCCTGCCATTAATGGAGGAGGGCACATTCTTATCGACTTCACAGATTTCAGAATGCCTCACTGTCTGCAGAAACACTCCGGCAGAGGCTGGGCCTGTCCCAGGGATATAGTCGTCCAGGGTCTCAGGGGGTCTTAGACCCTTTACTTTTTTGGGAGCCGGGCCCCAGCAGGGTCCCCGTGTCTCCACCATCCTGTGAGCTAATCAGCATGAAAGGAGAGTGTCTTAGCCACTGAGAAGAATCTTTGAACATGCTTCCTTGATCCTCCCTGCTGGTTGGAGCCAATCAGAGTGAAAGGAGGTGGGTCAGCCACTGAGAAGAGTCTTCTCAGTAGCTAACACTCTCCCCTTTCATGCTTATTGGCTCCTAGGGATGGCTATTGTGGGAAAAGGCATTAAGAAAGATCTCATTCTGAACCCTGCAGCAAAAAAGGGGGAAGGGGGGACTATGATGAACATGTAGGGACCTTGCACCTATGAATTTGCCACTATGATATTGGCCTGTCCAAACAAAATCCTATGTTAACTGCACCTTTAAAATGGATTGATTTATTTTAATTACTCCTTCCTATTCATTATACCTTTTGTGTCCTGAACATAGCTTACACAGGCCAACATTGGGAGGACTTGTTTTCTTTGTTTTTTAAAATGTGTGCAGCGTCTTGCCCATTTAGCATAACAACACCATTCAGCATAACAACAAAAAATATAGGCAAGCAGACATAATAATACTTAACATTTGTATTGTACTTTCAAGGATTCAAAGAGTGTCACATGCATTTGTAATCCTTAGAACAAACCTGTAATGTAAGCCAGTATTATTAACTCCCATTTTGTAAGGGGTGGTGAATTAAGGCTGAGAGAAAGTGGCTTGCTTGAGGTCATCTAGTGAACATCATGGCAGAGGTGAGATTCAGACCAGGGGATTCCTAGCCTAGGGCATCTCCAGACTGTTGGTGTTTTGCAGGATGCTTGCACAATTAAACTCTAACACAGCAAATCCCCTTTTTTAAAAAAAAGAAATAACTTTTTGCAGTTAGGAGGATAATGGGAAAATGCCATGAAAAATACAGAATGATTAACAGGAAAATGTATAAACACCCTGCAAGCAAATGAGGATGAATGCAGGATGAATACTCATTGATGTATAACCTCCCCACAAACAAATTGGAACGAATGCTTAACAACAAAAACAATCTAATTTCCACATACATTTTGTGCAAGGAAATCAGGATGGCTCTTCAATGAACGGGTTGTGTGTGGAGGAGTCCATAGCCTTCACATTCAAAGGTTTAGATTTTCTGCAAATACAAAAACAAAAACCTGATCCTCTTCAAAAAGAAATAAGAGCACTTATTGTCAAATCTTTTATGAATGAAAAAGCAACATCACACCGAAGGAACAAAAAAAATCATTATTATGATATTCGCCATGGCAAATTCTTGCATCGTGTGTGTGTGTGCGCGCAGGCACACACACATGCAAATGAGCCTGCCATGCAGGGTAAATCAGCCTTAATGTCTGAAAATTGTTGTTTAGATTGCAAGATAAATCCTCTTGGCTGGTGGATCTGTGCCAAGAACATCAATCAATGTGCTCTCCCTTCCACAAGTGGAAGGGTTTGGAAACACACACACACACACAGAAAAAACTCATCCGGCAGCTTAGCTGTGAACTCAGGCGGTGGTGGGATTTGTTGACTGCATTGCTCCTAATGTTCTGGAAATATCCATTAGTAAGAGAGTGTAATAATATGTAGATGAGAGCACCACCCAAAGGCTCTCCAGCTAAGATCCATTTGTTATAAACTGCATATCACCAGGGAAAAAACAGGCCTCCCCCTGAAGGGCTGGAGAATCAATATCCCTAGAACGTCACTACTTCACAGTGTCCTGCCATGGGTAACATATGTGCATAAGAGCCTTGCTGGACCAGGCCAAAGGCCCATCTAGTCCAGCATCCTGTTCTCACAATGGCCAGCCAGACGCCAGTGGGAAGCCCTCAAGCAGGACGTGAGCACAAAAGGACTCTTCCCACTTGTGCTCTCCAGTAACTGGCATTCAGAGGCATGCCATCTTTGACACTGGAGGTAATATACAACCAGAGCTTGGAAGTAACTAGTTACATGTAACGAATTACTTGTAATTCATTACTTTTTTGAGTAACGAGTGGGTAATTCCTTTACATTTTGATTGTAATAGAACTAGGAGTAATTTTACTACTTTTGTGGAGTAATTGTAACATTTCCAGGGTTACTTTTGGGCATTACTTGGGGGGGAGCAGGGGAAGTCTTCTGCTCCTCTGATTTGTAGATGAAAATCATGTGCCTCAAACTGGGCGTCTGTGCAGTGTTGCTCTTTCCTCATGCTCTGTGGATGGGTAGGAGGCGACGAGGGAGGAGGCAGAGAGTGAGATGGGGTGGAGTGGAGAAAACAATTATTTTAAAAAAACAGATAGTGGTGGTGAAGAATGGAGTAGAGGGTAAAAGGATCTGGAGGTCAAGGACATGGATAAAGGAGGAGAAGGAGGCAGCAGCAGAATGGAGATAAAGAACTATGGAGGTGAAAGATGACAACATGTGTGTGTGTGTGAATACTGTGTTTGCACATGGCTCACAAAGTGGCCTCCTGGACCACCCCCTCTGGCTACTGGGTTGCATTTGCAGTATTTTAACTTTTTTGCATCTCAGGGAAAAATGTTTGCTTGAGTGAGTGTCCTTTAGTTGGTGGCAGAGCAGGGTCTGGGAGGTGGTTAAGTGAGAGAGATTATGCTGGCTGGCTGAGTGGGGGGGGGGTCGCACTTGGTTTGACGTGCAAAGATCTGCATAGTGGCCTCAGCCTCCCTCCCCACCACCCTTACCAGTGGAGAGACCACCGTTGCTATCTTATGAATAAAAATAATTATTCTACTACCTCTGTATGTGTTTGTTTATTTTTAATGTTGTTTTAGGCAGCAGCCAAAGGCCAGCACCTTGTAGGCTTTTTTAAAAGTAACTGAAATGTAATTGTAGTGATTACTTTGGAGGAAAAGTAAAGTAATCAGTTACTTTCAGAGCAATTGTGATTGTAACAATAATTACTACTCTTTTTGGGCCATGTAACTGTAACAGTAATTTATTACCTTTTAAAAGTAATCTTCCAAGCTCTGTATACAACCATCATGGCTAGTAGCCATTGATATAGTCTTTTACTCTCCATAAAGTTGCCTAACCCCTTTTTTTAAAGTCACCCAGTTTGGTGGCAATCACTATATCCCGTGGCAACAGATTCCATCTTTAATTGTGCTGTGTGGAAAAGGACTTCCTTTTTTTCTGTCCTGAAATCTCCTGCATCCAGCTTCATGGGATGACCCTCAGGTTCTAGTATTGTGAGAGCCAGTGTGGTGTAGCAGTAGCAGCCTTTCCCAACCGGTGTGCCTCCAGATGTAGTTGGACCACAACTCCCATTAGCCTCAGCCATTGGCAATGCTGCCTGAGGCTGATGGGAGTTGTGGTCCAACAACATCTGGAGGCACACCGGTTGGGAAAGGCTGAGTTAGAGTGTTGGACTAGGAGCGGGGAGATCACGGTTCAAATCACCACTCAGCCATGAAGCTTGCTGGGTAATGTTGATGTTGGGCCAGTCACAGTCTCTCAGCCTAACCTACCTTGCAGCCATGTTGTGAGGATAAAATGGAGAGGGAGGAGAACCATGTATGCCACCTGGAGCTCCTTGGTGGAAAGGTGGGATATAAATGTAATAATATATAAAATAATAAATAAAAGTGTCTCTCCATCTACTTTCTCCACACCATTTTATACGCCTCTATCATGTCCCGCTCTTCAGTACAGTTCAGTTTGTTGCAATCATCCTGTTGTGTTGTACAAAACTTTATTAAATACTTTATTCCCCCTCCCCATACACTAACAGGGACAGGGAGAACCTAGCCTCAGTTATTCACGCTCTGGTAACCTCTAGATTGGATTACTGTAATGCTCTCTACGTAGGGTTATGATTCGGAAACTTCAGCTAGTGCAGAATGCTGCGGCCAGAGTTCTTACTGGGACGAAGAAATTCGACCACATAACACCTATTCTGGCCTAACTGCACTGGCTTCCAATATGTTTCCGGGCCAGATTCAAAGTGTTGGTCCTTACCTATAAAGCCCTTAACGGCACTGGACCGCAATATCTGATGGAACGCCTCTCCCGCTATGTTCCTACCCGTTCACTTCGCTCGACGTCTAAGGCCCTTCTCCGGGTCCCAACCCATACAGAGGCCCGGAGAACAGTAACAAGATCTAGGGCCTTTTCGGTGGTGGCCCACGAATTATGGAATGCCCTCCCAGATGAGATACGCCTGGCGCCTTCTCTGTCATCTTTCCGGCGCCAGGTAAAAACCCACCTCTTCACCCAGGCATTTTAAAGTATTTTAAGCTTTTAATCTTATTTTTTTTAGTTTTCTTTTACTTTGTTTATATAATGTTTATATTGTCTGCGCAATACACACTTGCTGTATTTTAAATATTGTGGTTTTATCATGTTGTACACCGCCCTGGGAGCTGCTAGCTATAGGGCGGTTTAGAAATGCAACTAAATAAATAAATAAATAACACTTTGTAAAGTGCTCTGGGAAATTGTAGACCTAAAAGGTAGTATATAAATGCTTCATCCAAAAACACACAAACCCCTTTGGCTTTGAACAGAGCAGGGCAGCCTATAAAAGTGTAAATGAATACAGAACGCAGCACAGAGTTGAGCCCATAACAGTGTGTAACTTGTGGTGGATGTTGTGTTCTGGTCTGACACCAGATCCCATGGAGAAATGGGCCAAGGGAGAGGCAAGGCTGATCCAAAGTTGCAGGACCACAGAGAGCTCCAAGTGAGCAACTTGATCCAAGGAAATTTTGGACGACTGAGGCCTTTTAAACTTTTCTGCAGACGACCTCTTCCAACCTCCACCCCCTTGTGAAGAACCCTCTGGCCTAAAGATGGGCACTCTTCATCCGCTCCATAGCCTCCTTCCTGGTATACTTGCTCATCTAATTCCTGTGGCTTAGGGAAAGGCACCCATGAGGGCTTGAGCTCTGGCCCTAAAAGCACTGTTGGTCCAGGAGGTTTTTCTGGGGGTTCCTGACCAACAGCCTCAGGTGCCTTGGCCTGCAGCATTCACCTCGGAGCCCTGCGCTTGGTCTGGTTCCTTAGCTGCTGCTGCTGCATCCCCTGTGTCTGGATTGCTGCTGGATTAAGAGGTCATGACAGTGGGATGGGCATGAGAGAACCTCTGATTTCATCCTTGAAATGGTGGAGGGCCGCCAATATCTGCAGTGATTAACAGAACTTCTCATTTCTGGGCTTGTCATCTGACTGTTCAAGGCACAGAACCCCTGTCAGTAACAACAAGTTGGCAACCCCATGACAAACAGAAGGAACTGTTCTGTCATATAGGGCAGGGGTGCAGAACCACTTTCCTCTGGCAGGGCGGATTAAACAGTGGCCAAGCATCCACGGGCCAGAATTCACAGGCAGGCAGGGTCGCCCACCCATCAATCTCCTGATCTCCTATGAGGTCAGGCAGAACTGATTCTGCCCCACAGCAGTGGGGCTTACATTCTGCGCCAAATTTAAATGGGGCCAAATGTAAACTGGGGCCCTGAAGGTACAATTGGGAGGACAAGAGAAAAAGGTGTCAAATACAAAAAACACTGAACTGAAGCCTTGGCTTTCCCTCCTGATTCTTCTTTTTTGAATTTGGGTTTGACATGGATTTACCTGTCCTGCTCCTGACATCACATGACAGGTGATATACAGGTGGGTCTGGCCTGGCTGAGAGGACCTCACAGGCCAAATGGGGAGGCCTGATAGGCCTAAATTATATTATCATTTGCTTTATCACCCGCCCTTTACCCCAAAGGTGGATCACAACAATTTATAATACAACATTAAAAACAGTTTAAAACAAATCACAAGGATGGAATAGTTCCTAGAAATATACATCTCAAGTATCAAAGGCCAGGGCAAAGAGGTGTGTCTTCAGCATACGGCAAAACTATATAGTGCAGGTGCCAGGTGCGTCTCTGCAGGGAGGGAGTTCCTTAGGGGCTGCCACAGATAATGCCCTCTTCTGGGCCACCACCACCAGCTGAGCTTCTGTGGGCAGTGGAACTACCAAGAGGGCCCCCCTCTGCCAATCTTAACTCCCAAGAAAGTGTGTAGGGAAGGTGGTGGTCTTCTGTGGAGGTTCCTCACCACTGACAGAGGGAAAGAGTACCCAAAACTGTATGAAATATTGTCCCTTTTCTGGATTCTGGTTTCCATAGTTCTAGACTTTCTCCAAAGTGCTAATATGTGCCCATGCCCTGAATGAAGGCAAACAACCATCAAAGTGCACAGACAACTTGTGCATTACGGAAATACAGGAAGCTGCCTTATGCTCAAGCCATATCTAGTCCAGTTCATGAGGACTGGCAGCATATCTCTAGGATTTCAAACAGGGATCGTTCCCAGCCCTACCTGGAGATTCCAGGGATTTAAACCAAGACCTTGCACATGCAAAGCATGTGCTCTTCCCCCAAGCTATGTCCCTTACAAGGATTTTCAACACTCCATGCCACCGTTAATAAGTAACAGTCTAGCAAAGCTCAGCTTATCCCGTCCATCACTCCCTGTCCTCAGTTTCCTCACACACCTGTTTCTTGATCTGCCAGGGAGTCTCCCCAAAGACTGATGAGTAACCTACTGGAGATAAAATCTCAGCAAACAGTCCTTCATTCAGAGCCGTTATCATCACAGGCAACAGGGAGGCAACGAAAGCAAGTTGCTAAGGAGGCCTTGAGCTCCCTCGCATGTAACAAAACAAGAGGCATTCTTGCTGCAGCTGGCTAGTACAAGTTGGTACTAGCAGCAAGGCTGACATGACTGTGTGGATGACGACTGCAGGCCTCAGTTCTGTGGTTGAGCCAGTATGCTCTGCACTCACAGCGAAGCGGTGTTGTGCTGCATCCTTCCAATTACATGAACAGTTTTGGGTTTTTCAGGTACATTCGCCAGCTCATCCCAATCCACAGAGTTGAGAACTAGAGAATGCTCTAGAAATCAGATCTGTACTGGCTGCTGAACAAAGAATATATATATATTTAAAAGTCTTTTGGCACCTTTAAAGATTAACAGGAGCAGGGGGGAATTGGGAGGAAAGCCTTTTCATGAAGCGGAGTCTATTTCACGAGATGGATTAAGTACTATTTTCCAATTGCTGGGAATCACAAGTGGGGAGACTGCTCTTGTACGCATGCTTTGCTTGCAGGCTTCCCATAGGCATCTGCTTGGCCATTGTGAAAGCAGAATGCTGGACTAGATAGGCTTTGGCCTGATCCAGCAAGGCTGTTCTTATTTTCTATTGGCAGGTTCCTATAGACATATATACATAGAAGGGTGGTGGTGATGGTGGGTGTAAACAGGTGGACCGAAAAGCCTAGAGTCTGTGGTATTTATTTTATTTATCTATAAATATATTTGTATACCGCTATCTTGTTAAAAACATCAAAGCGGTTTACAAGTTAAAAACCACCACCGCCATACAATAAAAACTTTAAAAGACAATAAAAACAAACATCAACTATTGCATGCAAAGCCCACATGTATACAAGGTAAGCCAACTGCATGGCAATTGCAACTTTTTTTCTATACCCATGGATGATATCTAGACATGCACTCGCACAACTTGAATTTACATGTATACTGACTCTGGTACTTGATGAAGTCGGCATTAAGCCACTGCTGCCACATATTTTACTCTTTAATGCAAGGGTGGGGAAACTTTGGCCCCACAGATGCTGCTGAACTACAACTCTCACCAGCCCCAGCAAGCAAGGCCAATGAGAGTTGTAGTTCAGCAACATCTGGAGGGCCAAAGGTTTCCCCACACCTGCTTTAAAGCACACAGAGCCTGTTGCCCTGCACATTGACAGCATCCAGAAGCCTGTGGACAGAACTATACTTTATGAAGAAAACATGCAAAGGACAGGGCAGTGAGGCAGTTGCAGGGAGAAACCAGCAAGTGGGAGGATTGCTTAACCCTTTCAGTATTCCCACCCCACCATATTCTTTCCTGGAAATTAATCCCAAGGCATTTCTTTCTTTCTTTTTGCCAACTCAGAAGCCAGAAGCAGGCACAGCTGAAGAAAAAACTGGTGACCTTTTACTCCTGAACAAAAAATGAACCTACTGTATTGTAACGGTCAACATTTCAGATTATGATCCAGGTGCAAAGCCTCACTTAGCCATGAAGCTCTAGATGGATTTTTTAAAATTTGCAATTTTAACCCAAATTATTAAGTAATAATAATAATAACATAAAAAGACACAGTATACAAATAATAATAAAAACATGTTTCACAATAGACAGATAGGTTTTTATTGGGAAATCAGTGCTGCCCATGGGTGCAACGTTTTTCTTTGCAGCATCTTACTGTCATCAGCAACAAAATGCCAACCTGTAATTTTCTTCTTACCCATTCAGTCAGGATTTACCCTTTATGCAGAAAATCCAGCAGGTGCTTGTTCTGAAAAGCAAACACCTTTTGACAACAAGCTGTTTGCAACATCGGATCATTTAGATCTGATGCAGTATTAATGCCCCATCTGGAAGCACCCTCTCTCTCACCATAACCAACCTCACAGGATTGTTGTAAAGATAAAATCAGCAGAAGGAGAAGTGGCGTATGCATCACCCTTGGAGGAAGGACAGGATTAAAATGTCAATATACAAAAATAAAACAAACAAAACAGCATTGGGGTGTTTATCTGATGTGTCAAGCTGTTATCCTCGCCTACACATTCCCTTTTTGTTTATGAAGAGATATTAGCCTTATGTAGTCATCGTGATGCAAGGTTCCCCACGTATTAAAAATCTGCAGGCACAAACAGCAATTTGCACACAACGTGATCATTTCTGCTGCCTTTGAAATCCCACTTTGCAAAGAGGCCTTATTGCTCAATGCATGGTTAGCCATCCATTGAGTGCATTTGCAGACTAATGATGATGGGAGTCACGTGCTGATCAGAGGGATCATGTGGACCCCTGGCCATTGGAGACATCCAGCACGTAATGTCTCTGTCAGCAGGAATCTTGTTAATGCGTGCAAACAGTAGCTGTCAACAGGGGACAAGGCTGCCCTTGTTGAGCTAATCACCACGGAAGTGGAGGAGATTTACTACTGTTATCTTGTGTATTCACAATGGGGGGAGATTCAGCCAAGACCACCCAAATAAGCTTCAGGACCTAGCATAGTCGATCTCCCATCCCAGCTACAACAAACTATCTCTTGGCCCATGGCTGACATCAGCAGTTGGCAAAATCAAGGGTGGTAGCAGCCAGTGTTATGGGGCAGAACTGCAGAGCCACCCTCCCAAAGCTGGTGTCTTTGAAGGTTATCAGTTTGGCTCTGGTGCAGGAGCGGTGTGGACAGGAGGGCCAATCTGATGCTCCTTCCAGTGCATCCATGCATCCCTGCCACTCTGCCCCATCCCCGTTCAGGTCAATTGTAGTGACACCAGTGTCAAGAGGGTGACTCTGCCCCGTCACACTAGCCACTTGTGGGATTCCCTCCTTAAAGTTCTATCCACAGAGAGCTGAAGACAATGATGGTAAGGATGGAGACTTTTTGGTGGTGGCCTCTTGATCAGTTGTAGCAACGCCAGTGTCAGGAGGGGGATTCTGTTCCACCACACCGGACACTAGTGGTGAAGAGCTTACTGCTGACCCATTAAAGCAGGGATGGGGAATCTTTTTCAATCCAAGGGCCATATTACCTTCTGGGCAACCTGTCAGTTGTAGGCAGGGCCAGAGGCAGTAGTGGGTAGAGCAACAAATGGTTAGTTCACACACATACACACACACACATCTTTCCTCTATACAGACAAGCAAGAGGTATTATCAGAGTTCCAGTCACACAAAAACATTCAGGGTGTGAAGCAGGGCCAGTGAAAGGTGTAGCTTGGGGAGAGTTCTCAGGGCCAAAAAGGAGACCTGGAGGGCCACATTCAGCCTCTGGGCTGGAGGTTCCCCACCCCAGCATTAAGGAAACTATTTGCCAAGCACAAGTGCTGCCACCTAGATTCTCACTTGGCACAAGGCCCGGATAGGTCAGAGATGTCATATGAGGTTTCTCTGTGAAGCTCTAGCGAAATAAGAATGCTTCTAGAGTCCTCTGTGATGGTAAAGGAGACTGTCTGAGGTGAATCTCTTTGTTCATGCGCCCAAAGGTCTTTCATCTCTTTGTTTGTTTATCTGTTTGTTTACAATATTTACATACATCCAGTAACAAAATATTATCAGAGCAGTTTACAGTAAAAAACAAAAACACACAAAGCAGCTTCCTGCAAGCTGATACTCTCCAGATTTTTGGACTCCAGCTCCCATCAGGCCTCACCAGCATGACCAGCAGTCAAGGACTACGGGAGTTGCAGCCCAACATATCTGAAGGGCACCATCAGGTAGCAGAAGTTTGCCTTAAAGCAGCGTTTCCCGACTAGTGGGCCACCAGATGTTGCTGGACCACAATTCCCATCTTTCCTGACCATTGGCAATGCTGGCTGAGGCTGATGGGAGTTGTGGTCCAACAACATCTGGTGGCCCACTAGTTGGGAAAGGCTGCCTTAAAGTATACAAATAGATACATGTAAAGCCCAAAAAGAGGAAAAGAAACAACAGTGGCAGAATAAAACCAGAATAGAATAAAACCAGGCGACAGGTAATAACAATAATGAAAAGATCTAAAAAGCACTAAACATTTTTTTTAAGACCAAAAGGTCTAGCACAACAAAAAGGTCTTTACCTGAGGACCCCCAGTCAAAGTCCACAATGGAGGCACCAGGCAAGTCTCTCTGGGGAAGGCATTCCACAACTGATGCGCTACCAGTGCAAAGGCCCTCTGTCTCCATCTTCCACCCTGAGGCAATTATGAGGGCTCCTTTCTAGGTGCCTGAGGGGCTCCCAAAAGCTGGAGTTGGCTATGCACTGTTGATCAGGCCCATTTCACAAATCAGGATAGTCCATTAGGACAAATGAGGCATTGTACCACCAGCCACAATTTGCCTTCACCTGTCTGCCTCCTTACCTACAGCCATACACACTTTGTATCCACCAGAAGCCATGTGTTCAGTATTGTGGGCCCAATTTTGTCAAACTCCCTCCCAGCTGAGATCTGACGGGCCCTCTCCCTGTTGAACCTCTGACCCCTACTGAGACTTTTATTCCAGCAGACATTTTAAGTCATTTTTAAATGTTACAGTTAGTTTTTAACTGATTTTATCTTGCATTTGTTGAGCTTGAGAGCATTGTAATTAAGTGGTACATAAATTGTCTCAATAAGTAAAAACCACTCCAGGGGGTGGCATTGTCTGTTAGCTTCTCCCTAGGCTTTGTGTTCCCCTTGTAGTACTCAGCAGGGAGGAGGATGGGGACATGACTAGAATTAGCTGGCTCTCCTTCTCCTTGGTTCTGGCTGCAGCTCTGCCTACTGTGGGTCTCTCTACTTTCCACCCTACCGATCTCAATGGGCACCAGTTACCACAGTCACAAATGTACCCCTCACTATTACCCAGTGGAATGCCTCAGCTGAAGAGCAAGGGTGCCATTACCATATCAGATGGACGTGGGGAAGAGAGATTCTGCAAAACCCAAAGGCCTGCTCCTCCTGGGTAAAGTTAAATGATCAAGGAAGGACTTCATTTAAGACCATGACATTGTGCTTTTTTCTTTTAAAAACCTCACAGTGTCCCAGTGCTATCAAAAATAGAACAGCACTCACCCATCCCAACTTTGTGCAACCACAACAAAAAAGCAAACTCTTCTCGAGGCAAATGGATTTGTGTCCCTTTGGCTTACAAACCTACTAGTACATTTAGTAACTTATCACACTGCTCACATAGCCTGGAGAACCAATAAGCAGGCCAGACAGAAGGGCCCCTCCTTTCACCTCAGCATTTGAGGTGATATATTAATGCTCCGTCTGCAGTATTTTATCGGTGCTGGTTGACACAAAAGTCATTACTTGATACCGCTGTCATGAACATTCATGTGTTAGCCCACAGACTATCTACACACAATTTTCGCTCTTGAGACCTTAGAAGCTTGCTTTTTGCGTGTGTGCTACTGGTGGATTGCATCTTTAAAAGTCTGAAAAAGTTTGTGCACGGTAATTAGGAAGTACGAAAGATAAGCTTTGGTAGAGTTGAGCTTTTAGGTTAAAGGGCTCTTTTGCAAGAGTTCAGCTCCTGCAGTAAGACTGTCAAAATAAATTATACTTATAGGCAGGCAGCTATAAGACATGTAGAGTCAGGAACAGGGGAAGCTTCTTTGTATGAAGTCAGACCACTGCTCTATACCCAGTGGGGGCTGGTGGCTCCAATATCAATGAGGCAATGAAACCGCTCTGAGTTTTTGTCAAACTTTCAAGGAGCTGTCTAAGGTACTGAAGCACCTTGGACACCTTGAATGTCCGGCTTCAAACTTGGAGCAGATTCACTACCCCACTGACATCAGAGCCACCAGCCTTCACTCTCTACACCAGGAGCGGCTAGACTTCAAGCTTGTGGGATCTACTTTGCTTTTTACTATTTATTTAATAATATTATTTAAAAGTATTTATAGACCACACTTTTCATAGAGCATAACAACATACAAAGGCATAAAAATCTAAAAACAATTAAAAATGTAATTAACAATAAAAATAATAATATTATTATTATTGGCATGTATAACCGAGACCTGGGTGGGCGAACAGGGAGGAGTTAGTCTCTCCCAGCTCTGCCCACCGGGGTATCTGGTTCAGCATCATGGTAGATCTGAGGGTCGGGGAGGTGGGGTTGCTGTGGTCTATATAAGAGTTCCATCTCACTCACCAAGCACCATGTCCATGCAATCACTGGTCTGGAGTGTTTGCACCTTGTGCTGGGCCAGAGGGACAGACTGGGAATCCTTTTGGTGTACCGCCCACCTTGCTGCCCAATGGCTTCCCTAACTGAGCTCACGGAAGTGGTCTCGGAGGTACTATTGAGATCCCCTAGACTATTAGTACTGGGAGATCTCAACATTCATGCTGAGGCTACTTTGTCTGGGGCAGCTCAGGACTTCATGGCCGCCATGACAACCATGGGGCTGTCTCAATATGTTAGTGGCCCAACACATACATCGGGGCATACTCTTGACCTGGTCTTTGCTACCGGACATGGGGATAGTGATCTGGATGTGGGGAGTTTTACATCTCTCCCGTTGTCATGGACAGATCATTGCTTGCTGAAGTTTAGACTTTCAGTAGCCTTTTCCCTCTGCAAGGGTGCGGGACCTATTAAATTGGTCCGCCCCCGGAGACTAATGAATTCTGAAGGTTTTCAAAAGGCTCTGGGGGTTTTTCCGGCTGATAAGACTGGCGCTCCTGTCGAAGCCCTGGCCGATCTGTGGAATACAGAGATGACCCGGGCTGTTGACACAATCGCTGCTGCGCGCCCTCTCCTATGTAGAGCTCATACAGCTCCTTGGTATACTCCGGAGCTGAGAGCGATGAAACAAGACAGGAGGCGGCTTGAGCGGAGATGGAGACGAACTCCCGACGAATGCAATTATGAGCTGGTTCGTGCTTCTACTAAGCTCTATGTAGGAGCGGTGAGGGCGGCAAAAAAACATTTCGCCGCCACTATTCAGTCATCTCTCTCACGCCCACGGGAGCTTTTTAAAGTGGTTCGTTGCCTACTCCATCCAGGCCTACAAGATACGGCAGATACATAGGTAGCTCGATGTAATAAATTTGCTGAACACTTCCAGCATAAGATCTCATGCATTCGCCGGGACTTAGACTCCTATTTAATAGCAGTTAATCCTACTGAGGTGTCCGGAGCACAGTCTTGTCATGTTTTGTTGGATGAGTTTCAGTTGGTTCAGTTCGAGAACATGGACAAGGTGCTTGGACAGGTTCGTGCGACCACTTCGGTACTGGATCCTTGCCCCTCTTGGCTAATTAAAACTAGCAAGGAAGGAACAGTTGGCTGGGCCAAGGAAGTGATTAATGCCTCTTTACGAGAGGGAGTGGTCCCTGGCTGTCTGAAAGAGGTGGCAGTGAGACCACTCCTGAAAAAACCTTCCTTGGACCCAGAGGATTTCAGCAGCTACAGACCAGTAGCCAATGTTCCGTTCCTGGGCAAGATCCTGGAACGTGTGGTTGCTGACCAGCTCCAGGCGCTATTGGATGAAACCGATTATCTAGATCCATTTCAATCAGGGTTCAGGCCTGGTTTTGGCACTGAGACTGCCTTGGTCGCCCTGTTTGATGACCTATGTCGGGAGAGAGACAGAGGGAGTGTAACTCTGTTGATTCTGCTTGACCTCTCAGCGGCTTTTGATACCATCGACCATGGTATCCTTCTGGAGAGGCTTGCGGAATTGGGAGTTGGAGGCACTGCTTGGCAGTGGTTCCACTCCTACTTAGCAGGTCTCCAGAAGATAGTGCTTGGGGAACATTGCTTGACACCGTGGGTTCTCCAATGTGGGGTCCCGCAGGGTTTGGTTCTGTCTCCCATGCTTTTTAACATTTATATGAAGCCGCTGGGGGCGGTCATCAGGAGTTTTGGAGTGCATTGTCATCAGTATGCTGATGACACGCAGCTCTACCTCTCCTTTACATCTTCTTCAGGCGAGGCAGTCGACGTGCTGAACCGTTGCCTGGCTGCGACAATGGACTGGATGAGAACTAACAAACTGAGACTCAATCCTGACAAGACTGAGATGCTGTTGGTGGATGGTTTCTCTGATCGGATGGTGGATATATACCCTGTCCTGGATGGGGTTACACTCCTCCTAAAGGAACAGGTGCGTAGTCTGGGAGTCATCTTAGATTCTTCCCTCACACTTGAGGCTCATGTAGCTTCAGTGGCCTGGAATGCGTTCTACCAACTTTGGTTGGTAGCCCAGCTACGTCCCTATCTAACATAAGAACATAAGAAGAGCCTGCTGGATCAGGCCAGTGGCCCATCTAGTCCAGCATCCTGTTCTCACAGCGGCCAACCAGGTGCCTGGGGGAAGCCCGCAAGCAGGAGCCGAGTGCAAGAACACTCTCCCCTCCTGAGGCTTCCAGCAACTGGTTTTCAGAAGCATGCTGCTTCTGACTAGGGTGGCAGAGCACAGCCATCATGGCTAGTAGCCATTGATAGCCCTGTCCTCCATGAATTTGTCTAATCTTCTTTTAAAGCCATCCAAGCTGGTGGCCATTACTGCATCTTGTGGGAGCAAATTCCATAGTTTAACTATGCGCTGAGTAAAGAAGTACTTCCTTTTGTCTGTCCTGAATCTTCCAACATTCAGCTTCTTTGAATGTCCACGAGTTATCTGAGTAAGGAGGACCTCACATCAGTGGTACATGCTATGGTAACCTCGCGTCTAGACTACTGCAATGCGCTTTACGTAGGGCTACCTTTGAAGACGGTTCGGAAGCTACAGCTAGTGCAAAATGCGGAGGCCAGACTGCTAACAAGAACTAAGCGGTCTGAGCATATAACACCTGTGCTAGCCCGTTTGCACTGGCTTCCAGTATGCTTCCGGGCCAGATTCAAAGTGTTGGTACTTACCTATAAAGCCTTATACGGTGCGGGACCACGATATCTGTCGGAACGCCTCTCCCGATATGAACCGGCCCGTACACTACGGTCTACTACGAAGGCCCTCCTCCGGGTTCCGACTCATAGGGAAGCCCAGAGAGTGGTGACAAGATCTAGGGCCTTCTCAGTGGTGGCCCCCGAACTATGGAATGGTCTCCCCGAGGAGGTGCGCCTGGCACCGACACTATCATCTTTTCGGCGCCAGGTTAAAACCTTTCTCTTCTCTGAGGCATTTTAATTTCTGTTAATTCTAAATTATTATATTTTGATTTTAGACTGTACAGTTTTTTGTACAGTTTTGTATTGTGATATACTGTATTGTGTTATTTTTATTGTATTTTTAATGTTCACCGCCCAGAGAGCTGTTGCTAGTCGGGCGGTATATAAGCTTAATTAAATAAATAAATAATAAAATTATAATAATAAAACCATCAAGAATACCATCTTGGCAGTGGTGGAAGCTAGAACTCAGAGATCTGCTAACTGGAGTCCAGTGCAAAACAGTAGCTCAGCTGAGTGGACATATGCTAAACATTAATGAACAGGATGCCTTTGAGCTTATGTTCAGCCCAAGAATATGTGATCAGTACCAGAACCAAGGTTAGCCTTTCATACCAAAATCTTGTTTTCCTCTGAACATTCTGTTTCAGCAACCTATGTTAAAGAGAGGTGTGTGTGTGTTAGTTACTGTTAGATAACATGGAATTGGAAACTCTTGCTGATTTATTGCAAATCAGATTCTGAGATGTTCTGATCTATGTTCTACTCTGACCGGCAACAGCTCTCCAGGGTTTTAGGACAGGTGTCTTTCTCAGTCCAACCTGGAGGCAGCAGGAATTGAATCAAGGTCCTTCTACATCAGGAGTGGGAATCTTTTTGGCTCCCTGGGCCAGAGTCTCATCATATCGTAGCCTCATGGGCCACAATGACATCAGGTTATATGGGCACTTTGAAGTCCCAAAGTCGAGACTTCAAAGCAGCATGCAGGGCTTGTGCATCATGAGAATAAAGGACGTCTTATACCACATCAGGCCATATCTAGCTCAGTTCATGTGAATTGGCAGGGCCTCTCCAGAGTTTCAGACAGGTCTTCCCTAGCGCTATGCGGAGATGCCAGGGACTGAACCAGATATCTTTTAAATGCAAAGCATGTGCTCTTTCACTAAGCTACGCCCCTTGCAAGGAGTTTAAACATTCCATGCCAGCTTTAATAAATAATAATGTAGGAGTGCACTTTAAGGGCAGTTATGCATTGGCAGCTGAGTCTCCACCTGCCCCATACCTGACATTGCATATGACGTCAGGTGTGGGGCAGGTTGGGTGTGGTTTGGGGAAAACCAAGTTTGGCCTGTGGGCCAGAGGTAAGGTTCTGCAGCCCTCTTCTGTCTGCAAAGCATGCTATCTACCACTGTGCTACAGTCTTCCCAAAATACTTTCAGCATTGCACTGGGGTGGCCTGCATGTTGCCTTATCCAAGGAGGAAGGCAGCTTTAAGTGGAGGCTGTCCATGTGGGGCTTTAACTTTTATGCAGCTTGCCACATACAATGTATGGAATGCCATTGAACTTGGCTGTTATCTCCCACTAACCAGATCGGCTTTTCACTCACACAGGATGGAACGTTCTGTGCCTCACTTCATGCTGCTCACCACTGATAAAAACTTGTTATCCCAGAAGCTCTTACAAAATTGGTGTTGAGTAACTCCTGCAAGCCGAGAGTCCTGGGCAGAACAACAACAAAACAATCCTCCAATGCTGGCCGTCAATGCTACACCCATGATTGGCCCTTATCACCAGCCAAATGCAAGCATCTATTGCCTGCATAGGCCTGCTGGCGAAAGGAGACTCCAGAATGATGGCTGTTTTCAAATGGCAGTGACCAGTCTACCTGTGAACATGTGCCACTTTTAGGCATCTCAGCCAGGGTTGTAGTATTCATACCACCACCTCAAGTGGTTTGTCCCCAAGCCATCTAGTTTTTTTTCCAGAGGGAAGGGGAGCTATTGCTCACTTGCATGATACATGCATGCAGAATTAGGACTTGCTCCTTGTTCATGTCAGAAAGCCAGGGTGAGGTAGTGATTAGTGTTGGACTAGGACCTAGGAGGCCAAGGTTCAAATCCACACTCAGCCAGGAAGTTCAGTGGGTGACCTTAGGCTAGTCATCTTTCTCTCAGCATCAGTGGAGGCTGGTGGCTCCATGTCAGTGGGGCAGTAGAATCCACTCCTAGGTTGGGGAGTGGGATGGGCATGTCAGTGGGCATGTCACTAAGTTGGCATGTCAGTGGGGTAGTGGAATCCACTCCTAGGTTTCAGCACCTTGTACAGCTCTTGGAAAACTCTGGAGTAGATTCCTCTGCCCCATTCACATGGAGCTGCTGACCTCCACTACTCAGCCTAGCCTACCTCACAGGATTGTTGCAAGGTTATATGGTACGGGGAAGAACCATGTATGCCACTTTGAGTTTTTTTGGACAGGTGGGATATAAATGTAGTAAATAAAATTTTAAAATATGTCAGATTACCAAGGCGGTGCAATTGCAGCAGCAAGCTTGGCATAATACAGATATGATAACAAAACCAGTTTGTTCTTGTCATTGTTAAGAATCTGCACCATGGTCTGAGCTTCTAGACATACCATTGGCAAACCATACGAGCCGCTTGTATGCTTTCCATTTTCATCTGCTCAGCTTCATATGTTCACTCTCATCTCCACGGTACAGCAGCCTCATCTTGAGACAGAGGGAAGGCTTTAGCTGTGGACATCAATCGTTGGTACAGTCAGGCATAAAACAGCAAAAAGCAGAATAGTTTGCAAACCAGCTTCAAGCCCCTTGCAAACCATGGTTTGTAAGTAGGCTCAGACACACAAAACTGTAGTTTGCCATTATTTAATTTAATTTAATTAATTCATATATATACCACTGGGTGCAGTAGGAATGAAGCCAATGACTTGGCATGCAGAACCGAACTGGAATCCTTGGCAATGGACAGCCACCCCTCCTTTAAAGACTATTTCTTTAAAGGTAACATACTTTACCACACCCACAATAAAGATTTATATATATATATATATACACACACACACGTCAGTGGTCAAAATAAAAGGTACATGTGCAGGGCCATTTTCCAACCCACTTCAGTTCCCAGAACTCAAAAGAAGATTGGCAGAAGTGACTGGCATATGCCACCTTGTTCATAAGATAGCATAATATAAGGTGTTCCCAGACAACCTGTTGATTGAGCATTCATCCTGATTTTTTTGCAGGGAGATTAGACACCCTTGGCTATTTAATGAGCATTCATTCTGATTTGTTTGCGGAGAGGGTAGATGGCATGATGTCAAAGCAAATCTTATTCCACACTTTCCAATGCATTTCCCTTTCACTTTCCTTATCGCAAAAAGTCAGATCTTTTGGGGAACTGGGTTTGTTGGGCAAGATCTCCCAGTAAACTATAGCTGTGCAACCTAAATTTGCCACTATATGACTGAATTCTATCTGGAAATAGGAACAGTCTGGAAATGGCCATATTGGGTACCTAAGGAACTCAGCCATGAGTTCAGGCACTTTCTCAGCCTCAGTCCTTTATCTGCAATATGGGGATAATACCATCCTGCTGCAGGAACCTAAATGACTTTGAACACACTTGATGGATGTGAAGGTTGGACAGTGAAAAAAGTGGACAAGAGAAAAATCAACTCATTTGAAATGTGGTGTTGAAGGAGAGCTTTACACATACCATGGACTGTGAAAAAGACAAATTATTGGGTGTTAGAACAAATTAACCCAGAACTATCACTAGAAACTAAAATGATGAAACTGAGGTTATCATACTTTGGACACATAATGAGAAGGCACGATTCATTAGAAAAGATAATAATGCTGGGAAAAACAGAACAGAGTAGAAAAAGAGGAAGGACAAACAAGAGATGGATTGATTCCACAAAGGAAGCCACAGACCTGAACTTACAAGATCTGAACAGGGTGGTTCATGACAGATGCTCTTGGAGATCACTGATTCATAGGGTCGTCATAAGTTGTAGTCGACTTGGAGGCACATAACAACAACAGCCATGTGAGCCATCTAAAAATGCCAAGTCACTACATCTTCTAGCCTAGGGTTGGGGAACCTGTAGTGGCCCTTCAGATGTTGGTGGACTACAGTTCCTATCATCCCCAGCCAGCATGGCCAATTAATCACGGATGATGGGAGTTTTGGTCCTGCAGATGTTGCTGGACCACAACTCCCATCATTATTGCCTATTCTGCCTGGGCTGATGGGAGTTGTATTGCAATAATACTCAGAGGGCCAAATGTTCCCCAGTCCTGTTCTAGGCCAACCAAAGGTTCAGCTGAGCAGGGCAAAAGCAGCTTGAAACCAAGCACACAGGGGTCATGCAGCTGTGTTGGAGAGATATGGGAGGGGAGCAGCAAGATGGAAAACTGTTATATCCACATTGAATAGGACAAGAGAAAGCTTTTAACTGACAGCTTATGCCAGAATAGTTAAGTCTGTATGGTGCTTTGTTTTAGCAATCACAGAGTCATCATCTTAATGGCTGCTTTATTAAAGAGTGACAAAGTCCACAGGCCAAACAGGAACAAGTTGCTGAGTGGGAATAGGAAGCAGACTGGCTTGTACCAGTGAGGGAGCAGCTGCAGCGGCTCTTCAGAGCCACACCTGGACTTGAGCCACCAGCCTAAACTTTATCCGGTAGGGTTGTTATGGTTGTTAAGATAAAGCACTATTGGAGTCCACCCTGAACCGCTGGGATACAACACAGAAGAAACTCATACAGAATGTTGGATTCTATGAAATTTGGTCTAATCAAGGAAAGCAATTCCCGTGTTTTGTTGTTGTTATGTGCCTTCAGGTCGTTCATGACTTATGGCAACCCTATGAATCAGCAACCTCCAAGAGCATCTGTCATGAACCACCCTGTAAGATCTTGTAAGTTCAGGTCTGTGATTTCCTTTATGGAATCAATCCATCTCTTGTTTGGTCTTCCGCTTTTTCTACTCCCTTCTGTTTTCCCCAGCATTATGGTCTTTTCTAGAGAATCATGTCTTCTCATATGTCCAAAGTATGATAACCTCAGTTTCATCATTTTAGCTTCTAGTGATAGTTCTGGTTTAATTTTTTCTAACACCCAATTATTTGTCTTTTTTGAAGTCCATGGTATGCGCAAAGCTCTCCTCCAACACCACATTTCAAATGGGTTGATTTTTCTCTTATCCACTTTTTTCACTGTGCAACTTTCACATCATACATTTGTTGTTGTTGTTATGTGCCTTCACGTCGATTACAACTTACAGCGACCCTATGAATCAGTGACCTCCAATAGCATCTGTTATGCACCATCCTGTTCAGATCTTGTAAGTTCAGGTCTGTGGCTTCCTTGATGGAATCCATCCATCTCTTGTTTGGCCTTCCTCTTTTTCTGCTACCTTCTACATATGCATATCTGGAATTAGAGGAGCACTACTTGATTGTAGCTAGTAAAATCATTGCCCTGTGTGCATAGTTGTGGTGTAGGGTTGTGGTGCCCACAACAGATCATCTCTTTTTGCAAATGCACCCACAGGCCCCAGAAGGCTGGCACCTCCTGGTTTTGCCAACATAGTTGAGAAGTGAATATAAAACCAACCAACCAACCAGATATTTGGAAAACCAAAAGGCAACTTTATTTCTCAAAAAATAACAACAAACAAGAACTGGTAGCAAAGTCACAACATCGGTACAGTCAAGAGTGAATACTTAAAAAACAAACAAACACATAATTTATATGGAGCAAAGGATCCATCCAGGTGACAGAGGTGGTCAGTTCTATATTACTGGAGGTGGGAGCTGGGGGTGGGGGGAAGAGGGAGAGAAAGTGACAGTATGCATGAGAGAAAGGATGCTGGATGGCAAGAGATTTGATAATGGTCATTTCACAGAGACCAGCACAGTGTGAAAGGTAGTGGCACATCCAGGCTAAAGCTATAGCCCTTCTGCCACCACCCCCATCCCACCCTGTGCCAATTAATCTCTCAAGGTCAAAAGAGACAGAAGTTTTGCGAGAAAGATCCATCTGAAATGGGACACATGGTAACTAAGAAACAGAACAGCATTTGGATACTGACATAACCATAAAAGTGGAGAGTATGTAAATCAACTGGAAAAGCCAGGGTGGGAAGGAAGGGCGGGGGGCACGAGGAAATGTTCAAAACCAGCTTGAGGAAAGAGTTGAGGCCTGCTCAGCTCAGTCTAGTCACGGGACAAGCTAGCCTTTGAATTTCACAGTGCATTTGCTGCCTGGATGTGCAATACTTCCATGGGCAAAGAGAGAGAATAATTGTGCTTTACTGGGGAGGAAGTGTTTCTCCAGAGAAGCTAAGTAGTGGGCTACTCTGGCAAAGCCAGTTCATATGTATTCTCCTGTGATCAAAGGAGGAGGGTGACTAAAGTTCTTGCAGAGTGTGCCCTAGAGGTTTAGATCCTTGCAGAGACAAGCCCCCGCTACAGAAAGACATACCGGTCTTTTTGCAGTGCAAGATGTGTACAAAAGTTAACACTGAGAGATTGTACAGCGTCTTTAAGCAGAGTAAACCAAGCAACCAAATATAAATCCCAGCTTTTTCATTTTTCCATCTAGGGAACAATGTTTCTGGGAGAAGAAAGAATATCATTTGCAACCTCTCAAGGCATCTACGGAGTCATGATCCCTAGTATCTTGAGAACGTACAAAACAATGGCTAATCTGTGGCCCTCCAGATATTGCTTGGCTCCAACTGACATAGCCAAATGGTCAGAAATGATGGGAATCCTAGTCCAATAGCATGTGAATGGCCACAGGTTACCCAGCCCGGTTTACAAGGCAACACAAAAACACCAGAATGATTAATTCTACACCCAACGGGAATTCCTAAAGAGAAACCCAAGGCTCTGTACCAAACCTACTGTAAAACACATTTTTTCTGGCCTCTGGTAAACCAAGAATAGCAAATGTTGTGCTTTCTAGAAGATACAGACTACAACTCCCATCAGCCCCAGCCAACATGGTCAATGGTCAGGAATGATGGGAGTTGTGGTCCAACAATGTCTGGAGGACATTTTGTTGGCTATCCTTGTAATAGAAGCCTCCAGGCAAATGAATCTTGAGCATCACAACGCTTAATACTGCTTTAGCTTCCCTGAATATGCTGGCATTGTGCCAACCTTACTCTTCCTGGGGCAGGGATGGGGCACCTGTAGCCCTCCAGATGTTGTTTGACTACAAATCCCATCAATCCTGAACATTGGTCATGCTGGTTGGGCTGTTGGGACCTGGAATCCAGCTACTTCTGAAGGGCTACAGGTTCCCCCATCGCTGTCCAAGGGCTTGTAGACACAATAAGGATATACTTCTGAACTCTGCACTGTCATCATAGGAAGCTTATAGGGAACACCTCATGCCATGAGGCCCCAACCATCTCAGAGATCTCTGACCTGACTAAGCCAGGCACTGGAGGGAAAAGTGAAAGGGGCAGCACTAGCTCCCAAGTCAGTGTCTTCCCCCCCAAAAAAAACCCTATCCAGCCCAGTTTTCCCCAACCTGTTGTCCTCCAGATGTTGTTTGACTGCAACTCCCATGAACCCTAGCCAGCACAGCCATGCTGGCTGGGACTAATGGGAATTATAGTCCAAAATATGGGAATTGTCATCCAAAATAATCTGGAGAGCACCAGGGTTGGGAAAGACTAGGCTGGCTTCAGCAACCTCTGGCTATGCCTGCAATGGCTGAAATTTAGATCTTGTAACCAGAGTACAGGCAGGCCCCACTTATACGGCAGGTTCCATTCCGGACTGCAGCCATAAAGTGGAAATCACCGTAAAGCGGAACCCATTGAGTATAATGGGGCACATCACGTGAAAATGCCGCAAAATCAGCTTTAAAACGGGGAATTTCCCCTAATTGAAAGCCGCCGCATTAGCGGAATGCCGGAATGCGAAGCGCCGGTAAGCGGGGCCCTACTGTAGTATGCTTTTGACGTATATTTCAAATGTGTATATTTCAGGAATTCTTCCTCATGTTCAGTCCTTATCAATTGTCCAAGCGTGGGATTTTCATTAGTAACATTTAGAAGAAGAGCCGGTACATACACAAAGAGCAACCTCCCAAAATTGCAGGCATACCCCAGGAGTTTTGTATTCATGGTTTCGCGGAAACAATCTAAGAAATAAAAATTCAAGATTGCAAGTATGAAAGGAGGAGGTGCCAGAACGTGACATGCATCTACACCACTTTAAATGCGAAACCTTTTTGAAATTATGGACAGTTAGTTCTTTCCTGAAGTTAAAAGAAAAGAAAAAGATGAGCAGCGGAGGAAAAAGAAAAGTAGCTTAAGAAACCCAACAAGAGTAGGGTGTTGTTTTTAAAGCCAACTTTTCAAAGTATTTTTTTTCACAGCTTAGTGATCTACTCACAGACCAGGGAAACCAGTTAAGGCAGATACACAGTGGACTCGTCAGAATTTTTGTGTGTGCGTACGCACATTGGCCTATCAAAACAGAACCAAATCAGGATAGCTCCTCTTTCCTTCTGCATGAACAAACTCACCTCAGTTGGAAAATTCAGGGCCTCGTGAGCACAGGGCCTGAATGGTATTTTTTTTTGGGGGGGGGACCTCTTAAATTGAGATGGAAATGAAAACTGCATAAAAGAGTGTTAAGGCAGGCTGTTTAAATCCTTTCCACTAGTCAACACTCTGAAGAACTTCTACATGTTGACATTTCAGGAGCCTGTTTAGGCTACAACTGAGGACCTGACCTAGACATGCAAGAGAGTGAGGCGGTACATAAGATTGTTCAATTATTCTATATTTTTAGGCCACAGACTTATTTTTTACAGAAATTAAAACTTTTCATATCTACGTTATAGAAATACATGGGTTGGATCCAATGCTAGTCCTACTCACAGCAGACCCACTAAAGTAATGAACATGACTAACTTAGGTTCATTGATTTCAATGGGTCTATTCTGAGTAAAACTTAGTTGGATACAATCCATCAGGTTTATTTAGTACCTTGACTTTATTGATTTTTTACAACAGAGTTGTACCACTTTAGGGAACTAGTGAGGGATCATATTTTTGCATAACCTACATAAAAAAGAAATTAAAGATCACAGCAAGTAAAGGTCAAGCACATCAGGGAGAGAAGGTCTAGCTGAACCTTCTCCTTTAATGCTAGTTCTCTATTCCCAGGGAGTTTAATTAATTAGTTACGGTAGGAGAGCATTTAAAAAAGGCTTCTCTCACCTGCAATATAAAGTGATGCAGAGCACTCTATTACCTCACAAGAATTACTGCTTTAGTCCACTGCACGGACAGATCAGGCCTTGGTCTTTTGAAAATAGCTCCTTAGTCCCCAACTCTGGATCATCTAAGTGGCAACATTCTACTGCCTAATCCAAAGGTAGATAGCTAAAACTGGAGCAAGACATTCAAATTTCAAAAGCTAACAATTTCAGGCTGTGCTGTGTGTGGCAGGGCTAAGAGGCAGAAAAGGTAACAGATTTGTAATGTTAAAAACTCAAAACACTTGAGGAAGAGCAGATCCTGGGTTCTGCAAGGCTGCCTAAATGTGCACATACATACTCTTGCATTGGAAAAGGGTGCTTTTTAAAGGGATGGCAGGCACAGATGGACATCCCCTTCTATATCGCCATTTTCACAGGTGAAGCATTCTTCCATTCTGCATCTAGTCCCTGAGATCTGTGTACTCCAGAGCTGGTTTCCTCACCTAAGAGATCCCTTGCCAGGAGAGACATTTGTATTTTACCCACTTTCATGAGGTGAAAAAAAAAATCTGGCCAAACTTAATCACAACCTTGGATTCTGTGTCCTGTTTGACCTCTTTTAAGCCAGCCACCATTTTCTCAAGACTGGGAGACTCCCATGTCTTATCTGTGACACAAGGACAAGTGTTTGGAGTGCAGTGATCTCAGGTACAAAGCTAAGAAATGTAGTGTAGTCACCAAAGTGCAGAGGCAAGCTGGTTGTTTCATATTCATTTGAGCTCTCCTACCCACCTTCCAAAGGGGGACCTGCTTGAACATTCAATGTCCTACATTCAAAGTTCTACAGGAGGCAGAGAAAAGAGAGCACTACGTCACAGCAGAGGGAACTCTTTGGTTAACCAAGTCTTCGCCTCAGCTGGTCCAGCAGCACCATCGTTGCAAAGGACACGGCCACAGGATTCGACATTCACTGCAATAATCACCAAATTGGGGTGGGAGGTAGCTGTGTGGGCAGCCATGATAGGAAGCCACCATCAATTTCAACACACACCAGACCAAGACAAGGGCATCAGCCTGAACAAAATGAGTCTTCCAAGATGGCAGCTGGCAGCTCTAACAACAAACATGACCCTCTTCCCCATGGGAGGCAGAGCCAACAAGCCACGCGGCAAAACAGGGATAAGTCTGCTGAGAAGGCTGGGCTTGGGCAAAGTTGGTTTTCAGTTGACATGTCACTGAGCAGTTTGGTTTCCCCCACAGCCCTTCTTGGCTTGTCCCTTGGCAAGAGATGCTCAAGAGCGCCTCAAAAACACACACGTGTACATCTCCAAAAAGCTGCAAGTAAGGGGGGGAGAGGTGACAAAATGTCTTTCGCAACGTGTTCCAGAAACTTGCATTTTGGGGGAAAGCTCCCCTAGTCCAAAACAGTTGGGCCTGCCCCTTGCAGAGGACAAGGGGGAGCGCAGTCCCGTCAGGTCATGTAGCGGGTGATGGCGCGCAGGGCGTACAGCAGGGCAGCCTGCATGCGGGCCTCCAGCAGAAGCAGATTGATGTGCACCTGGAAGAAGAGAAGGGGCCAGTCAGAACGGAAAAGGGAAGGCCCACAGAGAGAGCCATGCAAGGCCTGACACCTCCGAAAGCAGCAGCACTCGAATTCTGGAGCATCTGCCTTGCACACAGAAGGGCCCAGGTTCAATCCCTGGCATCTCCAGGTAGGACAAGGAGAGGTGCCTGCCTGACATGCTGGAGAGCCGCTGCCAGTCAGGGCAGACAAGACTGAGCTAGATGGACAGGGGTCTGACGTGGTATAAGGCAGCTTCCTATGTTCTTATGGGTTCTTGAGCAGCTGCTACTGACCCATGATGCCTGCCCTGAGCCCCCCCTTAAATCTGTATCCTTGGCAACTGGTGCCCCAATCAGCACCAGGTGGCACCATTTCCCATTATGCTCCCTTGTGTTTCTTTGGGACATTGTGGGAAATGTAAATGGCGACACCCAATGGAGTCTTTGCTGAGAGCTCAGCACTGATTGAGAGCACCGTTGCTCACCACCAACACCAGTTAAGGCCACCAAAGTAACAGAGGGCCCACTAGAGCTGACCCCAATCCTCTTCCTTCTCTTCTCTATCCTGTTTGACACAACAAGACAAAAACTGTGCTCCCCTTTTGCTACCAAGGAGTAAGGATTAGGGTGAGAACCAATGTGGTGTGATGCAGCCTTTCTCAATCTTTGGGTCCCCAGATGTAGCTGGACTACAACTCCCATCAGCCCCAGCCAGTATGGCCAATGGTGAGGAATGATGGGAATTGTAGTCTGGCAACATCTGGGGACCCAAAGGTTGGGAAAGGCTGGCGTAACAGTTAGTGGGCTGTCTTTAAGCCATGGAGATCACAGCTCAAATCCTTGCTCAGCCATGGAATTCATTAGGAGACCTTGGGTCACTCTCCCTCACCCTAACCCATCTCACGTGATTGTTATATGTGGTTCCCAGCACATGCACACAAACACACACATCCATCATCTTCTCACATCATCCTGACCTCCTTGCTGAGCAGACTTAAAAGACATATATAATTATCCAAGCCATTTTGGAGACAAATGCACCTATACGCCATGGGAGACTGGGTTGTATCCAGTGCCAGTCCTACTCAAAGCATTGAAATTAATGCAGTTAACTAACTTAGGACCATTAATTTCAATCGGTCTGCTTGGAGTAGAGCTTGGTAGGCTACAACCCCACTGACTTAATACATGGGCATCTCTCCCCATTGGAATGGAATATATATCAACATTCTGCAGGTACACAGAATTTTGCTTCCAGAGATGCTCTGCTTTTCTTTAAAAATAAAAATAAGCAAGTTTCTAGCCCTTATGACTATGAAGATATGCTGGAAAAGCCACTCAGGGAATATTTATTGATGGCAGGCTATATAAGCAAAATGAAATGAAATACAATGTCAGATAGGTAGCCCAGTAAGATTTGTAGTGGTAATAGTGGCTTCAGCACACTGCACAGCTGTTTGCTGCTCTCCAAAATACTAGCAAAACCAGAAGCGTTAAAAATCATAGTAACAAAACATTTCAGAGCTGTACAAAATTTATTATTATTTTATTAATTAAATTTTTATGCTGCCCTTCCTGCCAATAAGAGCCCAGGGTAGAAAAATGAGTAATGAGTAATTATGCAGATTGGCTCAATTTGCAAAATTCAGACAGGTTGCTGAATTCAGTCTCCTGGTGCAGAATTTAGGAAATGTAGCATAAACAGAGCCCCAGGCCTTGCGCATCAAGAACCAAATCATGCAGACATATATATGTACTACTGAAGACAGCAGTGAGATACGTATGTATATGCACTCCGACTCTTGGATGAGATGTGTGCTTGGATAGGGAACAAGTAGATTACTGTACACCACTGGCCTTTAACTGGTGGGTCAGGATCCACTAATAGGTCACAGTCTGATCAAAGGTGGGCCATGACAACATATATAGTAGAAATGGGTCTCCAAATGCGTATTTGTCAGTTCCAGGTCTGAAAAAGTTTAAGACTACTGGACTATGTAGAGTAATACACTTTGGGTATATGTGTGGGGTAAAATGCAAAAGGAAGAAAAAATAAAATAAACTAGTTTAATAATTGCTGGGACCATGTATTAGACCCCATCTGGAATATATACAGTATTTAATGCAGTATCAAACCATTTTAAACAGTCATGGCTTCCCCCAAAGAATCCTGGGAACTATCACTTGTTAAGGGTGCTGACAGTTGTCAGACCTACAATTCGCAGAGTTCTCTGGGAAGAGTGATGGATTGTTAAACCACTCAGGGAATTGTCTCTCTTTGAGGGGAAGAGGTGTCCTCCTAATACCTCTCAGCACCCTTAATAAACTACAGTTCCTAGGATTCTTTGGGGAAAGCCATGACTGTTTAAAGTTGTGTAATACAGCTTTAAAGGTATAATGAAGATGGGGACTCAATGTGCAACCAAATACTGCAGGGATTGGGAACCTGTGGCCCTCCAGATGTTGCTACAGTCTAACGTCCGCAGCCAGCATGGTGGATAGCCAGGGATGATGGGAGATGCAGTCCAGCAACATATGGGAGAGTCCTTCCTGCTATGGCTGTCTCAACAGTGAGAAACCCAGACCAGTCTTTCGAGATCCCAGAAAGAGTGGGAGAAAAACAGCCTCCCTCTCAACTCTACCACCCAGAGAAATGCATGTGGCTTTACCTTCTCAGAATGTTTAAAGTGTCTCCAGAAGTGTGTGTACATTCTCTTGGTGGCTTTCTCCGGGTAACAGGCCACGGTTTTGATGTAGATTTTCAAGCTGCGCTCCAAAAGCTGGTTCACTTCCCTGTAATCGTAGTCGTCGTACCTGGAAAAAGGGGGGTGGAGGTATGTACATTATGAAGCTGCCTTATACCGAATCAGAAACAAAGTGCACATGTCTCCAGCCCAACGTGTTTCAGTCATTTATTGTTAAAAGGGCTTTATTCTTCAGGGGTTGAATTGCGTCACCAGTTAATGTGAATTGGAAATAATTTTTTTAATGGCTTTTTAAAATTTAAATTATCATAGTTGCACATCACATATCCTAAGACAAAATAAAATAAATTATATTACAACAAAGCCCAAAAGTGCATATGGTTGTACATTTTCCTGATTTTTGTTAGTTCAGTAACATAACAAACATGCTCCATTTTTCTTTGGAGAGATTGTTCTTCTGCTTTCCCTCTCTAATGCTTACTGTATTAATTTAACCATGTATACTTTCCCCCATAATTTCACAATCCAGTCTTCAACAGCTGGAGTTCTTATTTTCTTCCAATTTGCTGAGATCAACATTATTAGAAGATGCACTACCATTTCTCAACCTTCAGTCAGAAAACCAAAAAAGTACAGTCACAGGATCCAATAATAACTTATAACCTGTTATAACTTCGATTTTGTTAATTACTTCTCGCTGCCTAACAGATCTATCTAACAGAGATCTCTGCAGACTGCTTTTCAGTTTAACACCTGGAGAAAGCCTTTAAACAATGATTGGCTGAAACACGTTAGGTTGTTTTGAAAATAAAATCCTGAGACGTGTTTGCTTTTGTTCATGTTGGATGCTCTACGGTTTTTGCATTTATTGCTATACTGAATCATACCACTGGGTCCAACTAGCTAAGTTACAGCCATTTCGATCGGCAGCTGCTCTCCCAGGGTCTTCTGTGGAGTAGGCCTTTCCTGGCCTTGCTAATCAAGGCACTTTAAAATGGAGATGCTAGAGAATCAGCCTGGACTTTCTGCAAGCAAAGCACCTGCCCTGCACTCAGGGCCAGCACCAGATATGACCGGGCCTTTGGGTGTCAGCCTGCCCAGACCCATAGCGCCATAGCCCAACTCTCCCCATACAGGTGGCACGGGACTAATAAGCCCGCATGCGCATCCCATCTACCCCTCCTGTCCTTGTGAATGACGTGTGCACATGCTTGCCATCAACCAAGATAGTGGCGGGGGCATCAGCCCCTTACGAAAGGCCCCGACACCATCTTGGTTGATAGCAGGCATGCATACACAGAGCGCATGTCACTCACAGGGACAGGAGAGGTAGGAGGGATGCATGGGCGTGTTTCCTGAATCCCATGCTGACAGCATAAGGGGGTGCCTGGGAGCTCCCTCTCCATGATCCATGGCAGGGTCGGGGCCGACGTTCCATGATCCGCAGCAGCAAAAGCGCTACCCTCCCACCCTAAGGAGGGGACCTTCAGGGACCCTCAGCCAGGGCCTGACCTGGCCGCCCTTTGGTGCTGGCCTTGCCTGCACTATTGAGCCCTTCCCAGAGAAACAGCTGCTTTAGCTCCATGCAAACCAACAGCATCATTACTCCTTTCCTCTTCTTTTAAGTCAGGAGTTGGGAACCAGTGGGCCCCCAGACTAATTTAATGGGGGTGAGAAAGAAGGGGAAAATGGGGAAAGGGGTGGTGGTGGCAGAAAGAAAAAGACAGGGCAGAAAAAGGTTGCCTCCCCTTGTTTTAGGTGAACCGTTCTGTTCACATGGCAGATCCAGCAGAGGCTATGACAAGACAAGTCCTCCCACATCCTCCAAGCGTGCCTAATATCTGACCTCTCCATACATTAGATGACTCACTCCCTGATTCACACCAGTTTGGCAAGATCCATGCAAGGCCATCCACGTGGCGGGGCCAGTCATCCAAACTAATCTTGCCAAAACATACACTACAGGTTATTTCCCCACTCACCAGTTCTATACAAAACCAAGCAACTGGTCTGAAAAGGATGGTGGTTCCCTTCCCATATGCTTCCTTCTCCTCCTGTGTATTCTGCTTGTGAGTTTACTTCCTGGTTTGAGGCAAACCATATTTTGCTGTTTCTTGCTGGTTCACATGTAATGCCAAAACCATTGTTCTGCCATTAATACAAATTTACTTACTATTTTTTATCCCACTTTTCAGACAATTGTCATTGCCCAAACACCAGGAAGCACCTAATTAAGTACAGCCTATTAAGGATAGATGGAGGATGTGAATACAAGGTTCATCCTCACACTGCCAAACCATGGTTTGGTGCGACATACAACTTGGTCCAATGTTTTCTTTTCTAAGAATTAATTATCCAGTAAAGTAAAAGTCTGGAAACTGTAAGATGAAAGGTACTTCATGTTAACCAGGCAAGGCTGAAGGAACAAGATAGGCCAGCCACAGTCGCATGATTGTATTTGGCACCTGAATGCCTACTGCTTCGCTCCACCCTTCTTGTAGCAGTGAAACAAGCCAGAGTTAACAATTGTTTCCCATTATATTGGAACCAGGAAACAATGGTTAAGGGTTTCCAAACAAGGCAGAATAGGAAAACACTGGTTCAAACTGTTGGCTTCCAAATTCTCGCTTATTTGGAAGCTCTTCACCAAAGTTTCCTTGTTCAGACATAGAAGGAAACTATTGTTAGCTGTGGCTTCTTGGCTCATTTTGCTGCTCATGTAATGGGAGAAGTGCAGTAGCGATGAATGGGTGCTTGAAGCTTATGTGTCTCTTGGCTTATTTAACCAAGATTTGATTGTGCAAATGCAGTCAGAATGTACAGGTTTAGGACGAGGCGCATAACAGCACAGGACAAGTCTGTTAGAGTTTCCTTGATGGGACACAATGCCATGAATGGGAGTGGGGGAAGGGGGAAAAACAAAATGTCTTACCGAATGCCAAACACACAATGAACATAATTCCAGATGGCCCTCCTGAGCATAGATGTGTCCACCCCACTGTGCATAGCTATTGTGTTATACGTCAGGTTGTAAACCACTTGGAATTTCTCATCTAGCAATTGTCCCGCATCAGGATACAGGCGATTGATGAGCGAGTAGCCATGGTCCTCCCAGGTGTAATCCTGTGTAGAGAATAAAACAGCTTCTTTGGTGCTTCTGCGCCACAAAGCCTACTGATACTATTAAGTTGTTTACTGTTTTGACAGGTCTTGCCCCTGTTCATCCACTTAAAGCAGGGCTTTTTAAGATCAACAGAGTATTGCAGGATGCACAGATATTAAGTTTATCTTTTTATACCATGGCTATCCCCAAGGAACTTGCAGCTAGTGTGCGTTTGTACTTCCAGCTTTTTCCTACTTGCAAAGATAGAAAGAAAATCACACTCCTCTTACAGATGGTATTCGTGAGATCAAGTATGACTATGTTCTACTTTGCAAGAAGCTCTGTAGTGGCTAAACTCATTGAAGCAGCATTAGCAGTGTACAGCTATATTCAGATTCTATAAGCCCACCATGTTGAAAGAAAAAAAAGATTAAAAAGATTTCCACTTGCACAATGGAACTGCCACCCTCCTCCCCCTGCACCCTCTCCAAATCTGCTCCAGAGGGTTGGAGGAATCCCCAGAACAAGTTTGGGGGGGCACAGGGGGAGCAAGTGGAAATCCTTGCATTAATGGAACTAGTTACCTAGTGATATATTAGATACAAGTTAACGTTAGTTGAACTCAGTCTCCACTAGGGATGGAATAATCTGACAATTTCAATTCTGTTTCTCATTTTTCTAATTTTAAATTGGGTTCTCCTAATTTCTGCAGCAATTTGCAATTTTTTTAAAAAAAATGCTCATGAAAATTCAACATTTTAGTGTGAATTTCTCCTAATACAGTGGTTCCCAACCTTTATGAGCATGGGACCCCCTTTATAAGCTGAAAGTTTTTTGTGACCTCCTCCCCCCAGGGAGGCAGGCTGGCTGCCAGGAAGGAAGGGGGAAAGCAGCCTTTCTTTGCAGGCTTGCTTCTTTTTGCTTCACAAAAAGCCCTCTCCTCTCATCCTAAGTAAGGGTGTTGTCAGTAGCAGCAGTGCAAGGAGACGGGAATCAGTGATAGTAATCCCCTCTTCTTCCTGGTAGCCCCACCCTCAGCCTCCTTTGGCATCTGCCGTGTATTTTACAGGCAGATGCCTGCCCTTAGTGCGCCTGAAAGATGCTCTAGCACTTCAGCAAAAGGCCTCCCCTCTCGTTTGGAGCAAGGGGGAGGTGTCATCTGCAGTGGCAGTGGAAAGCAGACAGTGTAGAAGGAGTGAAGACTTTTTTTAAAAAAATAATAATTAATTCATTTCTTTACTGTTCATGGCCCCCACGGCCCCCCTGGGGGTCCTGGCCCCCAGGTTGGGAACCACTGTCCTAATAAACACATTTTGACTAATGTACACATTTTTGCAAGCAATTTATCCTAATATAATGCATTTTTGTACATTATTTTCACCAATGATCATTTTGTGCACACCTTCCCCTAATATATACAACTTTGTGAACATTGCTCGATTGTAGAACTACATTGCAACACTCAGATAAGTGTAAATTTTGAAAAACCAAATGTGCACACACCCCCACAGACACACACACCCACTAATGTTTGAGAACTCCTTAACTAAAGCATGCAAAGCAAGGAAATGTTGCATGTTACCAATCTGCAGGACTGATATTAAAGGACAGAATTTACATTGTGTTCTGGAGGAAGGGGAGGTGGGTAAAACCATGATCATGCACACAAAGCATGGATCTTAAATGCACATGGATAATGTACCTGAGCTCGGAAAGTTGGGGGCGTCTGTTCTCCTCTCTTGGTGAAATCCTTGTATCCAAACTCTGGATCCTCCACAAAGCGCAGGACGTTGGGAGGCAGGGAGTGTTCAGTAATGTCTACTGGGGACAGGACCCAAAGGAAGATGACCATGAGGGCATCAAACACAGCAACCCCTCTCTAGAAAGTGCTTTTTCTTCAACGAGAACAGAGATTGGGTGCAACTAAGCTATTTTAGTGGAGTATAAATTTTCCTTATTTGACTATATATTTTTAAGACATTGGCTGTACATTACACACATTTGGATCTACCTAGTAGTTAGCCACTCTGGAGGCAGGAAAATAACCGTCTTGCACTAAGTTCCAATGCAAGATTCTCTACTTTTCTTTGCATCATCTGTTTCAGCTGATGACAGCACAGCCGCCTGGGAGAACCCCACCCCCCAAATCCTTTCCAAGCCCATCAGCCCAGAGTTCTAGGAAACTCTCTACTGAAACTCGCCTCCATCTCACCTGAAGGCGTAACAAGCAGGCTCTCTCTCTTTTCCATTTCGAAGCGCGTCTCCATCTCCTCCTGCGTGACTCCCTCTTCTTCCAACTGGCACTCCTGCAGCAACTTCATCCTCTCCATCAGCACTTCCACCTCCTCGACAGCATCTGAGCCCTGAGAAAGTTGGGACAGAAACCGGTTAGCTCCTGGGACAGGCATTTATAAACCACTTAACTGGGGAAGGTCCACAGCTTGCTGGCAGAGCATCTGCTTTGCATGCAGCCTGGCTCAGGTTCAATCCCTGGCATCTCCAGGTAGAGCTAGGAGTGTTCCCTGCCTGAAACCATGAAGGGCTGATGCTAGTCAGTGTTGACAATACTGAGCTTGATGGACCAATGGTTAACTTGGGATAAGGCCTAAATCCTAAAATAAGCCTCGAAATGCTGCACATAAAAGATCAGTAATACGTAGATCAAATAAGCAAATATCTAAAAAGGAAGTACAAAATAACTCACTTATTTTATACGGTCTTACTATCTGCTGACTGCATTACATCCTACGTTTTGCACAATGCAGTGCTAATGATGTCGAGGGAAGAGAAATTGGAAGGGGAACTACACAGGCAAACTAATCCATAAGATCTACACCAGCCTCCCCCATCCTGGAGCTGTCCAGATGTTTTAGACAACAGCTCCCATCTTTCCTGACAAGTGGCCATGCTCTCTGGAAATTATGAGAACTGAGAGTTCAAAATATCTGGAGGTCACTGGGATGCCGGGGGGGGGGAGGTTACCTAGGCCAACACCTGGAGACCATCAGGAACTATTTAAAAGTATTTTCTCCTGATACCTTTTTGTTTTTTTTAAAGGATTGTGCTATTATTCAGCCTTTCCATGAGGCTGCAGCAGAGGAAAAGAGAGGAAGCAGGACCACTCCATCTGCTAGAAAGCTGCTCCACCAGTTTCCTCCCGCCTTCAGCTGTCACCTGGCAGCAATCCTTCCATCAGGCTGCAGCGAGGGAGAGAAGGGAAGCAGGGCCGCTCCATCGGCTCAGATGAGAGCCCAGCTATTTTTGGCTCCTTCCCTGCTTGAATACTTTCCATTCTAGCTGATCATTCTATAAACTTTGTAACTAAAGATCTAGTGCCCGAGTTTGCTTTTTTCCTCCTCCCTCCCCCAGTCCCTTCTGTGTTGCATCTTTTAGGTTAACCATGGAGTGTTTTCCTTTTATAGATCTGATGTATCATCATAAGCCACTCTGGGTTAATAATGCTTTTAAGAAAGGAAATAAGCAACGTGGAGATCCCAGGACTCCCTGCACTCTCTACGAACGCCCCCCCCCATTTTCTTGTTCTATTTTCTTCTGGGCTTTAAGGGGACTAAATGCAGTAAGGAAAAAAACTTACACTGGAACTGTTGACTCCATCCTCCGAGGCCGGGCTGCTATCACAGCTGCACGGCGAGGGGGGCCGGAAGACGTGGCCTCCCTCTTGGTCGATCTCCAGATTGATGCCACAGCCAAAGACGAAGGAGGCAAGCGAGTGGTAATGCGTGAGGAGCACCAGAGCCTGGATGAGTTCTGCCAGGGACCAGCTGTTGTCCCTTGTCTTCAGGAGCGCCTGTAAAAGACCGAAGGAGACCTCATCTAGCTCCGCGTGCCAAAAGAGGAACTGCCCATCTCTAAATAGGAAGTGGATGTCATTAAACACCACTCTAAGGTAATGAGCTACCTTACCGACTGAAGCAACAGATCCATCTAGCTCACAATTAGGTTTCCAGCGACTACACCTGGGGCCTTATCTATGTGACCTACTACTGATCTACAGCAGGGATGGGTGAGCCTGCAGCCTTCCAGGTGTTGCTGAACTACAACTTCCATCAGCCCTAGCCAGCATGCCCAGAAGTCAGGGATGATGGGAGCTGGAATCCAACAACATACAGAGGGGCACAAGTTTCCTGCTCCTGATCCATAACGCCCTTCCCAAGAGTGGCCTCAGTTGGCATAAACTGTATACCACACAAAGATTCCCTTCTGCAACTCTCCCAGCTGACACTCGCAACAACTAGATGATACAGCAATGTAGATTCAGATTTATTGTAACTTATGACCCAGCACCATTGGCCCACTCCAGGTTCTTCACACAATCCTTAGGAACATAAGAAGATGCCTTATACCGAGTCAGGCCAATGGTCCATCTAGCCTAGCATTGTTTTCACTGAGTGGAAGTTGCTCTTTGGGGTTTCAGACAGGAAGTCCTTCCTAGTCCTACCTGGGGATGCCAGGAATTGAACCTGGACCTTTTTGCCTCTGTGAGGAACTTGATCTCACAGCCAATCCCTACAAGAAAGCATGAATGTCCCGCCCACCATTCAAAGTTAACCCACAAGAGAAGAACTAGACAATGATCAAATCTACCAGGCCAAAAAGGTTCCCCACCCTTGCAGTACACAATAGTGAACCAGAGAGGCCAACAGTCTGATCTAGTATGAATCAGCATCCTATATTTGTATGTTATTCGTTTTTTGGGGATTGCCAAGAAAACAAGAAAATGGGGAAGATTTAATTTTAAAGGGTTGGTCTTATGAACCAATACATTTTCCTCTGAGGAGGTTCAATGGATGGGATTTGTTCACCTATCATCCTGTGAGCAGCAGGGAAGGAATCTCCTTCCTTGCCCCTCCATCAGCCTAGCAAGGATATACAGTTCTTTTCCCCCCTTAGCATTTCCCCTGTAACATACAACTCAGGCTGCATACACACCATATATTTAAAGCACATGACTTCCCCCAAAGAATCCTGGGAGTTGTAGTTTGTTAAGAGTGATGGGAACTCTAGCTCTGTGAGGGGAAAACTACAGTTCCCTGGATTCTTTGGGGGAAAGCCATGTGCTTTAATTGTACACAGCGTCATCATTTATTCCTTGCGTCCCACCCTTCCTCCAATGAGCTCTGGAGAGCTTACACAGGAAAGTAAGGACAAGGATGTCTATGACTAGACAAGATTACCTAGTAAGTAGGGATTTGAATCCAGGTGTCCTTGGTCCAAGTCTCACATACTAGCCACTATGTCACATTGTCTTTCCACCCTGCCTTTCAACAGAGAGCAGCCAGAGTGGGATCAGCTTCAAGGCTCACTGCTCCAATGCCCTTCCTGGTTACTTACCTCAATGTGTGCCTTGGTGATCAACCAGGGCCGGTGGGCGAGGATCTTGTTAATTTCATTGAGGTTCCTCAGTTTCTGTGGGGCATACTGCAAGCCTCGCAGCCACTCTGGATCCCCACCCACCTGGAGAAACTCTCCCATGTGAAAGCCCACCAGATAGGAACACTGATGTCTCGCAGCAGCCTGAGAAATTGGAAAAATGAAAGAGAGGCATTACTCAGAAAGAAATAAGGCATACGCTATGGGCACATCGAGCAATACAGAAGCAGTTGCCCATATTAGCTTCGTATTGGTGAATCCCTTGAATTTTGATGGCCATGTACTTTTAAATTATATTCCTGTTATATGAGGATCAACGGCAGGGCAGGGCAATAAGAAAGGATTTTATGTCACTAGGAGACTCACACTTCAAGCCTGGGAGGACAAATACCCGTCAACTATTGCACAAAGGTTTGCTGACCTGAATGCCCCTCTACATTTGAGCGTACCTTCTAAAAACACCAACTTCGTCTGGATGCCTATTTGGACATTTGGATGGCATATATGGATCTATATGTGTAAACTAAAAGCCTCTATCTCTGTTTCAATGTTCTATTAATGTGAGCTGACAGGTTTTTCTTTCTTTTTTTCTTGACACTGCAATTAAAAATCATTTTTTTAAAAAAAGAATAAATGCAAAAGCAGTCTGCTAGGGATCATCTGTTAGCACAGTGGTGCACAGGGCCACTTTGGCATCACTGGACCCAGATGGTGAGGAGACCTTCCCATTGGGCAATGCTTAATTCCTGAAATTGAGAGACTCATAGGAAGCCGCCTTTGCACTGTCGAGACCACTAGCCCATCTGCTCAGTGCTGTCTACACCAGTCTTCCCCAACTGGCGCCCTCTAGGTATTGTTAGACTCCCCTTCCAGTCCCAGCAACGATGGCTGATGGGAACTGTAGAATGTCAAAAAAAGGGAAGGAATTCCAAAACGTATAAATTTATTCAATGATTTCTTTAAAAGAGAAAGAATTTATCTCAATATGCCCAACGCATTTCAGCCCTGCAAAAGAGCTTTCTTCAGGGGCTACAAACAAATTAAAAAAACATCATTTTAACAGACAGCTATGTGGCAGCTATCACAGTTTTGCAATGTCTCCGAGTTGTTTCCTATTTATATTAGTACACTTATATGCAGAAGTTTAGAAGCTTGCAAAAACTGCAAGTCTGTATATTCCAAAAATACAAAAGCCACCCCCCCCCAAAAAAAAATGACAAAAGAAGTTCCTTCCCATTTCATTTTACCCATTGGTAGAGGTCACCCAGTCAGTATTTTTCATCTCTTCCAAAATTTCCTAGACTTCAACATTCAGATGTAATACATTTCCATGCTGAACTATTTAATGGATTAAATTGCTGCAGGTTTAACTGTTTGTTTAAAAAGAGAAATTGGAAACCATGAAGAATTAATTTTATACAAGTGTAGTGATAGCTTTTGAAAGCTTTAAACAACTACTTTAGTTTGATTTCATTTTATTGGGATGGTGTCTTATATGTTTAATGGACTTTTGTAAAAAGGTAGCCTAGAAATATTTAAAAATAAATTATCCCATCTTTCCTCCAAGGAGCTCAAGGCAACGTATGTGGCTGTCCCTCCCCAATTTATCTTCACAACAACCCTGTGAGGTAGGTGTGAGGGAGAGTGTGACTGTCCCAGTGAGCTTCATAGCTAAATGTTGATCCACAACCACAGTTTCCCAACTTCTGGTCAGATACTTCCCCAGCTATACCCATTATATTTTATTGAGTGAATTCAAATTCTGCCTTCCTTGCCCTTCAAAAGTGAAACAGATTTGCAGCTTACAAGGAGCACACAACCAGCCAGTGGAACATCTAACTGCCATTGCTCAACAACAGATCCTGTTCCCTTCCATTTTGCCCTCATACCATGATGTGGCCAAAGTCACAGCCTATATCCACACCATCTGCTTAATGCACATGACTTCCCTCAAAGAATCCTGGGAGCTGTAGTTTTCTAAGGATGCTGGGAATTGTAGCTCTGTGAGGGGCAAATTACAGTCCCAGAATACTTTGGGGGAAGCCATGTGCTTTAAAGACCGTCTGATCACTTATGGGCCACCTCAATCACCAGGATCATCTGATGGGGCACTTCTGGTGGTTTCCCCACATCCGTGAGTTTCAGTTATTCTCTTCACTAGGGACCAAGCTTTTTTTACAAGAAAGGTTCGGCAGGAAATGCCTCTGCCTTCTTTTAGATGTCTTCTGAATGTAGCATTGTTTGACAGGCCTTCACAATAAGAATTTATTTCACCAGCCAGTATCTAATAATGCTTTACTGATGCATTCAGTTATGGATACTTTTACTGGTTTTATTTTATTTGTATATTCTCTACCACCTTGATATATTTTATGAAAGCATGGCTTATAAATACTTCAATTAAAAAAAAAGTATGGTGCACATGCAGCCACAGAAAGCTGGATGGCCACCCATTATAAGTGTTCTAGCAGTAGGTTTCCTGCCATTTTATTCATTTTCCTACATTTAAATCCTGTTTTTTTGTGTATCATGGAAACCAAGGTGGTTACCCGTGGTTCCTAGGTAGCCAACCATCCCTGACCAGAACCAGAACTATTAAGTTTCAGCAAGATGGTGACCTCATGTGCCTTCAGGCAGTCTCTTTATTTTATTTGTTTAAGTATTTAAAAATCAAGCTTTCATATAAACAAGGTGGTGTACAACATAAAAACAATGACATCAATAAAAACATCAATAAAGACTGGTTGGTAAAATATTTATGTTCCAAAGGCCTGTCTGTACAGTTTTTTAAAAAGGCATCTAAAAGAACACTCCCTGCTTCTATTGGCAAGGAGTTTCCCAGGGCAGGGCCTGCCACTCTAAAAGTTTGGTTTCTGGTAAAGGTCAACCAACCCTCAGGGACATGAGGGATCACCAAAAGAGCTCCACCAGATGATCTCAGCAATCAAGGTGGAGCATAAGGAATCAGGCAGTCCTTAGGATACTTTGGGCCCAAGTTGATTAGGGATTTGTGGGCTGGACTAGATGACCTTTGAGTCATCTAACTCTATGATTCTAGGTCTTGAAGGGGAAGTGAATAGGAAGCGTGCAGCCAGGCACTACCACACTCAAAAGAAAAGACCAGCTATCAGAGGGGAGCGGGATGAGGTACAGAGTGCTGAGAATTTAATTGGACTTCTTTTGTAATGGTCATAACTGATTCACATATAGTGGCTAGGAAGAGTGAGTTGATTTTCTTTTGCCTGATTGTCAATCATGTTATTTAAAAAGGTGAAATTATACCTTTTAGTCAATTTTCATTTGTAATGTTTTTCTTTCTGATGTTTAGAGGATATTTTGTTTGGATGTTTGCTATGAATATTCCATGTATTTTTGTAGCTGATTTTTATATATAATGTTTTTTTGATATTCGAAAGTATGCTTTATTTAGTTATTAACTGTGCTTTATAGAATGTAGAAATTCTCTGGGGAGTTTTATTTGCTGTTTATCTAAAATGTTTTAACTTGTGCTGTAAACTGGTTAGAGCTTTGTTTAAATATAAGCAGTCTGTAAATTGCCCCAATATATAAATAAATGGGGCAAAGGGGCGATCGAAACAGTTGCTCAACTAAAAAAACCCAAACTGGCGTTTGGGAAGAGGAAGGAGTTGCCTCTCTGGAACAACGCAGAAGGGGAAGGGACATAGCTCAGTGCTAAAAGCCTTACATGCAGAAAGAAGGTCCCAGGTTTCAATCATCCGCTTCTCCAGGTAGGGCTTGCAGAGACCCCTGCCTGAAACCCTGGAGCCTCTATCAGTCAGTGTAGACAACACTGAGCTAGATGGACCAATGGTTTCACTCGGTGTAACACATCTTCCTATGTTCCTAATGCAATCAGCAAAGGATCAGAAGCAGCTCTGGTGTAGTTATGGCTGCATACACACCATACATTTAAGAAGGCACCCCACACAAAGAATGCTGGGAAGTGTAGTTTGTTAAGGGCACTGGGAATTGTCACTCTGTGAGGAAGAAACTACAGTTCCCAGGATTCTTTGGGGAGCAGGAAATGTGCTGTAAATGTATGCTGTGTACATAGCCTGTATTTTATTTCAAAAAGGGGGATCAAAACAGGTGCAGGGAGAGAAAAAGATTTTTTAATAGATAGTTAGATAGATAAACTTGTTAAATGTTATTTAAACGCCAGACTAGTTCCCCCACCCCAACCCTCCTCATTCACTCACCATGATAGCAATGTAATGGCGCTTGTGATACGGCAGAGGCCCATCCATCCGTAGCAGGAGGTACTGAGTCTTCCAGAAGCTTGTCAGGTACTCTGGATGCAGCCCCATCACCATGGTAATGTTATCCACCCTGCCCGTGGAAACAAAGGCCTGGATGAAGAGGCGTCGCTGGGCACTCTCTGCTCCTTCTTGTAGGATCTACAATGGGCAGAAAGAGGGGAAATGTAACTTGGCGCTCCTCCAGATGACCTGTTTACTGAGCGTTCATGTACATCAAGGTAGAGATGTGCTACAACAGCGCCCAATTTGGATTTGGTACCAAATTTTCCACTAATTCTCTTACTCGCTATTGTTGCGAATCAGATTTTTAGGTAGTGATTTTCCGCAGCTATTATCAGAAACAGTTTTTTTAAAAATTGTCTGAAATATTGTTATTAATATTGATGTTTTTATCAATATTCCCTTTCAAAATATAATATTAATATCAATATTTTTTCTGAGGGGAGGGTGAAACAGATTGATGAAAGCAGCAGCTTGCAGACAAAGAACAAACTGACATTGATTCCAGCCTGTTAGGCTGATGGAATGCTTTCAAACCAGCACCGGCCAACGGATTCCATCCCTACATGGAGGTTAGATTATAGCTCAATTTTTATTATAGCTGATTAGAATATAGCCTTTATTGAGCCAGTTTGTTTGCAAGGAGGTTATATCATGAACATTCATCCCCATTTATTTGCAGGGTGTTTATACATCTTTCCATTAATTATTATTATTATTATTATTATTATTATTATTATTATTATTATTATTATTATACCCCGCCATTTTTCCAAAACTGGAACTCATGGCGGCTTCCAGATAAAAAATACATATAATTAAAAACATACAAAGTCTACATTAAAATAAGATTAAACTATTTCCAATATTAAAACCATACACACATATAGCTAAATGAGTTCAGACTAGCTTAAAAATGATATAATAGACATTAGCAATGCAGCACCCTTCACGCCCTATCCTTAGCCTTCAATTCCAAAGGCTTGTTGGAATAGGAAGGTCTTTGCTTGTCGGCGGAAGGACTGCAAAGAGGGGGGTCATTCTTACCTCCCTAGGAAGGGAATTCCAAAGCCTAGGGGCAGCCACCGAGAAGGCCCTCTCATGCGTCCCCACTAGTCATACTTGAGAAGATGTGGGTAGTGAGAGAAGGGCCTCTCCTGAGGATCTCAGGGCCTGGGCAGGCTCATACAGGGAGATACGGTCTGATAAATAGCCTGGACCTAAGCTGTATTAATCATTCGTTCACTCCACAATTTTCAATACATTTCCTCACCACTTTCCTAACTGCGAAAAGTACAATTCTTTTTTAATTATTATTACATTTGGATCCCACCTTTCCTTCAAGGAGGTCAAGGTGACCTACATGGTTCTCCTTCCCATTTTATCTGCACAACCACCCTGTGAGATAGGTTAGGCCAACAGAAGGTGACTGGCCTTAATGGCTGAGTAAGGAACTGAACATTTTAATTGTGCAAACCTAAATTTCTTGGTATGCACTTGAATCCCTCCTGTAAAATACTGACAAGCCTGCAAGCGCCCTTTATGCGTGTGAAGGTAAAGCAGCAAATCGCATCTACCCATGTCTTAAGTCAACATGCATATCATCCAAGGCTGATTAACTTATTTTGGCACCTAACCACAGTCGATAAAATTATTAACAGTTTGCTACCCATTCATGACACCCAGAAATCAGCTGCCTGAGGCCACCACTTCACTTTGTCCAACTGTACGGCTGGTCCTGATAAGGACACTTGATGAGCTCATAGCTGTGAATATCTGAAAGTCATTTCATCAGCTCTTATGTGGCAAGAGACAGGAACGATTTGGACTAGTTTAAAAGGCCTGTGACATATGTCGGGGGATGGGGGAGAAGGGAGTGGCTGCTTCCGAAGAGTCTCCCAATTGCAGTAAGCAAGGATTCCATTTTATTTCTATTTAGGGGTGTCGTTTTCTATTTGCTATTTTTAAATCCTTCCCTTGATTTAAAATGGCAAGGGGAGGGGGGAACACACACAGCTGGGGTAATTGCATCCAGTTCTGGGCATCAGATTTTAAAGAAAGACACTGGGGTGGTGATGATATCCAACTCAGAGCAGACCCATTAAAATTGATGGATCTAGGTTAGCCCTCCCCATTGATTTCAGTAGGTCTCTGAGTAGGACGATCATTGAATACAACTCTGGCAAACTGGAGTGTGTCCAGAAGAAAGTCAGGGACCAGGAGTCAGAGTCCTATTCAGGGGAAGAAGCAGAGGACTCCAAAAGTGTTGCCACCTGAAGAGCCTGCAGGGCCAGCGTGTGTCCTGTCCCACCCCCAGGCCAGAAGATGTGCCACTGCTGTCCTCAGACTCAGAGGACTCCATGGAGGACTCAAGGTAATCAGAAATTCCCCACATTGGGGCTGGTTCCTTTTAAGCAGAGCGACACCTTCCAGTATGGCAGGGCACACAATTAAGGAGGCAGCTGTGCTGCTCCTGTAGATGGCTCCCTGCTGAAGCAACATAAGAGTTCTGTACTCAGACCAGAGTCAGAGGCCCCATCTGCACTATAATTAAAGGAGTATTACACCACTTTAAATAGTCATGGCTTCCTCTAACTGAGAACTGTAGTTTGTTAAGGGCATTGAGAGTTGTCAGGAGACCCTTATCACCCCCACAGAGTTACAATTCCAGAGTGGTTTAACAAGCTATCCCTCTTCCCAGGGAACTCTGGAAATTGTAGCTCTGTGAGGTCAGTCCCCTGCACAAACTACAGTTCCCAGGATTCCCCACAACTGTTAAAGTGACACAAGAGTGCTTTAAATATACGGGGCGGAAGTGGCCATCTGTCAGAGATGCTGTGGCTGCATGCTACGTTGTAGGTCCTGTGTTGAGCAAAGAGGATGGACTAGATGATCTCCAAGTAACGCAGTCAGATGCAAAAGTTACCTTTACTGTTCAGAAGCAGCCACTTCAGGAGGCGTGGCTTATCATGCAAGCCACACCCACTGAACTTCTCTCTTCTAACACAGCTGTTAAAAGGTGAAGGAGCCCTATTAACTTTTGCATCTGGCCAGCCTGTCTCCAAGGTCCCATCCCACTCTATGATCCCACAAACATCCTCCGTCATTCCAATGCATCTGGCAAAGTAGGCTGTTGCCTACAGAAAGCTCACGCATAAAAAAAAGTATTCACTGTTTTAAAACCAATTAGATTCAAAGGCGTCACAACGCCAGACAATCTGCAATAAATGCATTCAACTGCCACAGCTTCACCTTATGGCAGCTTTTGCCAACCTGGCACCTTTGGAGGTTTGGGACTACAACTCCCATCAACATGTATATCATTCAAGGGAACATGGGCAATGATCAGGGATGACAGGAGTTGTAGTCCAGCAGTATCTATAGCAGGGATGGGTTCCGTTGGCCAGGGCCACTTTGAAAGTATTCTGTTGACCTAACAAGCTGGTGTTGATTCGAGTTCATTCTTTGTCTGCTAGTCACTGCTTTTACCAATCCATTTTTTTCTCGCCCAAAATATCGATATCAATAAACGAAAGGAAATATTGATAAAAGAAAGGAAACATTGATACAATTATTGTTCTTAATATTGGTATTTTATAGGCAGATTATTTAAAAAAACAGTTTTGAGTGGAATTCTAGCACATCCCTAATCTGCAGGGTACCATGTTGCCTACCACTGCGTTAAGGAATCCTGAAATGGCGGTTCTGTAAAAAATGGTGAACGCCGGGGCAGAGCCTGACGGACTTTTTTTGAAGCAAACCGAACGCTGCAATTTCCAGAGTTGCCCAGGCAAGCTTTTTTTTTTTTTTTTTTTTTTAAGACAAGCTATTTAGCCATTTCCCACAGCAGCTCAAGGGCTCAGGCATCTGATGCAATCCACTTGTTTGTTTAAATTCCAGGCAAAAAACACTCAGAACCACCCACCCAACGGCTCTCCACCGCCAGCCCAACCCATCACACACCTCCCTGCCCTTTCCCCCTCCTGCTTGGCAGGAGTGTTTAAAAAAAAAAAAAACACCACAGGGCTCTCTGGGTTCCTGGAGTCAAAATCCTGCCTGGTGGTGACGTCTCTGGAAGCAGAAACTGTCTGTGCAGCCAGCACCAGAGAGCTGTCCAGGAACACAACTACGGATAGAGCCAATGGCTCCGTGGGGCACCCCTGGAAAGGAGAGGGGGGAGTTGGCACTAGGCCAGAGAGAAGGGGAGAGACACCTGCCTGCCCAGGAGAACCCTCCCCCCCCCAGCAAGACTGCAAGAGCCACAAAGACTTTGGCTATAGCCACACTGCCAGAAGGGCCCCCAGCAGGCCTTGAAAGGATCCGACAAGACAGTGGAGAGGTAGCTGACGCTATCTCTTTGAGATGTTGTTTGTGCACACATGGGGCAGGAAGGTCACTCGATAAATAAGGAGATGACGACACCACAGGGCAATGCACTAACATATGTGTCGCTCCCATTACAGAAGCAAAAAAAAAAAAGCACAGGGGGAAGCCAAGGACTTTGCTGCGGTAATAAGCAAACACCACCACCCCCTTTCTGTCTCATCCCATGTTAAGAGATGCCCAAGTGCAAAGCTGGGGCAGGGGAGGGCTGGCTGCCCCCCCCAAAACTAGGAAGGGGTGGCGATGGTGAGGAATTAACACTTCAAACACCTCCCAACCTGTTGCAGCACTTACGCTGTTTACAACACTGCCCGAGGTCAGGGGAACAAACTGAGCCAGCCTGCAAACAAACCACCGTCTCCACTGCTTTAGGCAAAAGGAAGCCACCAGGGAAGGAGAGAAAATTCTTCAAGGCTCCGAGGAAAAATACAGGAATTTTCTTTTGGTGGTGTTGGGGAGTTGATTTTAGTTTGCAACCACCTTTCCCATACCCACCCCAGTTAAATAGGGGGTGCCCCAGAAATGATATTCTGAGGCAATATTTTCACACAAAGAGAAAGAGAAAAATACAATTAAAAAAACCCCTCTACGTACTAATAGCAAACTTGTTCTCTCAGTGCCAGTCCTTCTATAGCCAAAACAACACAATCCAGGCATAAGGAGATATTAGCAGGCTTGGGGGGAATCCCATGATTTTTTTTAAAAAAATACCATTTTTATTTTTAGGAACACAAACTCAGGTAGATCCCCCCCACTAAAAAACACAGCCCACTGAGGTCCAAAGATGTTTATCACCTACAGAAGGGGGTGGGGGAGAGAACAGGAAATGGGGAGGGGTGAGGAAAGAATGAAATAGAGTGTCTTCAAAAAGGGTAGGGCTGGCAGGCCTGTTGAACAGCAACATTCCCCACTGCAACTTTTTGTTGCAGGTCCCACTTGTAAAATAACTTCCCTGCACCTCCAAATCATCTGCTGATTTTACTGCCTTTGCATTCTCTGTCAGTGCCAATCCCACCCCAATCTTTTGCAATTTCTTCTGCCACAGTCCTTCTCCCAGGCTTGATTCTGATTTGAGGGGGTCCTAGGCAAAATGTGCTCTGGTGGGCCCCTCTCTTTGATCAGTTGGCCCTGATGAGCTTACTTGCATATGATGGAATCACTCCCAATCAGTGCTTTTAATTTCCCACAATGCCCAAAACCCCATTAGGTCAGGGGCATTATGGGAAATTAAACCAGTGGTTAGAGCTAGTGTGTTGTAGTGGTTAGAGCAGGGGGAGCTAGAAATGTGAAGTCCCAGAAGAAATAAACCTGGAAGATGGAGGGAAAATTTGTTTTTCTTTCCCTCAAAAAATTTTTTCCCCCAGGCTTTCACATCTCTATGGGTAGCCAGCACAATTTATTCTGTTGTTGGGCTACAACTCCCATCCTCCCTGGCCACTGGCCACGCTGACTAGACCCAATGAGAGCTAAGAGTCCAGCAACATCTGGAGGGCACCATGTTGGCTACCCCAGGTTAGAGTGTCAGACTTGAACCTGGGAGATCAGCGCTCAAATCCCCACATGGCCATGAAGGTCTCTGGGCGGCCAGTCACAGTCTCTCAGCCTAACCTACCTCACAGGGTTGTTATGAGGATAAAAGGGGGGGGAGAACCATGGACACCACCTTGAGCTCCTTGCAGGAAAGGTGAGATATAAGGGTAACATATAAAAGCATAAATCCAGCCAGCAGGGCCCAGAAATTAAAGGAGTAGACTTGGCAAACATCATTTGTGGGCCCTGGCAGCTGCCCAAGGATGCCAAGTGCTTAAACAGGACCAGTCTCCCTTTACCCCTCAAAAGTGGGAGTGTAGACTCTTCCTCTTCAGTAAATGCATCCGTTAAACTGCCACAGACTTTTAGCATCAGTTATCGGAGAGTTTCTTTCCATGCTGTGGCTTGACATTTTATTACCTCCCAATACAACCCCCCAAGAGGTCTCGAAACACTAGTAGTTATCTATACCAGTGGTGGGGAAAATGGGGCCCCTTCCAGATGCTGCTGGGATTCCCAACACCCTTCATTCCCAGCTAGCATGGGCAAAAGTCAGAGATGATGGAAGCTGTCATCCAAAAATATCTGGAGGGCCACAGGTAACCCACCTGTGGTCAACCCACTAGAAGGAACCCATCTGTGTGACTATAAGCAACCCCACTGGATGGTACAAGGGCTGTAATGCTTTGGCAAGATGCATCGCCGCAAGCTTGACCTATCAATGTTACATCATGCATCTTCCTCAAACTTCTCTGGAATACTCTGTTCTTCAACACACACACCAGTTTGCAGGTGAGAAAAACAGAGACAGTGAATGTCTCGACTCCAGACGTGCTACTCTCTACTTAAATACCTACAGCCAAACCTAGTGGGTGTTATTCAATGCTAGTCCTACTCTGAGTAGACCCATCGAAGTTAATAGACATGACTAACTTCGATTCATCCATTTCAATCAGTCTACTCTAAGTAGACCATAATCACACCATACATTTATTCCACTATTATTCCCCTTTGAACAGTCATGGCTTCCCCCAAAGAATCCTGGGAAGTGTCATTTGTGAAGGATCCTGAGAGTTGCTAGGAGATGCCTATTCTCCTCACAGAGCTACAATTTCCAGAGTTCCCTTGGAAGAGGGACTGACAGTTAAACCACTTTGGCAATTGTAGTTCTTGTTGGGTCACCCAACAAGTGTCAGCACCTTTAACAAACTATCCTTCCCAAGATTCTTTGGGAGAAGCCATGATTGTTTAAAGTGGAACAAATGTATGCTGTGAACGCGGCCTCAGTTGAATACAACTCTACGTATACTAATCCGCAACAGTGATGAAGCCCAGACAGGTTTCCATCTGTTACACGCATGCATGCAAATTGCACACCTGTTCCTCCTTATAGCGGACTGGAAGTGGAGGAGGTGGAAGAAAGGAATGCTGGGTTTCTGCTCCTTCTCAACACAAAAAAACCGAGCTCCAGTTTCTGTAGCTTCAACGTTCTTTTTCCAAATTATTGCTCCCTCTACCTGCAAACTCAGGTGGCGAGTGCCGACAGAAACTGAGCAAAACAGGGCCACTGAGGAACAAGACAGGCATCCCCATGCTCAGGGGAACCTCAAGGTTTACATAATGATGATGATGATGAAAAGAGGGCAAAGAAAAATCTCACAGATGGAATCAATGTAGACTGAGAATGTTCAGGGGCTATGGAATGTTGAGTGCTTGAAAAGAAAAATGGGGAGGGAAGCAGAATATCCTGCCTGAGCTCCACATAGCTGAGAGTATCCTACAGGGGGGCATAGCTGGCTGCCTAGCTAACAGGAACCCTGAACAGGAGCACTCCTGCTACAGGGGAAGGATACACTGCAACACTGTTATTAAATAGGATCGATTGGCATGTGTTCTTTCATTCTGTGGCACCTGGAGACTACTAGATGCTGAACGCTTGCTGGCTAGTTTCCCCAAGAGTTAGGATCACTCCTAACCTTCCCAGCAATCCAACCCCTTTCCTCCAAATCCATTCCTGTATCTGCAGAACTAGTACAGCCATTATAAAGGTGGTCTTTGGGAAGGAAGATTCGGTGGGCTGTCAGAAAGAGAAAGAGGAAAAAAGTTTCAAGCTGTGCTTCTTACCTCTTCCACGGGGATGAAAGAACTTGGGCCTCTTCTCAACTGCCGGGGGATTTTTATTCCTCCGTCCTGGGAAACGAAAAGGAACAGCCGTTTTAAAAAACACACCCAACACTCCCATCGTACCAGCTCCTCCTCGCCACTTGCCAGAACTTCAAAGGGGAACCTGCCCCGCCCCTGTTCCCTCCTCCCTGGGAGGACGGCTGTGCATCAGAAACACAGCTGGGGGGAAGAACAAGGCAACGAGGCAAGGATGAAGGCACACACAGGGGGGAGGGAGAGAGCCAAACCCTAGACAGCAAAGGTAGCTGATGAGACTTTCCCCCCACACACACACGCAGCCTTCCCTCCCCACCACAGGCCCAGGGGATTGCATCAGACAGACAACCTGCCCAGAATTGGTTAGCCCAGCATGAAATATGGGGATTTCCACCACCACCACTCTCATACACCCAAAAAGAAAACACCAAGCTCTCTCAAATATGAGCTGATTGCCCTCTGCTCTTGACCAGGAATCCTCCTACCTGCTGCAAGCAGCCCAACCAGTTACAGGATGAACTCTCTGGTCCGTGAAACACAGAGACTAGGCTTACATCAGCAAGACCATCTATCACATTTCATCTTTTCCCCCAGGACAGGAGAAGTTTGGTAAGCTAGTTTCTCTTTCTTATTCCACAGACCAGTGGTGCCAAGATAAAAAGAGCCTCAGGCAGGAAGACTTTTATCTAGACGCAGCTGATCCTAGGAACCACTTGCTGAATTCCATGACGAGACAAACAGAAGGCAGAGTCATCCATACTACAAAAGATGCCTTTTGCTGACTCCCCAAAGCCAGATCAGCACTTGGCATTTCTATGCTCTGTTTTACTGCTGCGATGCCTCCGAGTGCTTCCCTCCGCACATCGAAGTGGGGAATTTGTGGCACTTCTAGACAGGATCAGGAGGACTGTGTCCAAGAGAGAGCCAGGCCTACACTGGCGGTGGCTCTCCAGAGTTTCAGACAGGGAGGGTCTCCCAGCTGTACCTGCAGATGCCACGGATTGAACCTGGGACCTTCTACATGCAAGGCAAATGCTCTGCCACTCAGCTATGGCCTTTCCCAAGGTTTTCCAGATAGATTGACTAGCACTGGGATGTTATTGTTTCTCTGCAGAAACCTGGGCATGCAAATACATTCACCCTTTAGCTCACCATTGATGAACGTATCTTTTTACCCTGGCGAGCGCAGCATTAGGGAGAACCCATGTATCCCTCCTAAACCTGGAGAAGGACAGGGATTCTCCTCAACAGCGTGTCAAGTTTAGGAGACATCACAAAAGCAGAAAGACGCCTCTTTACTTTGCGTGTCTCCCAAGACCCAGCGCAACAGGCATGACCCCTCACCCCTCTTCCCAGCTCAGACCTGCGGAGGAAGACAGAGCTCTCCTTTTATCCACTCACATTGGGCTTTGAGCACAGCACAGAGCTTGAAAGATTACTTCCAAAAAGGAATAAATTACAGTTACTGGTACATGGCCCCAAAAAGTAATTTTGCTCCGAAAGTAACCGATTACTTTACCGTTACTCAAAAGTAATCACTACCATCACACTTAAGTTACTTTTTTAAAAGCCTACAAGGTGCTGGCCTCCGCTGCTGCACATCTAAGTAGCCTAAAACAACATTAAAAATAAACACACACACACACACACACACACAGAGGGGAGCAGAATATTCTTTTTTATCCATAAGATTAACAGAATAAAAGAACAGAATCTCACATCCACCCCCCACCCCAGCAATGGTGATACCCCAACACACGTATACTTTTTCACTCAAAATCAAATTTTATACTTGAAATGCTGCTTTTGTAATACATTTCTGTTATGTCTCATCTTTGCTCAAAGAGCACCTCAGACAACGAATGTCTTTTTACAGTCATTACGTTGCCACCAGTATTGAACAGGTGTATTGCGGCACTTGAAGGCATGCCTGTATTGCGCTGCAAAAAACACCGCAGTACCCCTTTCAACCAAAACACATTTTTATCAATATGGCAGTCCCCTATCATCAAAGAAAAATGCAAATTTTAGTACTTTACTAGTTGCCTTTGTATTTTTTTTTTTTTTGTAAACATCGTAACTTAGAGGTAACTTAATCCTGTACCTGGGAATAAGTCCTATTGAACTCATTGGGTAGACACATATGCATGATTGAACTGTCAGAGGTAGAACTTAAGAGACATAACGGAGGTAAACAGAAAATGCACATATCACCACCTCACCTCCTCCAGAGTACAATGCCCTGAACCCAGGCCTCAGACTGAGCAGCAGGGCAATCAAAGCAGAAAATATGGGACTTTCCACAAACCGCTAAGACTGTAGATGGACAATGACTAGCCACTTTGAGTACAGTTTTTTTTTTGTAAGTCGCTCTGAGTTCCTTTTTGGGAAAAAAGCAACTAATAAATATTATTAATAAATAGTAAATAAATAATATCAAAAGTAATCCACCAGAATAAACATTATCCCTTCTCCTGCAATTAAATATGTAGTCTTGCACAGCATATGGAATCTGCTACCACAAGAAGCAGTGATAGGCACCAACTTGGATGGCTTTAAAAGAGGATTAGACAAATTCATGGAGGATAAAGCTATCTGCAGCACTTAGCAACGATGGCTATGTTCTACTTCCACTGTCACAGACAGGATGCTTCTGAATATCAGTTGCACAAGTGAGGAGAGTGCTGCTTGTGCCCTCAGGTCCTGCTGGTGGGCTTCCCTTTAGGGCATCTGATTGGCCGCTGTGAGAACAGGATGCTGGACTAGATGGGCCACTGGTTGGATCCAGCAGGCTCTTCTTATGTTCTTGTATGTATTGCAACAAACAACAAAAGTTACGTGTGGGGCCTTACAGACCAGGGATAGCCAACATGGTGCTCTCCAGATGTTGTAGGACTACAATTTCCATCATCCCTGATAATTGGTTATGTGGTCTGAGACTAATGGGAGTTGTAGTCCAACAACATCTGGAGGGCACTATGTTGATGACCTAATTCGATTGACATACCTCCCTTCCCACCTACCCACCTGTTTCAAACACGGCCAGAAAAGTATGTCTCTTAAATGCTATGTCTGACTATGCTATGTTCTTTTCAGAGGTAAAAATTAATCTACAATCCTATATATTTATCCATTTAACTCAATGAGGCTTAATTCAGAGTAGACATATACAGGACTGGACTCCACCAGAATACATTTCAGCATTTCAGGGACTATTTTTCATTAATGCTGTACCAACTACAACTACCAAGCGCTGCTTATGCACATATATTGTATCAGCCTAAGCTATCTCACAGGGTTGTTGCAAAGATAAGTGGGGGGAGGGAATCGCAATGGTCATAGTATTCACAAATCAAAATAAATCTGGGGAGGGGGGCACATACAAGTAATAAGATGACTGACAGAATGTTAACAAGTGGAGCTTTCCCCATAATTGTATTTCCGTTGTAGAAAAGGCTTACTCCATTTAATTTCTACCTGCCCCACAGCTGTTAAATGCACAAGAGTCTGATCTCCTGCAATGCCAACCCTAAACCATGCAAAGAACTCAAGTTAAAAAAAAAATAACAATCACAGATTTTGGGCATTTTTTTTTAAAAAAAGAACATCTGTAACTGAATGAAATACAACATTCTCAGGCAGAAAGAAGTTATGAGACAGTAGACATAAAAAAAACACACACACAAAGCCTTGACAAACAGCAACAAAAATACTCTGAGCATGAGTATTTTCACATTCTAAAATTTTACTTATCATTACTTTTGCTTATTTACTGCCTTGGGCGAGTTCCTAACTCTCAGCCTAACCTACCTCACAGGGCTGTTGTGAAGATACAGAAGGCAAAATTAAAATGGCTGCAAAAGGAAACTAAGGCTGCAATCCAATACATATCTACTCAGAAGTAAGCTCTACTGGATTCAGTGGGACTTACTTCCAGTTAAGTGTTTGCTTCAATAGTAAGTTCCATTAAACCCAATGGAACCTACTTCTGAGAAGACATGCATTAGATTGCAGGTTAGTCCTTGTATTACAGGCATCAAATTTTACTTGCCTTGACCAGATTGATGCATCTTTTTACTAAAAGGTACAAATTAGTACAGCTTCAAGCCTTCATCCAGTCCTTATCTCACCTAATTAGTGCAATCCTATATCCAATTTGATTTACCTGGAAGTAAGCTCCAGTAAACATAAAGAGACTTACTTCTGAGTAGACTTGTGTATATTGTACTGTAAGTTAACTATACAATGATTTTTGACAAGTGCCTGTTTGGAACTCTTTTCATTTGCCATGGGGAGGGGTTTTATTTAATTTGACAAAAGAACTTCCAAAGAACACCTTCCTCAAAAGACGAAGATGCATCCTGGTTGTTATGAAAAAAGGAAGGGCAGGAAAGAAAACTGGAAGCAGTAGCTCTTTAGGACCATGGCTGCTTGCTGCTGCAACTTCTGCCTGCCCCTTGCTCACCCGGAAGCCTGGCTGCGAGGAGGCTTTTGGCTCTGCTCTTTGCACTCTCATCAGCCCTGCTACTTCTGGATGGCTAGGTAGCAGTGGTGGTCTCTCGTCTCTACACTGGTAAGAGAGTGGAGGTGGAGAGGGAGGCACCAAACTGTGTGCAACCCACACACACACACTCTCTCTCAGCCAGCAAGCACAGTCTCTTTCACTCATCCATCTCCCGCACCCTGCCCTGCCACAAAGCTAACATTTTCCCTTGGGGTGCAAAAAAGTTAAAACCCTAAATGCAGCAAAGTAGCCAAGGAGGGCTACTCCCACGTACCAAGTGCAAACATAGTATTAACACACACAAACACACATTCATCATTGCCTCTCACCTTCACAGTTCTTCATGTCCATTCTGCCTCCACTCCATTCTTCACCACCACTGTCCATTTTTTAACCATTTTTCTCCACTCCACCTCCTTCTTGCTCTCCCCACCTCCTCTCTCGTCACCTCCTAAACACCCATAGAGCACGAGGGAAGAGCGGCACTGCACAGAAGCCCGTGATATTTATCCGTGAATCAGAGGAGCAGAATGTTTCCGCTGATCCCCCTCCCCAAGTAACGCCCCAAAGTAAAGCCAGAAACATTACAATTACAGCTCAAAAGTAATGAAATTACTCCTATTACAATCAAAATGTAAAAAAATTACCCACTCGTTCCTCAAAAAATGGATAAATTACAAGTAGTTCATTTTTCCTAATGAATTACTTCCAAGCTCTGGCAGAGCATGAGGTCAAGCAAAACTCTCGCCCTTTCACTGCATGGGGGCAAGGAAGATCTGGGTTATGGTGAGCAGATGTTTTTGCCTTGCAAAATGAGTGGACCTGTGGACTCAGGCTCAGAATGAGCAAGTCACTGTTAGTCTAGGACTTGTAAAACAAATGGTTTACAGGTATCTCAAATCGTACCTACTCAGAAATAAAAGCAGATAATATATATTTAAAAAGAAGCTTTGCAGGAAGAGGTTTGATGTTGACCCAACATTTAATTTGGATCAGGGACTGCTCACCAGAAATTTAAGTACTGACGGTTCTCAACCTGGGAACATAAATACCACTCCGGCAGTCTTGTGTCACCTTACAGACTATTGGATTTGTTATGACACAAGTATCCTTGGAGTAGGGATTCATCAGATACAGTACAGAACTGATGAACTAGGCTCTGGCTCACAAGAATTTATGCCACAGGACAAGATGAAAAGAAAGGATGTCTTCACACAGTGCATAGGTAAGCTATGGGATTTGCTCCTGCAAGAAGTAATGAGGGCCACCAGCTTGGACGGCTTTAAAAGAGGATTACACAAATTCATAGAGAATAAGGTGCTCAATACCGACTCGCCATGATGGCAATGTTCTACCTCTACTGTGGGAGGCAGTATTCCTCTGAATGCCAGTTGCTGAGAATCACAAGCGGGGAGAATGTTGTTGCTCTCTGGTCCTGTTTTTGGAATTCCCATTAGCATGTGGTTGGCCACTGGCCAGGATGCGCCTTCAGCCTGATCTACCAGGGCTCTTATGTTCTTAGGACTTGCTTTTTGCATTTTGCTGTAAACACATTAACATGTGCTACCACTCTGGCAATTTGTCACCGTGGAAAATGCAAAGATACTTTAAGTATGTGTAGAGTGCTTGCCCCTTTCTGCTGAATAATTATGGCCAAACCCAGAGGGTGGTACTCAATGTTAGTCCTACTCAGAGTAGACCCATTGAAGTTACAATGCTAGATCTGCTCAGAGTAGACCCACTTAAGTTAATAATCATGACTAGCTTACATTCATTAATTTCAATGGGTCTACTCTGAGTAGGGCTTAGTTGAATACAACCAAGTATGTTTGGGATTGGGGAGCATTCATAGCTTCACTATATTAAAAAAAACAACCCTACAGAGTCTATTTTCTTTAGGGGTATCAAAAGGATGAATTTGTTAATTTGGACAGTTAATTGAACTGCTTCTATGAACCAGATGGCTGATTAAAAAAAAGATTTTTTTCCACTGACAACCCTAAATCATGGTACCCACCCTGCCTAACCCCATCAGATACTTTGCTTGGAGCAAAAGTGAGCCACGGTACTCAATTAAAGTGAGGGAAAAAAGAAGCCCTTATTTGGACAGTCTACTAGTTTATTTTGTAATGTGTGTATGTGCATGTGCATGTGTAATATATAAAGCAGGGAGATTTAAAAAGATAAACCTTCCATCAGCAACTCCAATTACAGAAGATGCAACTACAATAGATAATTTACTTTTAACAAGGGGCTGATCATTCAGCCTCTTGGCATTCATATATGTAAGAATTTATATAGGACTTTTCACCACTGCTCCCAGAGATCAAAACACTTCAATTAGATTATCCCAAACAATCCTGTTTTCACCCTTAGATGGAAAATGAGGACAACACAAGGAAATCCACTAAATTTATTTATTTATTGCATTTGTATACCGCCCCATAGCCAAAGCTCACCAAAGGCCACCAAAGTGAATTCTTGCCAGAGCCAGGATTTGAACTAAAAGCTTCTGCTCACTCACAGCTATATTCTTAACCACTGCACCACACCAGGACTCTCATACGAAAATGTTTTCAGTTGTATGGTAATTCCAGAATAATCACTACTAAAAAGGCAACCAGCAACCACAGCTTCCCATTTCTTTACTGCGGTGGAGCTTTCAAAAAGTTAATTACATCCAGCAATAACATGCAAAGTTAATAAGCCCAAGGGCTTATCATCTATTTTTGATGTGGCTGTCAGCACTAAACAAGCTGTTCCCCATGAAATTAAAAGATATAATTAGTGGCACCAGAAACTCCTATTTTTCAAACTGTAAATTACCAAAGATGGAGCATGGAGAGAAAAAATGACAAGAAACAACACATTCTCCAACATGTCTTCAAAAGCCACAAGCCATAACATTCAAAACAGTCTGCCCCAACTTGGTGCACCCTTCAGAAGTGGATGGATTCCAACTCCCATCAGCCACAACGTGGTCAATGATCAGGAATGATGGGAGCTGTAGTCAAACAACAACTGGAAGGTTCCAGGTTGGGGAAGCCTGCAAAAATGTCCCTCTAAGTGGGATATAGTGGCAAAAACACCACCTTCAGATTAGTTGTCCATTGTTTTCTATCACCCTGCATATTTTTAGATTTTTGCTTCGAGCGATTTATTGTAGAAAACACAGTGAAGATGCTAATAAGGAATGACCCTGCATTTTGGAGGGGTAAGTACATTAAAACGTCACAGAATCAAAACCCAGGATACATACTTGCAACAGGCCAGATTTGTAAATGGATAAAACATATCAAAACAATACCGTAAAAGAACCCTCTGAAATGCAGAGGCAATGCATTTACCAGGAGAAGCAGCCTCCACTTTATACTGGCATGGGTCACGTGCTCAAAGCAGCATTTTACAAGATCTCCAGGGAAGACTGCTAAGCTGTAACCTCTGGCCCTTCAAATGTTGCTGAACTACAACTCCCAGCATCCCTGGTCATTGGCCATGCATGCTGGGGTAGATGGAAGCTGCCATTCATTCAACATCTGGAGGGCCAGAGGTTTCCCACACCTGCCGTAACCACTCTAGACAAGCAGCTACGTCCTTCATAAATCAGACTGGACAAAGCATGGCGGAAGGGCGGACACTTTCCTTTTTTGACTAGTGCTTAGAAAACAAGAATGATAGAACTCTAAGACCCAACATGAGAACACTGCAGGTTAAGTAACTCAAATTACAGCGGGGTGTTTTTTTTAAAGGACCTTATGTTATTTTTGGAATGTTACTTTATTATTTTTGTTTGGGTGTTAGTATTGTTTTTGTAAAAGTATTGCATTTCAATAAAAATATTAAAAGGGGGGATTTCCTTCAGACTGTAGGAATACACACAATTGTTAAAAAGTGGGTTTTCACTTCTAAGACATGCTGCTATCTTTCCTGTGCAAAGAGCTATTAATACACCTTCATGGTCAAAACCTGCAGAGTGTTTCTCTTTAGGCCCTTTAAAATTACTTTTTTTAAAAAGTGTACATAAAAAAATGTGACTCACTAGAGAAGACAATAATGCTGGGAAAAACAGAAGGGAGTAGAAAAAGAAGGCCAAACAAGAGATGGATTGATTCCATAAAGGAAGCCGCAGACCTGAACTTACAAGATCTCAACAAGGTGGGTTATAACAGATGCTATTAGAGGTCGCTGATTCATAGGGTCACCGTAAGTCATAATCGACTTGAAGGCACATAACAACAACAACAACAACAAAATGTGATGTGCAAAGGCGACAAACCTTACTTGAAAGCATACCTCTCATACAGCTACGCCCATCAGAGTTCCAGGACTGACGTCTGCCATTTTGACAGTACACTCAAAAATGGACGTGTTAATGTGTAATGTTTAAAAGTGCCTTACACGTTCCCTGAGGCAAATCATGACCATTCTAACTGATGCTGTAAGGAACACTGGGAGCCCTTACACCAAGTCAGACTATTGGTCCATCATTACAGCTCATTAGCAACTCATTACTGCCTACAATGACTGGCAGGGGCAGGGACCCTCCAGGGTTTTCAGGCAGGGAATCTTCCCTAGCCCTACCTAGAAATGCTGGAGACTGAACCGGGGACATTCTGCATGCAAAGCAGATGCTCTACCACTGAGCTACAGCCCTTCCCTAAAGCATGAGAACAGAACTCATCTGTGAGTTGAGGGATGAGCAGAGCTATTTATTCCATCTTCCCCTTTACTAGGCTCTCATTAAACTTTTTTAAAGTTTTATGGTTGCTAAGAGACATACTTTGAGTCTGGAAAGGTAAGCTGCTCACTGGGACATCGCCAACATGTCACCCCACTGCTGAAAATATTGCACTGGCTGCCCATTTGCCACCGGGCTAAGTTCAAGGTTCTGGTTTTGGTGTACAAAGCCCTATACAACTTGGGACCAGGATACCTGAAAGGACCATCTTACCCCTTATATACTCAGTCAATCACTGCACTCTGCAGGTGAGGGCCTCCTGCAGATGCCATCTTATCAGGAGGTCTGTCCCGCACAACATAGGAAGCGGACCTTTAGTGTAGTGGCACCTACCCTGTGGAATTCCCTTCCCTTAAATATTAGACAGGCACAATCTTTGTTATCTTTTCAGCGCCTACTGAAGACCTTCCTCTTTCAACAAGCCTTTTAATTAGAGACCTTATCCCATTATGTGACTACGTTGGAGTTGCTTTTTAAGATGTTTTTAAAGCTTTAAAAAAAATCTTACAAGATCTGAACAGGGTTCAATAACAGATGCTACTGGAGGTCGCCAATTCACAGGGTCGCCATAATCAACTTGAACAACAAAGCTTTTTAAAAAAGATGTTTTGTTTTAATGTGTTTCTATTTTGTTTTAATATATTTTATAACAACAACAACAATAAACCATCTATTACACAGTGGTCTGAGGTCCTCACTGCCCTGGCTACGTTTGAACATACTACTTATTAGAGATGGGCAAGAAATTCTTTTCAGTTCACATTTAACCAAAATCTATCAAATATGTATTTTCCAAAACAATATGAGAACTGAACACAACCATCCTTCAAAAGTCACACTGATTCAAATTTTGCAATTCAGCTCGCCAAACAAACACTGTTACAAAAGTGTGTATGTTAGGGGAAAGCCTGCATAAACATGAATATATGAGAGAAAATAACATACAAAAATGCATTATATGACAAGAAATTTCTTTAAAATATGTGTTTATTAGGAGAAATTCACACTAAAATGCTGGAGGATTTTCATGCGGAATTGCTGCAGAAATGTGGAGAACTGAATTTAAGATGGAACAAACCAGAGAGAAATGAAACAGATAGACCCTTCCCTTCCTACAACTTATAGACATCAATTTCATGTGGATACCTATTTGGACATCTGGAGGGCTTATATTAACATATATTTAACTTAAAATGGATGTACCGGTGGGTATTGTATCCTTAATGGGAGAGGATGGTGTTGGATTATATTTTTTTTCTTTTTTCTTTTAAAAAAAATCTCCTTTTCCCCCTTTGTTAAATTTGAAATTAAACATTTAATTTTTTTAAAAAAACAGAAATTAGTTTTAAAAAGGTATCCCACACAAGCCAGCATTTACACTCTTGTGACCAGCTAAAAAGGGTTAAAGAAGTGGCTCCTTACCCCCACAGACTCCAAAAATGCTGACTCATGGATGACATATGTGTTTTTTTTAATGGAAACAAGCCAGGAGGCTAAATCCAGAGGCAGACGCAAGACACTCTGGTGAACTAACCTTTGTCACTCTGCCTCCTCCCCGCTCCACACCATACACACACCCATACCAATTAAGTTGAACTCAGCTCAAAAATAAAGCTCTCCAAAATTGCTGACTTGGCAGCCTTTTCTCCCCCCCCCCAGCTTCAAACATGGAGCTTTGATAAAGCGAAGCTGAGAAGGCCCATAAGGGGTGGTGTGTGTGTGGAGAAATAGGAAGGTCAAGCCTTGCTCGAGGCCGTGCGCATAGCCAAACAGCTAGTCAAACTGTAGAGCTAGTTAAACTGTATTCCTTTGTCACCAGATGTTAGAGGCAGCCAGTCACAGCAAGGGATAAACACTCAAATTTTTAAAAATGAGCGCTATTTTGTAATCATTTGAGCTTCCAGAAAAGAATGTTTTAAAAGTGCAGTGTAAATCTCCACAGGTGACTGGCTATTAGTAATACAGGTTATAGTGATAGCCCACTGAGAGTCTTTCCCTAATCATCTCAACCTTCACAGGCACGCTTTTTAAAGACATGTAGATTTACATCAAAATGCTGGCTTTTGTGCAATTTTGAATGCAGGTCCACACACCATAGATTTAAATCCACACTATACATTTAAAGCATATTCAATATACATTTAACAGGACACTGCAGCCTGCCTTGGGACTTTATGGTGAAGGGCAGCTCAGAAATCCTAGAAATAAAAATTAAATAACCTCTCCGCATCAAATGCTCCAGGGACTGTAGGAGATGTACATGGGGTACAAAAGCTATTTTAACTGTCCACTCAAAAGACTCTCATTGGGATTTACTCCCACTTAAGTGTGCATAGGGTTGCCTGTTTGAGGGCCACGACGGCAAGACCTTTCACATGTCAGCTCCCTGCAGATTAACCCACAAATGTGCTGGGCTACTTTCCTGGACCGCAAACATGAATGTCAGGTTACAACTTCCACTAGGCTAAAATACTGTATTATTTCATAACTATCCTGAGGGTGGCAACAAGGGAAGAGGCCTTTCCAAACATGCCTGCTTCCCTCTCTATGGAATGCCTTCACCAGGAAGGCTTCCTTGGGTGCACCTGAAATTCACATATTTTCAGCATCAGGCAAAGACGTTTCTCTTTTCCTAGACACTTGAGTGTTAATTTCCCCCCCTTTGCAGCAGCTGGGGATATTTCCTCCCACATACACACACACTTGGGGGGACTGTCTGAGGTGGTTAGACCTATGCTGGGAAATGGAGAATTTTTTTAATGGTTTGTTTACCTTGCATTGTACTTCGTTTGTAATTATTCTGTTTTTCATCAATTGTATTGTGCATTTGATTAGCTTTGAAACTCTTGCAAACAGCTACTAGGTAAACATAAATAATAATAAGCCCCCTCTCCAGGGTTTTAAGTGTAATTGTAGATCTCTTTCTCCCTGCATCCCAAATCAATTCATGGAGGATAAGGCCATCAGTGGCTACTAACCATGATGGTTATGCTTTGCTTCCACTGTCAGAGGTAGTATGCTTCTGAATATCAGTAGCTGGAAACTACGGGGGGGAGACGGCTGTTGTGCTCAGATCCTGCTTGCAAAATTTTCACAGGCATCTGCTTGGCCTCTGTGCAAACAGGATGCTGGATCAGATGGGCCATTGGTCTGATCCAGCAGTCTCTTTCTATGTTCAAGAGTCTTTTACATCCGTATGACTACTACTAGCCATTGTTTTGGTGCATGGATATTAACTAGCGCAGGGATAGGGAGCATGTGGCCTTTGAAATATGTTGAACCAAAACTCCCATCGGCCTCAGCCAGCATGACCAATGGTCAGGCATGATGGGAGTTATAATCCAACAACATGTGGAGGGCTACAGGCTTCCCATCATGAAGAGAACATGGCAGTTACCCACTCAAGATTAGCGGGTCAGTCTGTGGCATATTTTACTAGTGATCCTTGGCCGTTGCAAAATAGGGAAACAGGTCTTAGTCTTGCAAAACAACAAAAATGAATGCATTTGAGCACTGAACTAGCTTATAAAATTTATAATGCAAATCCTCACTTTGAAGCTTGATTTGAAGAGAACAGCCTTCTCTCAACAACAGGACTAATGCCTTGAAACCATAAATCAATCAGCAAGGAGCTGCTGATTGTTGTACCTATCTCCAAAGCAAAGGTTTTTACTAAATCCCTTTGATTGGAAAAAAGCCTGGGAAAGCAAGCCCAGCCATGCCTCCTCCGCCCCCACTACTGGCAAGCCAACCTACTGAAAAGCTAGGAAATTGCTATTAGTTCACTCCTTACCACAAGGGTCAGACACACGTGCATTAGTGAGCAACCTGTCAGTCACTTGAAGACCAGTGGTGGGTACATCTGGTAGAGGTACACAGCCAGAAGTTACCGTGTTAAGGTAAAAAGGTAAGCCCCAGATCTGAAAAGACTGAAGAGCTGAACATTTGCTGCTTCTCCATTCTGTCGGATGAAGTTTCTTGTTGATAACTTAAGCGCAATGTATTCCTGTTCAACTCAGTGGAACAGCTCAAAGTATGCGGATTGCCAAATCCAAACAAAAGGGTCTCTTTCCAACTTACATCTCTGACATCAAGCAGCCAAGCAACATTTATTTACTCTCTTTGCCTGCAACCTAGTCAGAAAGACCTACCTTGATTTTGGTCTCTCTTTCTCTCTCTCTCCCTCTCTCCAAACAAAGGTTTCTTTTTGCCGGCCTTCACTCTCAACTCACAGAGCTTAAACCAATCCCATCCTCAGTGGCTTCTGTGCTTCCTGTTCTAACACATCGGCATCCCTTAATAGTCTGATGTCTGCCCACAGATGCATCACGTCACAGACCAATTATCTATGATGCAACTTGTTTCCACCAAGAGAAAAAAATGTTGAAACACAACAGAGACACAGCACAACAACTCTGGATAAACAGGCAAGTCAGTCAAACCAGATTGTTCTCCAAAAAGGATAATACTCAGATGTCTGATTTCTGCCTCTGCCACTTGCCTCCTCTTGATGTCTGATTAATGTCATCATGCCACCTCCCACAGACACCACAGCTCAACCAAATGCCTCCACCTTCTCTGTTAAGATACAAACCCCACGCAGGGATCCTACGCAGGCAGCCGGTTCTTCCAAGACTGCTAACACTGGCTTTATTAATATCTAACATGGACACAGGTAAAATGAGTGGGGAGGTCAACCTAAAAGAATACCTCTCCATTTCAACATGGATTACAACAAAGCCCGACGTAGCAAGGTGAAAACGACAAGAAAAGGACCTATAAAGCACTTTGTACATTTTAAGAAGTCTGTCTTTAATTCTGCTGGTTGCCTTCTCTGCGATGGTTAGTGTTGGACTATGACCTAGGAGACCAGGATTCGAATTCCACTCAGCCATGAAGCCCACTGGTGACTTTGGGTCACTATCTCTCTATCTCCACTATCTCTCAGCCTAACCTACCTCACAGGGTTGTTGTGAGGATAAAACGGAGAGGAAGAAGAACCTTGTACACCACTTTGAACTCCTTGGAGGAAAATATATTATGATTATAATATATCACTGGGAGGGATATATTATTATTTATTTATTACTTGAATTTATATGCCACTTTTTCACACAAATATGCTCAAAGTGCTTTTATTTCCTGTCTTTAAAGGAGCTTTAAAGTTCCCCTTCCCCACCCCTTTTTGATCCAATTATTTTTTTGGGAGGGTGACCATTTTAACCATTTTTAGCCATCCTTGTGCCTCCTCTTCCCAAGTTCTTTTGTTTCGTTATAGGCATGGGGGAGAAATTGGGTTCAGTTCACATTTTACTGAGAACTTGCCTCATCTGTAGCTCCTGAAAACAACATGCAGAGCAAAACACAGCTATCCACACTTCTCCAAATGTTGTGATGCAATTCTCCAACACCAATCCCAAAAAAGCGTATATTATTGGGAAATATGTGGAAAATGTAAATATTAAAGAAAATTGCTTGCAAAAATGTGTACATTGGAAGAAAGGTGGCAGGCCACAGCTTGTCCATCTCTGGTCTAACAGTGACTGGTACCAACTCTCCAAAGTGTCAAGACAAGAGAGTTTCACCCAGGCTACCTGGAAATGCTGGCAAAGGTGGCTGGAGGCTTACTTATTTATTATACTTGTATACCGCCCCATAGCCGAAGCCCTCTGGCCGGTTTACAGTAACTAAAAACAAATACAATTTAAAATACATCTTTTAAAACACAATTTAAAACACAATTTAAAAATTTGAAACAATATAAAAATATATTGTCAAATGGGCAGTGGAATCCGCTTTGGGTTTTACTCTGAACTTGCAAGAGCCTTGGACAGCTCCTTGAAAGTTCAGACCAAAATGCTGAGTGGATTCCACTGCCCCAGTGACATGCAACCAACAGCTGCCACTGAATGCTGGGAACTGGACCTGGGACCTTTTGTGTGCAGAACATGTGCTCTACCACTAAGCTGAGGCTCTTTCACTCTATGAGCAAAAGAGATCCCATCCTTTGCCCTCCCATTAGATATTTTCCTCTCCCCTCTGAAGAAAAACACACAACAGTGTATTTCATAATTTAGCAGCAAGTTTAAAGATCAAGTTATCTGTTCATATACTATATTAACCTATGTTTTAATATAGACTATTATTTCAACATAAACTTTCGTGAACTTTTAGGTTTTTCCCAGGTGCCTGATATTGGAGGGCCCTAACAGTTTGATGGAAGCACCTCAGAGTCTGAATCATAATTTTCAAGTTAGAATAGGCCATTCTGACTCCCCATCTCATGTAAGATTTAAAAATCAAATGATTGAAACTGGTTTCTCCCCCCTAAAGTACTACATCCCAGTGCCTCTGCACCAGCCCATATGTAGAGAACACCACACACTATATGCTACATTGTAAATTGTATGAAACACGCAGGCAAAAATACTTAGGAAAATGTTTAGTGGTGGTTCCTACCCTCAGCGATATGGATAAGATCAAAAGTTTGCTGTCCAATATGGACAGGTTTGCAATGCTGGCCTGGGCTTTATCTGGGAGAAAGGGTGGCATATAAATTTTAAAAACAAACAAACAATATGGCTAAATGCGCAGTGAAGGCTGCTCAGCTTAGACATGAAAACGTGGTCCGTCTTGAGATTTAAGATTTTGTTTCTTGTGTATGTTTTATTGTTGTATGTTGTTGACTTGATAGTTTTTTATGCTCATGTATAATTAATATTTGTGGTTTTTATTTGGCTACAACCTGTATTTGGTTGCTTTATTAATACATTTGAAATATAAAGTACTATTCCAAAGGAAGGTAAAATTTCTTTGCTGTTATCCGCATGGTCCCTCGTCCCATATCCATTGACTGACCCCTCGGTCCAAGGCTGCGCAGACACATAATACTCACATCAACACTATCACTCCAATACAGAAAGTGCATGATAAAGCACCTTGGGATGGTTGTTAGATTTATTAAAACATGTCCTCCGTAATAATCAAGGCTTATTAAAACTAATTAACCACTGCAACATCCTCCTCTGGCTACAATATCGAGACTGAAGTAGAGGGAGATCATTTCTGTTTGTCTAATCCCACAGGCCATGTTGCCGTCAAGTGATCAGACATCTAAACGTGTGGATTTTAGCCTGGGAGGTAGCGCCACCCTCCTTCTGATGTCCAAGTCACCCATCGAGAGCCAGTGTGCTGACTAGGTAGAGCGACGCTGCAGGAGATGCAACTCAATGCTTAGTCAGGCATTGGCAAGAGCATAATTGATAAGCAAGTCAGGAAAGGTTCAGCAAATTACCAGCCATACTACAAAACAAGGTTATTATAGTGTCATAAACTAGACAACCAAAGAGGCTGCTTAAACTACTGGAGCCTACAGAACAAAAGCAAGTCAAGACAGCTCTTTAAGTCTATCTGAGATCCTCAGGTTTATTTTATGTCAGTGTTCACATCCCACCTTTCTATTGAAAACACACACACACACACTCACACAACAATCCCAAAGGTGGCTTATGTTAAAATCTGATACAATGCGCCAAATAATGAAACCCTACAATATAAACAGCAGCAGAATTATTAATAAGTATAGCAGCTAGTAATATAGATCCATGACGGGTGTGTAAATGGTCCCAAAGTATCCCAGAATAACAGTCTTAGCCAGGCTTCTTACAGGCAACCAGATCAGACTAGAGGTCTATCTAGTCCAGCATCTTGCTTCCCACAATGGTCAACCAGATGCTTCAAGGAATGTCCAGAAACAGGACATGAAAGTAATGGCCCTCCTTTGCTATTTGCTGACTCCACCCCCTGCAGCAACTAGTATCCAATGACATGCTGGTTCTAAACCTAGAGGTTGCATATAGCCACCATGACGAGTAGAAACGGATAGGCTTTTCCTCCATGAATTTGTCCAATCCCCTTTTAAAACCAGCTCAATCAGGAAAATGCAAGACATGCATCTCTAGAGAGGAGGTCCCACAATGCTGGTGCCACTACTGAGAAGGCTCTGCTATGCATAGCCACCAGAGAGAGAGTGGGAATGCAGAACAACTTTTACCCCCTCGCTCCCTGGAAAATCTTAATGTGCAGGCAGGCACATATGGATGAAGATGATCCTTCCAAGCATCAAGGACCCAGATCAATTTAAAACTAAAAAGGTCAAGAATCAGCACTTAGAACCAGCTCAGAAACCAATCAGGAGCCAGTGAAACTGTTGTAAAATTGGTGTAATACACAAAGCCAGTAACTGGTGGTGTCACTTTATACCGATGGGAAGTATATCAAGACTCTTCAGAGGCAGATCCATGTAGAACACTTCCCATAATTGATACATGTACTTTGAGAACTTATCTTCTTCTTTCCTCCCCTGACCTAAGAGCATGGCCCTATTGGACATATGATTAAAATGGGAAGCATGACCGGTGTCAAGGATCAGCACGGTCAGGCATCTGTCAAGGTTCCACACCCCAGCTGGGGGCCCGCTGACAAGAACCTCCTGGACCTGCTTCAGTGAGAAGGCAGACTCACTGAGGGAGGTGGGCCCATGGAGGGAGCAGTGTGATGTTATTCCTAAGTAAGTGTTCTTGAGGTAAACAGGAATTACATCTCCTGAACTGTGTTTAGGATGGTGCTATTCCTCACCACTGAGAGGTACCACCCAACCCCAAACATAGGAAGCTGGCTTATAAAGAGTCAGCCCATGGGTCAGATATAGCCAACAAGGTGCCCTCCAGATGTTGTTGACTCCAACTTCCATCAGCCCCAGCCAGCATGGCCAATAGTCAGGGATGATGACAGTTGTAGTCTGTAATAGTTGATCCATTAGGGCAAGTGGGCACTGCCCTACCAACCTCAGTCTGCTCTCAACCAGTCCCTACCTGCTTGCTTACAACCAATATAGGGTACAGCACTGGCTGTCAGCTTCCTCCTCCATAGTCTCAACGCTGCCATTGTAGAAATCAGCAGGAAGGATGATGGGGGCCAATCTAGCATTGTCTAGCTTGTCATTGGCTCTGGATCCACCTACCATTGGGCTGCCTGCTTTCCGCCCCACCAGTCCCAATGGACACCAGCCACCACTGGTTGTAGTCCAGTAAGTTCTTGGACTATATCAAGAGTAGTCATGTTGGCTACCCCTGCCGCGGGTTAATCTAGCCTTAGTACTGTTTTCACCAGCCTTCCTCAACTTTAGCCATGCTGGCTGGGGCTGATGGGGAGGTGCAGTGCCAACACATTCTGGAGGGCACCAAGTTCGTAAAGGCTGGTCTACAATGACTGGCCGTGGCTCTCCAGGTTTTCAGCAAGGGTCTTCCCCAGCCTTAACTAGAGATGCTAGAATCTGAACCCAGGACCTTTTGCATGCATAGCATGTGCTCTACCACTGAGTTACAACCCATCTCAAAAGAAAACCATGTAAAAGAGCTTGATGAGTATTTTTTGTCAGAAGGGATCTCCATCTTTTGTCAGAGCAAACCATTTAGTTAACTCCAGTTATTTTATCTACTGCAGAATAATCAGCTGTTGTGTCCCAGGCGAAGGGAGAGTTAGATCAGGGAGGGGGGTCAGATGAGGACGAGGCTCCTTGGGGAGCTGAAGGAAAGGAGAAAGGGGAGGGTTCTGGCAGCCCACAAATTCCCCTGCCCAGCACTTCCACCGAGGAAGCTCCTGCCCCGCCTGTGAGTCCAACGCCTGAGCAGTTGGGATGCGACTCTCCACCCGTGCCATCTATTCCTGGGCAGGAATCCCTGCCAAGCACTTCAAATGCTTCCCAGCCAATCAGCATCCCGCTTCTAGAGACCACGCTATCACCTAGCAAAGCCCCGCTGTCAGATGGATCATCTGAGACTTGCCCCCCCTTGCCCCGCGCGAGAAGAGAGACTTTCAGAGGGTGGAACTCAGGCAGAGCTGCCATTTATGAGCCAAAACCTTCCCTACTTAAGTCAGTGTCTCCCAAGGCAAAGTGCTGAGTCAACTCTCCCCAAATACTGCAGAGACTGATTAGCTAGGATAGTTAGGGAAAGTAGCGAGTCAGAATAGACAGGTACATGAAGCACACCACTTTGGATGTATCTATAACTTTAATAAAAAGAGAAAAATACATCACCTCGACTCCGTCTGAATCCATCACCTCTGGGCAGGACATCGGCACCAACAGTCCCCCCTCCTACAATGAAGATGGAAGGAGGTGACCAGACCCGGTAGTAAAGGGCCCCTTTAAACTCCTGGGCCCTCAGGACAGTGCCCAACCTGACCATTCACTGGTACCGGGCCAGAAATTAATTACTTGGGTTCTGAAAATCTGGTGGGAATGGAATGGAGAACCCTGGAAGAAGGTAATGTTGGCTGGCTGACTCTATGAACAGAAGCACTGTGCACTGCAAAATTTTGTTGCAGGCCCGTTTGTTCTACAACCAGTCACCATGAGAGTTCAGTGGAACCTCCATGTTCAGAGCTGCACTCTCTGCTGGCAGATAAGAGATCTGAATGTTGTCATCTATGCCTTTATACAGCCTCTTTAAACCACAGGTCCCCCATCACACATAAGATGGAGAATGTCTAATTTTCATTTTACAAGTCAGAATCTTATATCAGGATGCTTTAAAATCCTGATGGGACTAGAGATGTGAAGGCCCAGAAAATTTGAAAAAATGGGGGGGGGGAGAAACCAGGAAAAATAGCAATTTCCCCCATTTTTTCCAGATCTTCACATCTCTAGGTGGGAGTTGGAGTCCAAAAACATTGGGAGGGTCACAGGTTCCCCATCCCTGGCCTAAACTATTATTTTCATATTGAAACACTCCTATGACACTTGACATCGGGTCCATGTCAGTGGAGCAGTGGAATCCAATCTATTTGGACTAAAACCCAAAGTGGATTCCACTGCCCCACTGACATGAACCCACCAGCTGCTAGTGCCTGACATTTTAACCCAATCCTTTTGTTTCCAAGCTGAAAAACTGTTCCAGAAAAAGACTGCTTCGTGATATCACAGATGCCAAGGCAATCAGCACACTGTTCTGTTTGAAAACAGCAGGACTCCCCAACCCACTTTCAGATCTCAATCTTCAGATGATTGTACACATGACAATAGCACTGTGAGTTCACTTTCCAGAACAGAAAGGCTCCTGTTTTTGTTTAAAAAATCCACATTAGGGCAATAAGTTTATTAGACTAATCAAGACATCACAAAACAGCATGGAGGCTTTCAAGTTCTCCAGAATACGTCATCAGGCCAGAAGAATGTTTCTTGGGCTGCGTATACATTATATATTTAAAGCACATGGCTTCCATCAAAGAATCCTGGGAACTGTAGTTCACCTCTCACAGAGCTACCATTCCCAGCACTCTGAACAAAAACTATAGCTCCCAGGATTCTTTGGCAGAGGAAAGTCTTGTGCTTTAAACATATGGTATGCGCACAACTATGGTAGTTGGAAAAAGAGAAATATTATACAAACTGCCTAGCTTTTCTTTAACAAACCTGGAGATTAGTTTTTGGTGGTGCTAGGTTAAAAAAAAGCCATACTGAGTAGCTTTTTCTAGCAGTTTGGAAGGAATGCTCCCTCAAAGAATAGACATCTTGCCTGGCCTAACAACAATATTGCTTTATGGGCCAACACATCTACCTTGATTTGCCTTGTTTTTGTGTATTTGTTCAACTTGTACATATAAGACTTCGAACCTCCTCTTGGTGTCACTTAACCCATTAGAATACATAGACAGGGTCAGTTGTGGCTTTTTGCAGCATACCAAGGGGAAATATACTAGCACAGGAATGAAGCCAAATACTAAACCTCAAAGATGCATTGGAAGCAATTTACTAAGGCCCATCTTTTTTGAACTGGGGGACAGCTCTTTGTGTGTCTGGGACCACTGAATCATTTTCTGCAAGAGCTGGATAAGGCAATGTTGTAGGCTAGCTGATAACACTCTCTTTACTTGATCGGATAGCATGCAAAATTGCCTTATCCATCCTTTGCAGAAACCAGCTCAGTGGTCCCTCAACTTAAAGCATGCTGGGCATCTCTGAGGTCATCCCCGCTGTTCTTCTGTGGCACATTATTATAGGATACGTGCAGTGAAAATATGTGCACCTTGCAAGATATCTGTAGGGATGAGTGCACCTGTCTCTCTTGCTCATTTTTCCAATCTTAAGTTCAGTTCTCCATTATTTCCACATCAGTTTGTGGTTTTTTAAAGTCCTCATGAAAATTCATCAGTATTTTAATGCAATTTCTCTTAATACATACATTTTTGAATAGCAATTTTCCTCAATACATTTTTAATGCTATTTTCAGTAATATATGTATTTATTCACAGACTTTATCCTCGTTTATGCATTTGTGTATAAAAACAGCATTGCAAAATTCAGAGAAGCGCTAATTTCAAAAGATTGTTGTGTTTTGGTTCACATTGTTTTGGAAAGTACAAATTAGATCAAGTTCACCTTTAAATGAACTGAATCCAATTTCTCCCCCATCCCTACATACAAGGCAGCTGCCCATTCAAATTTGGGTCTGTAAAAACTTCCTCCCTTGGTAACTTCCCAAATCACTTTGAGGCAACCACACCAATAAGCTTTTGCAAGTGGAAAAGATCCTCCCCACCCCCCACAATTCTTTTTGAGGTCATTGATATTCCATAAATGACTAACACAGGCATTTGCAGGCCAAAACAGGCTAATAAACATTTATGAGTGATTAACTTTTGTGAACTTGTTTGCAAGGTTGCAATAAATCTCTAACAGGTAACACAATTCTTAAAAGCAGCAGATCTTGGATTGCAAAATTACTGGCTAAGTTGCAAAAGCCTCCAGCAGATAAGCTTTCCAACTATGGCTGCAATCCAACACATGCATACCTAGGAGTAAGCACTGTTGAAAACAGTGAGTCATACCTGCGAGTAAACATGCTAAGTCCCAAAGGGAAAGTGCATAGTTAAACTATAGAATTAGCTTCCATAAGATGCAGTGGTGGCCACCAACTTGGACAGCTTTAAAAAAAAGATGAGATCGATTCATGGAAAGTAAGGTTATTAATGGCCATGTTCAGACATCATGCTAAGGCAAATCATGGTTCAGCATGAATGTGTTGGCTCCTGACTAGAAGATGGCAGCCACTCTGCTCCTTCTCAGGGCTTTTTTAGGTCAGCGCAGCAGCTAAGGCAAGTTCCTGTCCAAAGCCAGGATCGTGCTTACAGTCTCTCCTTAACCATGGCTTGTAACCATCAGACAAACTATGGTTACAGAGCAAGGTTAAGGAGGGGAGATCTTAACTATTATCCTGGGTTCAGACAACACCCCAAATCAAACCTTGGCTTAGCTGCTGCTCTGAACGCACCTAAAAAGCCGGGGGGGGGGGCTCCAAAGATGGAGCAAACTTCTCCTTGGGAGCTAGCACTTCTGCATGGTCACAGTAAGGCATACGCTGGCTTACTGTGACATGCGAATCAAGCCAATGGCTACTCGCCATGATAGCTATGTTCTACCTCCACTGTCAGAGGCAGTATACCTCTGAGTAACGGATGCTGGGAATCACAAGCGGGGAGACAGTTCCTGTCTGCCAGTTCCCCATAAGCATGTGCTGGACGAGATGGGACTTTGGCCTGACCCAGCAGGGCTCTTCTTATGTTCTTAGGTAAAAACAAAGGTTTCAGTTCACAATAGTTTCCCCCATATAAAGCTGCAAGAACACACCTGTTGGATTTCTTCAGGTGTGTATTTTAATAAACAACGAGCCTTCGGCCAGTGTCTTATTTTAAAATGTTATCAGCAAATCAGTATGGAGATCATAGAAGGGGGAATGCAGCTGTGCACAGACTGGTTGCATTTTGGAAAGTGCAAATTTGGTACACTTTTAAATGCAAACTGAATCCAATTTCTCCCTCATCCTCAGTTACCATATCCTGAAAACATCTCCTGGAGCATCCTCAGGCAGGCAATCTGCACTCAACTACCATCACTGAAGATATATCCTTCAGGATTTATCTTCTAATCTCTTCCATGTCAGTTCTGAAGCTCTCCTCTCACCCCATCTTAACCATATAGGGCAATAAAAAGTTGGAATGGGTAGCTTAACCACAGCTGAATCAATATGACACAGCAAATCCCCAAACCAAATAGTTTGTCTTCAATAACCATAAATCAAACCCTAGACTACTTGCTTTGGGGACGGGGGTTTGATCTTTCATCTGGATTTAGAATTGCCTAAGCCACCCCATCCAATGTTTTATTGCTCCTGGCTCTTATTGCCCTTATGATAAAATAATAACATTATTATTCAGTAAGTGCTCTCCGTGCTATTCTCAAATCTGAAAAATAAAGCCTACTGCAACAGCCAGGGAAATAATGCAGCTATACCAACTGGAATAAAATGACTGGTGTAATTAACGAAAGACTTCCCATCTTCACTCCTTCAGATTCACTACTTTCCACTGTCTAAAAGTCTTCAGCTTCCTCAAAAGACTCAGCCCTTTTTACCTTGTTGCCCCTTTGGCTTGGAGCAGAACATCTGTGTGCTGCCTGCCACCTCTCTTACTTCTTACAAGTACCTCTTCAAAGCCCACCTTTTCCGCAAACTCTTAAGTTCCCGTGTCCCTGCTGCAAATCAGTTTGCAAGTAACTTGTGCACCTAAACTTGTGCAACTGATGCAATCACATACCGTGTCCTTGTTTTCCCCTGCCTCTCGCTTCCCACTACTTCTGCTGGTTCAATACAGACACAGCCATAGAGGAAAATTAAAGAGGACCATTACTAAACGTGAGCAGAAACCATTGTGCTGGGTCCCAATTCACAGGGAAATGCAACATTTAAAGCCCTAACAAGTCTGGGTCCAGGATATCATCAATAGCACCTGTTCTATTGATTCATATCCTACCCCTTGTCACAAGTGATCTTGGAGCAAGTAACACTTTAAAATACAACAACATGAAGACCAAAAAAAAGGAGAAGACAGTTAAAAACTAGAGGTCCCACTATCAAATTTTGCAAACATGACACATACATCCCAGGCAGAGATGTGAAGGCCCAAAAAAAAGTTGGGTATTTTCCAGGAAAACCCATTTCTTCTCCACCCCCGCCACTTTTCAAAAAAACAACTTCAGAAACAAAGCGGGGGAATTGGGGGGGAATATTTCCATTTTTTTCCCTGGGCCTTCACATTTCTAGCACAAGCACATACACAACCAATTCAGAATGCCTGCTACTAAATTTGTCTCCCTATTGACTAAAATCAGAACAGCCATGACTCCATGTTGGGATGAAAAACAGGGCCATCTCAGTGGTGACACCAATGCCATGGAATTTCTGTACTAGAGACATTGGTGTTGGGTCAGCTTAATTATTATTTATAAAATAATAGTAAACATTTGAAAAGGATTTATTTCAACAGGCCTTTAGGAGCCTGGATTTTTTTTTTTTAACGAAAAGACTGACATATGGATGGAAAAATTGGATCAGAAAGTGTCTTTAGTTCTTTATTTACTTCACATCATTTTAGCTGTTTTTGAAGAAAAGATTAATTTGCTTTGTTGTAAGCCCCCTTGAAAGCTCTATGCCACATAGAGCACTGTTCTTCAACCTTGGGTCCTCAGATGTTGATGGTCTGCAACTCCCATCATCCCTGACAATAGACCATACTGTCTGGGGATGAGGGGAGTTGTAGTCCGACAACATCTGGGGACCCAAAGTTGAAGAACAGTGATATTGAAGACAGGGAGGAATGCTTCAGGTCAGAAGAGGTGGCCTCACAGGCCTCATCTGGCCCACAGCAGAGGCCAGTAGTTTCCCAGTCTTGCTCTATGTAAAGAAATGTTAGGAAAGAAACGATATCAACACACAAGTAAACAAAAACAACAGGCTTTTAAAAGCAATTCAAGCTCCTGCCCACCCAAAAGAAAACCCTAACAAAGGCTCTGTCCACCCTTGGGCTTCAGACAAACAGGACTGAGGAAGTGCAACAGAAAGAGTTTCTGCTGCTGTCCATCCGAGGCGTATATGTGCGCAAGTGAAATCAAAGGCTGCACACCTCCCACACATTTAATGTACAATTTCCCCCCTCAAAGAACTGCAGTTTACCCCTCACAGCTAAAATTCCCAGCACCTTTAACAAACTATAGTTCCCAAGATTCTTGTGGGAGGGATGCGCTTTAAATGTATGGTGTATATGCAGCTAAAACCCTCTGCTTGTGTCTTGAGCTTCATCATCAAAGGAGAAGAGATGTAAAGAGCCCTTTGCTCCATCCCAATGGACTAACGGGCAAAGACAATACTGGCTCTTTCTTCAGCACTTGCACAATTCAAAATATGGCCCCTGCCAATCTGGGCTTTATGGCGTACAGGGAAATTTTGCAATTCTGATTGGGGGGGGAGGAGGGGGAGCAGTGCAAAGCAAAACAGGAGATAGTAATCACCCAATAGACATTACACACTGGATTAACACCTTCTGGACCATCACCACTGCCATGTGGTTCTGTGTTGATCCACATTGACATCTGAGATGCAAAGAGGCCCATGAGCATAGGCTCAAAGGGGGAGAGAGAAATCCTTTTAAAACTCTTTAGCATTTAAACGATTTGAACAACAGGGATGGTGTGATTCTCCACCCCATCACAGCTCTGCACTGGGTGGAGAGATTCAAATGTATCCATCCAGCTCAGTGTTGTGATGTTTTTACTGATAATTTTAACGTTCCTTATAAACCACTTAGAGGTTTTTTATAATCTAGAGGCATGGAAATTTTGTTAAATACATATAAATCAATCAATGTTACCAGTCCTGCAAATTCTGCCACTATAGGCAAAATCAGTGGGTGTCTGGGGGACCAAAAACTTCCTGGTGGTGGCGGAGGGGGCGGTTAGACCCAGTCCATAGCCTGGCAGTTCATCCCCTCTGCTCCCCCCCCCCCGTTTGCTTTAGGATGGCTAAAATGCATTAAGATAAAGCTGCATGTCCTTGAGTGGGTCTGTGCAGAACAATGCAATCTCTCCTCAAGAAAAAGTTAACAGTGTTTGCCCAACCAGCCCTGGGCAGAGAAATCCTTATGCACAAATCCTGCAGTTAAGCTCCCCTCTGCTGCAGCAGTGTGGGGCACAGTGTGGGGCATGCCTGTACATGTATAATTGACTGAAACCGCATCAAAACGGGAACTTCTGCGTTTCACCTAATGAACAGCAAGCAAAAGGGAGCTGTTACCCTTGACCCATGCAAGTTAATGGTCCATTGCAAGGCTGTGGCAATCCTAACCCCTGCTTACACCGGGAACTTAAAAAAAAAAGGCATTTGCTTCAAAGTACACCCAGTGAGGGGAAGACTGAGTTACTAGTCCACAGTAAGGCGGCAATCCTAACCACACTTTTGCCTGGGGAGTCAGCCCCATTAAATTAAGTTGGCCTTACTGCTGAGTAAATATGGTTAGGACTGCGCTGCAAAGTCAATCAGTCGTTCAGGGGGCCTAATAATGGGGAAGGACTATCCTTGCCGTCTAACAGAGCAACACGCAGCTAAGCCAAGCCTCTACAACCGCTTACCATTTTTGCAGTATCCAGATGAAGGGAAGGCTGATCTCCGCTTGCGCCGAGGGCCAACACCGCTATCTTGTTTGAGCACTGATCTCACCTAGGTAGCCTCCGATAGAGTGCAACAGACACGCTTTCCTCTCACCCCAGTTTTTGGGCTTTTTATACCCCAGTTCTCTGTGCCTGTGGTATCTCGGCTGATGCAACTAGGCTCTAAGGTGTCCTGTTCAGAGGATCATCACAACAACTACCCTTTACGCAACTCCACAGCAGCAACTGGAGCGGGGCCCCTCCTCAATCCCCCTTCCCCTAAAATGGCAAAGAACGAGGGAACAAACAGCACCGATCCTGCTCAAAGTTAGCTAAGGCTACAGCTGAAAGGCAAGGGAGAAGCCCCCCCCCAAAAAAAGTCGAATCGATTTGTTAAAAAGACATGTGTCTCCCTCGTTTGCCTTACCTCTTTACTCCTCAAAGTTCCGCAGTTATCGCAGGGTAAATAGTCTTGGACTCCGGAGGGATCGCAACTCTCGGAGTCTGCGACTATCATGGTGCCGAGTAGAACTGGGGGAGGGAAGGAGGGGGGAGACGAGAAGAAAGCCCGGTCGTTATTTGCGACCCTCCTCCAAACTTGAGAAAAGTTTTAAAAAATAATCGAGAAAGAGAGGGAGGAATAAAGTGCAGGGGGGGACACCCCCTCCCCCGGGTGTGTCGAATGTCACAGGGGGTTAAGCGCCCCCCCGAGGGCTCTGCGACAGAACGTCCGAAAGTCACAGAGTTCTAGAACGTTCAGGTGCATGGGTTCTGGAACCCTCAAGTGCCTTTGAAGGCGCTGGACAGAAAACTCTCCTCCAAGTACAGTGTAATCGCTCTCAAAAGCAGACCTTAACAAAAAAAGTCCCGCCTACCAACAGCTGCATTTCTGAAGGGGAGGGGAGGAGGCGTTAACGGCTTCCAAAGAAGCCAATCACTAGAGGCAGGCGTGGCTTTCTCTGTAATTAGGCTTCCAACCGCCGGCCTTTTTTCTGCACCAATAGGAAGATGAGATGCACGCCTTTGGGATCATGGGAAGCGTAGTTTCCACCCCGGTTGTTTGTCTCCTAAAAAAAAAAGAGGTGGGAAATTGGGTGATTGTTTTGATTCTGCGGGGTCGAGCCGCTAGGCCACTTTGAAGGCAAGCCGCGCTGCGCCGTGCCACGCCACGAAGCAATCCCCAATACCGGGCGCTTCCAGACGGTTGCGATGGTCTTTGTCATTTGCTTTAATGCTGGTTTATGCCCTTTGCGCAACAAGGGTGCTTCAGGCGAGCTGTTTATTGCATTCCTGCTGATTTGTTTGCAGGGGAGGTTAGACGACGTGAACTGTTTATGGAGCATTCGGATTTGTTTGCAGGGATGTTAGACGACACTGGGTCAAAATAAGTGTTATCTCACACTTTCCAGTGCATTCTGCCATTTATTTCAAAAAAGGTCTCTTTTTTTGGAGGGGGAAGCGGATTGTGCAAGAGCATCAAATCAACTATAATTGTGCAACCTGAATACGTTGGTATGCAACTGAATCCCACCTAAATATAGTGAGAGGGTTGTATTCGTCCCAGTCCTACTCAGAGTAGACCCACTGAAATGAAAGAACCTAAGTTAGTCCTGTCTATTAACTTCAGTGGGTCTACTCTAAGTTGGACTACCATTGAATACCACCCATAGTCTGGAAGCACTGTAAGAAATCATCTTCCTCACCCACCACAAAGGAAACAGGGCTGCTTTCCTGACCATTGTCTGTATTTTGCAGGTGGGATTCAAGCATATGCTGCTGTGCAATTAAAGGATGCTTCCAGACAACTTGTTTATTGTGAATTCATCCTGATTAGTTTGCCCATAGTTTGCAGGGCAGTTAGACAATGGATTCTTCCAGAGTTTTGCTATTTTAAGGTGGGATTCAATCACATCCTGGCAGATTTACATTGTGCAATTAAAGTGGACTTGGAGCTCTTGCGCAACAAATTATTTCCTGCTCCTGCCGCCCCCCCCTACGTTTTTTTTTTGCAATAAGGAAAGTGATGAGAAAATGTACTGGAAAGTGTGCAATAACGTTTTCTTGGTGTAACACCATCTAACCTCCCTCCAAACACATCAAAATCAATAAATAGGCAGTGTTGGGCACTTCTAGACTATTACTAGTTTTCTTGTGGGAAATAATATACCAGCAAATTCAGGTTGCACAGTGACAGTTGATTAGGAGGTGCAACTAACTTGCTTCCACAAAGGATCAGACTTTTTGCAATCTGGAAAGTGTGGGATAATCTTAATGCAACGTCATATAACCTCCCTGCAAACAAGCCAAGATAAATGCTTAATAAATAGCTGGTGTTGTCTAACTTCCCCACAAGCTTTGTGCAAACATATCAGAATGAATGCAATAAATTACAAACACTAAGGGTGGTATTCAATTCTAGTCCTACTCAAAGTAAACCCATTCAAGTTAATGGAGATGACCAACTTAGGTTTGTTCATTTTAATGGGTCTACTATGAGTAGGATTCAAGTTAAATATAGTCCAGAGGTCACTTCCAGACTATCACTATTTTGCGAGTGATAGTCAATCACATATCAACAAATTCAGGATGGATTCTCAATAAACATGTTATTTGGAAGTGATTTAAATGGTGCTCTTGTGCAACAAACATGCTTCCTCCCTCCTGACATTTGGTGGGAAGAAAAGCAGTGAAAAACTGGTGGAAAGTGCAGAATAACCACTAATTACCAGTGATACCATGTGATCTGTGAGCATTTTTTGAGAAAAAACACATCAAGAGGATTGCTCAATATATGCTTCAGTTGCTTCCAGATGACCTGTTTGTTGAGCATTGTTTCTGATTTCTACAAAGTTTGCACATGGAGGTTAGGTGATGGACACTTCTAGATTGTCGTTATTTTTGGGTGGGATCCAGTCACATACCAGCAAATGCAGGTTGTACCATTAAGGTTGATGTGCACAACAAAACCACTTCCTCAAACAGATGTGACTTTTTGCAGTCAGGAAAGTGACAGAAAAATGCGCTGGAACGTGTGGGATTGCACTTGCTTGACACAACATCATTTAACCTCCTTGCAACAAATTGGAATGAATGTTCAATAAACAGGTTGTCGAGAAGCACCCGAAATTGGCTATTTGTTGAGCATTAATTCTCATTTGTTTGCGGCAAGCTTATGCAATGTCATGTCAAGCAAGTGTTCTCCCATACATTCCAGTTCATTTTCTCATCATTTTCCTTATCACAAAAAATCTTATTGAAGGGGGAAACACCACACTGCTTTTGATGCTCATTATAAGGGACCACATTATTCCTCTGTTGTTTCTACATAGTCTTCCTTAGTTAGTAATTAGCCTTTCCCAACCTTTGGGTCCCCAGATGTTGCTGGACTCCCGTTCCCATAATTCCTGGCCAGTTGCCATGCTGGCTGGGGCTGATGGGAGTTGTAGTCCAGCAACATCTGGGGACCCAAAGGTTGGGAAAGGGTGGTTAGAGTGTTGGACTAGGAGCTGGGAGACCAGGGTTCAAATCTCCACTTGGCCATGAAGCTCGCTTGGTGACCTTGGGCCAGTCACAACCTTGGGCTAGCCTAACCTACCTCAAAGGATCGTTGTGACGATAAAATGGAGAGGAAGGAGAACCATGTACACCACCTTGAGCTACTTGGAAAAATGGTGAGATATTAATGTCATAAATAAGTTCAAAGTACTGGTCACCACCTTTAAAAGTCAGTACAGTTTGAGACCCAGGATTTCTTAAGGACTTGCCATCATCAAAGGTGCAGTTAGGGGTGATGAAGTGGCACCTAGATTATGGAAATACCTCCACCGGGAGGCTTGTTTGGCTCCTACACTGAATACCTTGCCACATGCTGAAAATAACAATTTTATTCTGTTGGGTGTGGGGGGTTGAATGAACAGTTGCTGTCCTAGTTCACTGATGCATTTTGTTGTTGGAGGTTACTTTGCCAGGGTTTAGCATTCACTATTTATTTATTTTTAATTATTTATGATCAGATCTTTTATCTGCTTTTATGTTGTACACTTCTTTGAAGCCCCTGGGCAGAAAAGCAACCTAAACATACAAATAAACAAAGTGAAATCCACAGGTCTTAAATTATGCAGCCTAATCCTAGGCGTACTTACTCAGAATTCTGATCCAAAGAGGCTTACAGCTCAGAAGTAAGAGTCACTGAGATCAATGGGACTTACTCCCTGCTAAGTATGTATTGGACTGCAGTGAGCTGCTGGACCCAGTTCTAGGCGTTAGCATTAGTGTCCAAAGCCCTAAAGAGCTGAGACTCAAGTACCTAATAGGACATCTTCCCCAATATCAGCCATCTGGCCTATTATTGGCAGAGGAGGCCCTGTTGGTGTTGCTTCCTGGTTGGTGTTGACATGACAGGGCCTCTTTGGTGGTAGTTTTCTGTTTATGGAATGTTCTCCCTGGTGAGGTGCATCTGTCGTTATTAACTTTCAGGGAACAATTAAAAGCATCCCTGTTTATCCAGGTATTTAATGGCCGAAAGATACTGTTCCTGGCACCCTTTAAATTATTAGCTGTGAGAGTATGTGATTATATGTTTTTAATTGTTTTTAAATATGCTTTTATTTTATTTCAATTATATTGTTTTATCACTGATGTGTTTGCCGCCCTGGGCTCCTTTAGGAGGAAGGGTGGGATATAAATTTAATGATCAATCAATCAAGGCAGCAATCCTATGCACACTTCACCTAGGAACGAGCCCCATTGAACATAATGGGACTGACTTCTGAGTAAACATGCAAAGGATTGAGCTGTGATATTTTAGTTCAGCTGGATCTGCAGTTATGGCTGTGGACTTGTTGCTTTCAACACCTAGGGAGTTAATTGTCTTCCTTTATTTCACAGATATGACTAAGCCAGCAATAGACATTTTCTGTGAGTAACCAAGGAGAAATAGGTGTTTTTTCCTGCCTTCAGTGTCTGAGATGAGCTAAGAAAACAAACACAGACTGATCAAGTGAGGAGAAGGCTGTCTTCTCAGTGGAATGTGCAAAACAGCTACAGTGGAGGAAAAAACTCGGCAAAGGGATAAAGAGAGTATGAGGGCGGAGAGAGGAGGGCACTGTTTGAGCACTGTTCAAATAACATTTGTTCCTGGAAGGCTCAGGGCGTTGATCCAGAACAATAAATCTGCCCTCAAGGCAGGTTGTGCTGAAGAAGCACTTCTGAAGTTACAGGAAATAAGTAATCTACTCATAAACAGCACATTCTTCCTGATGCCTCAACTGCTCTCTTTGGTGTAGAACAATTTATTCTGTACTTTATGTTGACTAAGATTAGTATCCGTCTTGCCCAGTATTGTCCTGAACTTCAGAAGGTTGAAGAGTACTGCTCTAAAGAACTTGGTTTTCCTTCATCTCCTATGTCAAGGATGGGGAACCTGAAGATGTTGGACTACAACTCTCATCATTCCTGACCTTTGGCTGTGTTGGCTGATGGGAACTGGAGTCCAACAACATTTGAACGGCTACAGGTTCCTGCAACTCTGTCCTAGTTCAACAAGGGCATGTCAGAGATTTGTGTCTGCCATCATCTCATTGTTTGCTTTGGAAAGATGACTTACTCAGATAGTCTAACTCTTTTGGGCTGTGACTTCATTCAGATTGGTTTATTTTTATCTAGTTATTGGTCCATCACAAAACAAGAGTTCAACAAACAAAATAAACTACATTCATTCATATTTGCTTTATCCTCTCTTACCCAACTTTCCCCCCCTTATTTTTCTGACGTTGTAATGTATGCAGTTCAATAACCACAATCCCTGGTTTAGCATTACATCTAAACTGGTGATTATTGTTTGTTTTGCTTCAAAGCAACCACAGTGTTAAGCCAAGGTTTGTTCTTGGTTTACCAATCATGGTTTGTTTGAGTGAAACAAACTATAATCCCTGGTTTAGATGTAACACTAAGTAGGGATTGTGGTTTGTTGCTCCTGCTGGATAAAGGGAAGTGACAGCCTTCTGAGCAGTCATGGTGAACCCCCATCACACGGAATCCCAAGTGTCTGGCAGCTTGTCAGCTGATAAACCAGCATGATATAGTGGTTAGAGTGTTGGACTGGGACCTGGGAGACCAGGGTTCAAATCTTCACTTAGCCATGAAGCTCACTGGGTGACCTTTGGCCAGTGACAGTCTCTTAGCATAACCTACCTCACAGGGTTGTTGTGATAATAAAATTGGGAGGGGGAGGAGAATCATGTACACCACCTTGAGCTCCTTGGAGGAAAGGTGGGATATAAATAATAAATAAATAAATTCACTGCATTATCTGCAGGTGCCTATTCTCTTCTAAGAACAGGCACCCACACCCACTGCAGAATTGAACCCTGCCCATCAGCTGGTGTCACACGTGATGTCAACTGATTGACAGGTGGGTGTGGTTTGCAGAAAATGGCTTTGCAAGCCAAATTTGACCCACTGGCTGGCCAAGATTGGCCCACAAACTGGAGGCTCCCCACCATGGTGTACTGTGATGCTTATGATTCATTATTATTAATAGGAAAAGTTTTTTATTCTAACCGTCCAAATAACTCATTCAGCATTTCACCCTAATAACTTTGGGAGATTGACTAGCCAAGGGCTCCACAGTCAGTTAATGAATTAATGTGTTAAATTTATATCCTACCTTTCAATCAAATAGTGCCCAAGATGCCCAACAAACTCAAAAATAATCAAAACATAAAACAGGTAGGTAAAAATTACATCTCACAGTTAAATGGAAATTTGAACCTTGATTTCCCATATACATCTCTTCCCAGACAGCCTGGGTGGTGTAGTAGTTAAAATGTTGGACTGGGAGGCCAGGGTTCAAATCCCCACTTGGTCATGAAGCTCACTGGATGACCTTGGGCCAGTCACTGTCTCTCAGCCTAACCTACCTCACAGGATTGTTGTGAGGATAAGATGTGGAAGAGAACTATGTGTGCCACCTTTAGCATCTTGGAGGAAAGGTGGGATATAATTATAATAATTAGTATTTTATTCAAGTCAATCCTTGGTGGTATACTGTGTCTTTATTGGGTGGTTAGGCTGGAACAATTATGGAAAAGTCAATCTAGCCCAGACACAATAAACACTGATTGTCCAAATGTATTTTATTATTATTATTATTAAATGCTAGTCCTACTCAGAGTAGCCCCATTGAAGTTAATAGACATGCCTATCTTGGATTCCTTAATTTCAGTGCGCTTACTCAGAACAGGACTTAGTTGAATACAAAGTGTCTGGCCATTCTTAGTTGATTATTGGTGTGCTTAATTCCAGTAATCCTAACTAGCAGTGCAACTTCCGAAACCTTACTTTACTCATGGAAGCCCTAAACACATCAGAGGAATGGCATTAAAATGGAAGACTGTTTCTATGCTGCAATAATCCTTCTTGAAGCCCACAAAACCAAAATCAGTTTGTTTATGGATATAGCTTCATATCAAACTATCCTTTTTTTAAAAAAAAATAAAAAAATATCTCCCACTTTAAAAAACATGAAAAGAACAAGGAACAATAAGTAATTTACTAGGAACTGGCTGTCTTAAGTTTTGCAAGGATCTAGTTAAGAATGTAGAACACATTTATTTATTTATTGGATTTCTTAGTCACCCATCTGGCTGGCTAACCAGTCACTCTGGGCGACGTACGAAATAAGCAAAATAACACAAAATGACACATCAATATAATAAAATTAAAATCTAAAAGCAATGATGTTAAAATCTAGCCCACCCCAAAGGCCTGCCTGAAGAGCCAGATCTTCACGGCCTGGCGGAAACTCATTGTAGAGGGGGCCTGGCGGAGATCATTTGGAAGGGAGTTCCATAGGGTGGGGGCCACAATTGAAAAAGCCCTCTCTCTAGTCCTCACCAGTCTAGCTGTTTTGACTGGTGGGATAGAGAGAAGGTCTTTTGAGGCTGATCTTGTTAGGCTGCATAGCTGATGATGCTGGAGGCGCTCCTTCAGATAGGCTGGGCCGAAACCGTGTAGGGATTTAAAGGTCAAAGCCAACACCTTGAATTGGGCCCGGCAAGCAACTGGTAGCCAGTGCAACTCTTTGGGCACTGGAGTTACGTGATCTTGCCGGCGGCAATAATCAGGCGCACCACCGCATTCTGTACCAGTTGCAGCTTCCGGACCGTTTTCAAGGGTAGCCCTACATAGAGCGCATTACAGTAGTCAAGGTGAGAGGAGACCAGGGCATGTACCACCGATGGGAGCAGATGGTTGGGAAGGTAGGGGCGCAGCCTCCATATCAGCTGGAGTTGATATAGTGCTGCCCGGCTCACAGCCGAAACCTGAGCTTCCATGGACAGCTGGGAGTCAAGAATGACCCCGAGGCTGCGGACCTAGTCTTTTAGGAGCAGTTGTACCCCACTGAGCATACATTTTATTTCTGTTACATTAATTAGGAGGCAGTGCCACTGTATCTTTAATATGAAAGATAATTTTGGCAGATGTTGCTTGCCTTATTCATAGTACTGAAAAAGATATAAATAAAACAATAAAGAAAAGTAAAGAAAAGTAACAGTCATCTGCCTAAATTAACTATTAAAGGCACAAGGTTCCCTGCCCTTTATGACATCTCGGTATTCACAACATAATTTTATGCATATTTAGTCTGAAGTTAGCCCCACTAAGTTCAATGGGAGTTACTCTCTAGTAAGTGAGTTCAGGATTGCAGCTTTACAGTGCAATCCAAATCCAAGATCCACAGGGATGAGACAGCAGCCAACTCTACGTCAGCGTAACTCCTGCATCGCGGCTCAGCTGAGGATCCTTCAAGCCAGCTGAGCTTGCTCTGTGCCAGCTCAGTTGGGGCTCAGCCAATGGAATTTAAGCCAGAGGAATTTAGGGTTTTATGCAACGGAGTCCTACTCAGAGCAGATCCATGTAAATCAATGAACCTCTTTACCATGGCCTTTGATACCTGCAATGTATATTTTTAGGACCCACCTTGTTTTGTTTTGTGATGTGATTTAAGGTTGTTTTAAACTGTTTTTCATGATGTTATTTTAAAACTGGGACCTTTGGCTGAAGGGCGGACAATACATTTATATAAATAGATAAATAAATAAAATTAACTTCAATGGGTCCACTTTGAATAGGACTACCATTGAATACCAATCCTACACCAGAGTAAGTACCCAAAAGGAGCGTTCGAGAGGTGTGGCAGGACAGGGCAAGGAGAGACTTACACCTGTTCCAAAGCCCTTTCGGCTCAGTCATGTGACCTGCCAACCTGATGGAACTTAGACCAGCAGAAGTGGTGGTTTAAGTCAAACTCTATTTTTTTTAAATATTTTTTATTAACATACTTTGTTTTCCAGAAAGAAAATACACAGTAATTTCAAAGGAAGAGTGAACGGATTCAGCGTAGTCTTACAACATGTAACACATATAAGTAATGATTTCGCTTAAGATCGTATTTCACACTCAAACCCCATAACCCCAAGTCCCTTTCTTGTTCATTTATTAACTATAAAAGTCTAGAACTAGTCAAACTCTATTTGAATGGCCTATTTTCCCTCTGCCAGGCTTGGGCCCACTCAGTCAACAGTAGCCCTGCTCCTGAGTAGAGTTTGGAACATGGTTAACTTCCACCAGCTTAAATTAAGCCGGCATAAATTTTGCTGGCTTCCTATACTTACACTGTCTGTCAGTCAGGAAAACTCATCCTTCCCTGGCGTGCCCGATGACTTCCCCCTGACACAGACACAGATATTGGTAAAGGCTAGCTATTGTTTTTAAGGATTAAACAACATGAGATACTACTATATTTTATTATCAGCACATGACTAATCAGGTAAAAATCACAGAGGAGGAAAAGAATGTAGGGCTCATATAAGTTGGTTGTTGACAAGGCTATGAGCCACCAATGGACCAGTTTGCACATAATGCTAAGCCAAACCATGGCTTAGAGTGAATAAGCAAACTGTGGGTTCCCTGAAAGAAGATTGCAACTGCTCTGCTCCTCCTCTGGTCCTGCTGCTGTGATGCTATGAGCTAAACCATCGCTTGGCTTTGCATTGTGCAGACCTGAGGTCATGGTATATCTTGCTCCAGACAAACCATGACTTGTAGCCATGTTTATTGTTTGCGGGAGGTAAAGCACAAACCTAATATTGGACCTAACCGTACACCAAACCAAGACTTGGCATACAGAAGCCCCATAGTGGCCACACTGGAGGAGGAGCAAAGTGGCCGCCATCTTCTTTCCAGAAACTGGGCTGTGGTTTGGTTTAGTGTTATGTGCCAAATGGGTCAATATAACATTGTTCCACAAAGGACATGTGTTAAGCCAGGCATTTGAATCAGCAATGGGAAATTGTTAGCGCTTCTGTATAAAGGAAGCCACAACCTGAATACTACAGTATGTCCAGTTTTGGTCACCCAAGGAGAATGATTTTAAATGAAAACTGATACAAAGAAGAACCACACAACAAGTGTCCCCAGTCTAAACCACCCTCCCCCCAAACCTGTGGACGGGAAAACGTGCTAGCACAAGGGGATCAGTATGTTTCCCCCCTTCCCAGCTCCAAGGGATCAGTTTGGACTGGGGGGACAGCAGCGTGGGTGAATGAGGGCACCACAAGTCCAATCAAAATTGAAGGAGAGCGCTGTTTTTTGAAGAAGAAAAATTACATCAGAAGATCCCACCACAGATCTCCTCTGTCACATCTAGTTAGGTCCTGAGACGTCCACACTGGCTGTGGTTCCAGACTGGGGTGCGATTTAATCACACATCAGCAAATACAGGTTGTGCAATTATAGTCGATTGAGAGCTCTTTTACAACAAACCCACTTCCCCAGAAGTTCAGGCTTTTTGCAATAAAGAAAGGATGCACAATTGAATTGCGGGTCCAGATAAGTTTGTTGAAACAAAAATAGTTATTAGGGGTTACCTAAAACTGAATTACAAAGGTGCCTGCCTAATGTTCATAGGCAACAAATTCCACAGCAGAGGTACTGCCACAGTAAAAGATCACTATCTCACAGTTTGTTTTTATTCCTGTTACAAGCCACTCAGAAAACTTTATAACTGGGTGGTATTCAAATACTGTTAATAAATAAATAAAACTTATATTTATATTTTAATCTTGAATATATATCTATATCTATATAGAATTTAAACAGAAAGAATAAGAAACCACTGAATTGGCAAATGAGTAACAGAATGGTAATAATTAAGCACATTAATGATTAGAAATTTAACCATTTTTACTATCAGGCAATGAAAATAATAATTACAAATAAAGTTGTATAAAATAGAGTGGGACAATATTTGAATGTTAAATTTATATACTTTATAATTAATTTATAAAGTATCATTGTAATTTATTATTTGCGGGACACCATAATTACATACTTTCTTAAGGTTGAAAGAATGTCAGAGAATTCCATTAGAAACAGGAACAAGAATAGCCAATGTGCAAATTCAGTGGATGTCAGGAACAGAAATCACTCAATTCAAACTGCTAACTTTTTTTGAAGTCCACAAACATTACATAAATATTTACATTATTTCTGCATTGTTTTTGACATTTCCCTTCCACTAAAATGATTTACATAAACAACATAGGTTTTAGCAGAAGCGGAACTGTAGAGGAACAGATACAGCGCTCATTGCAACAGACAGAGGTGGAGATAGTAATTGCTGCCTCCTTACATCCCTAATTGTAACTGATCCTGTATTTTTATATTGCCTCCAGGACCTAACAGTGAAGTGCATGTAAAAAATTCAATCAATCAATGAATCAATAAAATATGGAAGCAATTCATGTTGACTAAAGTAGAACCTGCTGTCCTGGAAACATGCGGAGGATTGGGCCCGCACCTCTCTTGAATGCCACACAATACTGTTTTGCCTCTAACCAGAATTTGATTCAGTTTGCATTTAAAGCTGAATCCATCAAATTCACACTTTCTGAAACAATGAGAACTGAAACACAACCATCCTATGAAATCTGCACTTATCTGAAGCTTGCAATGCAGCCTTCCAACCAACCAATGTTTAATGCATATATTATGGGAAAGTATGCATAGAAATGAATATATTAGTGAAAACAACATGCAAAAATGCATTACATAAGGATAAAGTGCTTGCAAAAATGTACATTGCTCAGAACAACACATATTTGTAAGTTGTTTGGGTAATGTACGCATTTTGGCAAGCACTTTCTCCTTATATAATGCATTTTTGCATGTTGTTTTGTGATCCCATATTTATGATTATTAGGCGAAATTCACATTAAAATGCTGAAGAATTTTCATGAGTTTTTTTTTAAAAAAAATAGCAAATTGCTGGAGAAATGCAGAGGGCTGAATTTAAAACTGAAAAATTGAACTAGAAAATCAAAATGGACAGATCCTTCCATCCTTAGTGACTAAAGGATGAAATAAATCAGTTTTTTATTCAAAACTCAGAAGAAACCTCAGCAGCACATCTAGGCGCTCTCTCTCTTTGCCCCCCCACCCCCTGTCAGTTTCAGCTCTTTCATTTCATCCATTGAGAGATTTTAAAATCAGGCCCCAGATAGCAATCTTTGCTGTCTGCTGTGCATACTTCCATGCAGTAAAGTCCACAAAACAGAGAAAGCTGCAACAAAACATTGCAGGCCTTTCCTTTCTTTTTTTTTCTGCTTTGCCCAGCAACAGCTCCACTCAGGGAAGCCTGCCAATTAGAGGAGCATGTCTTTGCACCTTGCCTTCGAGGGCTTCTCAGAGCAACCAATGAATGGGGAGTTGCTACGGTGAAGAGGAAAGGAGAGGCGGGTGGCAGGCAGTTCCTCAGCCAATCTGGGCAAATAACAGCCCAAAGATTGGGGGGGAAGGAGAGAAGAGGATGCTTATGATGTTGCCCAAGCAGAATCATCTGACCCCTTATTGACTTATTAGCAGCAGGGGTGGGAAAAGGCACACCACACACATAAGCAAGAGCTGTTTTTAACAATGTTTCTCCATTGCACAACTCTCTGGCTCCACAAGGGTTTCCTCAAGCGAGCCAAGGAAGATTATGTTGTTATAGCCAGTTACTGCTGTTTGCAAATTGTCACATGGTAATCTTCGTGCCCTGTTAAGCTGTTGCAGCAAAAACAAGCGCCACAGCCACAGAGCTCTGTGGCATCTGACAGGCGGCACACATTTCTTGTGGTGTGCCACGGTTTTAATGGGCCAGGAACCACTGCATCAGATTCATGAAGTGTTCACGGGAGCACCACCACACTCATTGGATCATTGCCCTTTTGCCTGGATCTCCTTTGCCTCGGGTTCTGCACAGGAATGAGACACACTGCTCTCTTGCACTGCTGCCCTTCAAGCCTTAATTTAATACAATCAATAATTGCAAAGTAAGTTTTACTCAGAGTAATCCTATTGAAATCAATGGCCTTAGCGTAGTTATATTCATTAATTTCAATGGGTCTACTCTGAGTAGGACTAGCCTTGAATACAACCTCATGCTCCCTTCCCTTGCGTACACATCCCAGGAGAATCCTGGAACCTGCAGTTTACCCCTCACAGACCTACAGTTCCCAGCAACCTTAACAAAGGACAGCTCCCAGGATTCTTTGGGGGCATGCATTTTAAATGCGCCTGAAATGCATGGTGTGTGTCTTTGGGGAAGGGTCATGGCTCAGTTGTAGAGTGCAAATGTCCCAAGTTTAATTTTTGTATATTGTATTGTTTATATTGTATATTATTGTATTTTTATACCTGTGTTTATTTTTCTTGTAAGCCGCCTTGAGGGCCTTTGGCCGAAAGGCAGGGTATAAATAAACTTATAATAATAATAATAATAATCTGGAGGGTACCATGTTGGCTGCTTTTGCTCCTTCCGTTCCTCCAAATATGGTGATCAGTTTGACCTTGAAGGGAGATAAATTAATGCTCCCTCCCCCTCCCCCTTCACTGGGCTTGGGAACCCATGAAAGAGACCCTCATCAGCCGCCAGTCTGCATCTTCCTCCTTACAGACCCAGCCACCCTCTAGGGAGCTTATCAGCCAGTGTTTGATCCTATTCACATCTCCCAAAAGGGCCATATGTTCAGGGAAAGGCCAATGGCAGAGGGAGAGCATCTCCTCCCAGGTTTGTTAACCTCCAGGCAGAGGACAAGCCTCAAAGTGACAGCTTGAGTGGCAGCTGGGCCTTTAGGGGAAGGAGAAGCAGGAGATATTAACACCAGGGCTGTGTGTCCTTAGGCAAAGGTCTATGAGCACATGCCACAAATCTGTTGACAAACTGATGCATCTGGGATCGTCTCCAAGCCTCAAAATACCCAGAGTATGCTTCTTTTATTCATTATGCTTCAGAACCTCATACAGGGTGATGAGAAGAGAGACTCGGACCTTAATCTTCCTTCTGCATGGAAACTCTTTGGCCCCCTCCAGACTGGTCTTTTTTTGTGGGTGTATTCTGCAACATGTCATTAATGCAGTGATAGTGCATTAGTGGGGGATTTAATAGTGGACCGTCCACACATCATTCTGCTTTATTAGTCATTCTGCGATGCATCCTCATTGTTACCACATTAGGTAGGCTAGGTGGAGAGATGGTGACTGGCCCAAGGTCAACCAGCAAATTTCCTTATTGAGGGCTCATTTGCACCCTGGTCTCCCAGGTCCTAGTCTAACATTCCAACCACTACAGCACACTGGCATTTGACTCTCACACATTAGCGATCCCCAAACGTTTTTCCCCTCCACAGACCACTTGAAAATTGCTTATTGCCTTGGTGGACCCTTTAATGATTTTTTTGCCTGTTGTAAGCAGTTATAATGTGCTGTGCTAGATGCTGTAGGATTTTTAATTGCATTTCAATTGCTCCTTTTACATCTTATACAGTGTTTTGCATTGTATTACAGATTGAATTCCACAGAATTCGGATTGTAAGCCCAATAAATACAAGAGAAGAAATAAAAGAAGCAAGAAAAACACAATTAAAAATCAATATGAATATTTAATGCAATGGATGTGCCATCTCCCATCTTCAGCCGCAAATCCACGGGCATGCCATGGACCACGGAAATTAAGCTCGCAGACCACTGGTGGTCCATGGACCACAGTTTGGTAAGCCCTGTCATACCCTGGGAAATTTATGATGGTGGTGTGTAGCTACCTACAGCAACTACCATATAAATCTCCAACTATGGGGGCAATATCGGAGGGAGCTTTCTGGAGGGTCCCTCAAATCTGGAGCCAGCACTGTCTGCACCCCTCCTCTTTCTCTCAAGCCTCAGCAACCACCAGGCACATCAGCTGCCCCTCACTTCTAATGCAGGGATGCAAGATTTCTTCTACCACCCCTGTCTTCCCATCTGCTCTCTTTCAAAAAAGAAAAGAATCCAGCTTTTCCAACTCCCCTGCACTCCACCTCCCCAGATCCATACAGTAAGCCTTTAATCTCTGTTTGTTTTCATTGATTTAAATTGGCCTCCTCCGGTCATTGTTGACACTGGAGGATCCTTTGCTTCCAATACACAAGCAAGGAGTGGGATATCAAACATTTTAGGGAATTAGGGAATTGTTTACAGTGATCATTCAGCTGGTCTCCTATGAGGGAACATTCTCCAAGCCAGGCTTGGTCAGGAGTGGAATAACACCAGTGGAGGCTAGTCAGCTAGGACAAATGGGGCACTGCCCAGCAGCTTCAGTCTGCCCTCAGCCAGCCCCAACCTGCCTGCCTTCCATCCAGTCCAAGGGGGTGGCTCTGGCTGTCAGCTTCCTCCTCCTTAGTCTCAGTATTGCCACTGTAGAACTCAGCAGGCAGGGTCGGTGCCAGGCATGACTGGCCCTTTGGGCACCAGCCTGCCCAGACCTGTGGTGCTGTAGGCCAACACCCTCGATACAGGTGGCATGGGGATAATAAGCCTACCCAGGCACCCCACCTACCTCTCATGTCAATGACGTGCACGTGTAGTGGCATACCTGCCATCAGCCAAGATGGTGGCAGGGGCATCAGCCTCTGAAGGAAGACCCTGCTGCTTTCTTGGCTGATGGCAGGCATGTGTGCATAGTGTGCATGGTATTCTTACTGACGGGAGAGGTAGGTGGGGCATGCATGCAGGTTTATTGAAGCCTGTGCTATCTGTATTGGGGAGGTGCCTGGCAGCTCCCTCTCCAAGATAGGGTTGGGTTGCAGGACCCGATGCTGCTGCAGATCATGGATCCTTCAGGGGTCCCTCTGGGCCACAGGGGCCCTTGGCCAGGGCCCAAACTGGCCATCTTCTGGCACCGGCCCTGTTAGCAGGGAGGTGGAAGATAGGACAAAGCTAGAGTTTGTTGTCTCTGCCTGTCATTGGTTCTGACTAGAGATGGTGGAGAAATCTGTTTAATTTAAAGATGAATTTACTTAATCTACACTTTCCGAAACAAGATGCCAACTGAAACATAGCCATCCTTTGAAATTCGCACTTCTCTGAATTTTGCAGTTTTGCATCTCTCCAGCCAAGTAATGTGTACAAAAAGGTGTATACAGGCACACCCTGCTTAACGTCGCTTCACTTAACGTCGCCTCGCTATAACGTACATGCTCCATACGCCACCATAGCCCGCTTAACATATGCGTGCTTCTCAATTACGGACACTTAATGGCATAATGCCGCTCCCATCTAGTGGCGATTGCCGTGCAGTACATGCATAGATAATTGCTTCAGTTTAAGTACATTTTCACTTTACATACACGCTCCGGTCCCGTTGCGTATGTTAAAGCGGGGTATGCCTGTATAAGACGAAAGGGTGTGTATAATTGCAGATATTACTGAAAATAACAAGAAGAAATACATTATATTAGGGGAAATTGCTTTGCAAAAACATCTGCATTTGAGAAAATTGCATATGAAATGTGTATAATAGGAGAACTTCACACAAAAATGCTTGTGAATTTTCATCTGAAATACGCATTAAAAATTTACAAACTGACATGGAAATGTAGAGAACTGAAGACTGAAAAAATTAGAAACAGAGCAAAACTGAAATACACTGATTTATCCATGTGTCCTACATTACAGAGGACAGTCCTCTATTTTGAAGGGCTGCCAGAAGACAGTTCTCTAATTAACGGTGTCTTCTCTTTGAGGACTGTCTGGTCCAAGTCTGGCTGGAAGATAAAGAGCCGTGAAATGGAAGAGTGTGAGCTTGGAAGCTGCCCAGCAACAGTTAGCAGCATTAACCATACTCAGAGTAGATCCACTGAGATGAATAAACCTAAGTTAGTCATGTCTATTAACTTCAATGGGTCTACTCCGAGTAGGACTAGCATTGACTACCACCCTCTGTAATTATTTCTAAATTTCCATCTATAGATACAAATTGCCACATGCAAATCAGTGGCCTCTTTTTGGCAACACATAATTGACCACCCTTTATTGGCTTAGAAGCATGATTTTTACTGTAGGTGGGTGTAGGTACTAGGGATGGAAAGATCTGTTTGGTTTTCTCGGTTTCTCATTTTTCCAGTCTTAAATTCAGTTCTCCACATTTCTGCAGCAATTTACAATTTTTTAAAAAAGAAATCCTTATGAAAATTCTCCAACATTTTAGTGCGAATGTCTCCTAATAAACCCATTTTTGTAGGCAGTTTTGACTAATGTATGCATTTTTGCAAGCAATTACTTGTCATATAATGCAGTTTTATATGTTATTTTCACAAATATGTTCATTTTTATGCACGCTTTCCCCTAACTTACACATTTTTGTAAACATTGGCTGGTTGGCGAACTGCACTGCAAAATTCAAATAAGTATAGATTTAGAAGGATGGCTGTGTTTCAGTTTTTGCATTGTTTTGGAAAGTGTGAGTTTGATAGATTCAGCTTGAAATGCGAACTGAATCAAATTTCTTGCCCTCCCTAGTAGGCACCAGGGACTTAGGCACCCAGGGCAGCTTGCTGGTTGAAGGAGTTACTAACCAGATCTCTCTATGTTACAGCACCACCTGTATAATGGCCAGAGAAGGTACTGTAGCTCATCAGACCTCAGGAAGAGCTGTAGCTCCGTGTTAGTAAATCTGGTTTGCAAGCAGAAGGTCCCAGGTCCAACCTCTGGCATCTCCAGGTAAGGATGGGAATGTCCCCTGTCTGAAACCTTGGAGAGCCGCTGCCAGTCAGTGGAGACCAGGGGTGGAGAACCCTTGGCCCTTCAGATGCTGTCCCAACCAGAGCTTGGAAAAGTTACTTTTTTTGAACTACAACTCCCATCAGCCCAATCCAGTGGCCATACTGGCTGGGGCTGATGGGAGTTGTAGTTTAAAAAAGTAACTTTTCCAAGCTCTGGTCCCAACATCTCAACAACATCCCTGACCTTTGGCCACATTGGCTAGGGCTGATGGGAGCTGGAATCCAACAACATCTGGAGAGCCAAAGGTTCCCCGCCCTTGGTGTAGACCAGCCTTTCCCAACTGGTGTGCCTCCAGATGTTGTTGGTCCAACAACATCTGGAGGCACACCGGTTGGGAAAGGCTGGTGTAGACAGTACTGAGCTAGATAGCGCAATGGTCTGACTCAGTATAAGGCAGCTTCCTTTGTTGCTCTGTAGACCATGTGAGCTGAAGAACCAATAGGGAACCAGCTGGCACATCTACACTATACAGTTAAAGCAGTATCATACCACTTTAAACAATTCCCTCAAGTATCCTAGGAACGGTAAGGATACTATTCCCCTCACAGAGCTACAATTCCAAGAGTGGTTTAACAATTAATCCCTCTTCCCAGGCGACTGGGCATTGTAGCTTTGTGAGAAATGTTAAGGGAAAAACCTTAATATAAGTATTTACTCCACTATATCAAACTATTCAGAAGTACTATCTAAGATACCTGCCCTAACATTAGTGTACTAATAGAAATTTGTGATTGTGTCAGTCCTTCCAAAATCAATATATATTAAAAGCTTAATGAGAAGAGAAAGAGAGAGAGCATTTAATGGAACAACTTCTTGTTCAATTTTGCCCAGAGTTCAATTTCTCTCTCTTGACAGCTTCTCATCCAGAAAGGAAGGCAGGCAAAGTCAGAATGGAGAAAAGGGGAATGAATTGCAAGGAATGGGGAATTTGGGACTTATTGAAGGTTTGAATAATTTATAAAGATGTACAGGGAACAGTATTCATATTAGTTCCTTATTAAACCTTGTATCCCTAAGTGCACAACAATTTAAAGTGCACAACAATTTACAGTGTAATCCTAACCAAGTCTACTTACAGTGCAATCCTAATGAGGTCTACTCAGAAGTCAGTCCTATTGGCTTGTATCCAAACTGAGGTATAGTCATCTGGGGTTGTGTGTGTGTGGGTTGTACACCCCTTACTTTTTTGGGAGCAGAGTCCCTATGTATGAGTTGATTAGCATGAAAGGGAAGTGTGTTAGTCACTGAGAAGAGTCCTCACTTGACTAACATGCTTCCTTGTCCTTTCGTGCTGATTGGAGCCAATCAGAGTGAAAGGAGGTGAGGCAATCACTGAGAAGATTCTTCTCAGTAGCTAACACACAGACTCCCCTTCCATGCTGATGGACTACTAGGTTAAGTGAGAACTTCATGGCAAAGTACCTTGGTTTCCCAAATCCTAGTCCCACACAGTCACTGGGGAACAACAGCAGGAGAGGACTGTTGCCCACTTGCCCTCCATGTGGGCTTCTCAGAGGCATCTGAGGTGCTTCCAAACTGTTGCTACTTTCAGGTTGGATTAAATCACATCCCAGCAAATTCTGGTTGTGCACTTATAGTTGGCTGAGAGGTCTTGCACAATGAACCTGCTTCGCCAAAAGATTGGACTTTTTGCAATAAGGAAAGTGACAGGAAACTGCACTGAAATGTGTAAGCTAACGCTTGCTTTGATACAACATCATCATGCCTCCTCACAAACAAATCTGAAAGAATGCTCATTAAATAGTCAATATCATCTTACCTCCCTGCAAACAAATCAGGATGAACGCTCTATAAACAGGTCATCTGGAAGTGGTGAGGTGTATTGAATTTCTTTGTAAGCCAGGGGTGGGGAACGTGTGGTCCTCTGGATGCTGTTGGATGTCAACCCTTATCAGCCCCAGCCAGCATGGCCAACAGTCATGGATGATGGGCACTGGAGTCCAACAACACTCCTGCTTTAAATTATAGTAATTATGTCTCAGTTTGCATCTATTAGCACATGCAAATTTTATGTCCCCTTTTGTTCTTTTTTTATGATCCATTTGCTTCTTTTTAGCCCTACATAAGTGGTCTAGACTAGATGGGCCTTTGATCTGATCCAGGAGATGTCTTTTATCCTTGTTATGTTAGGGAAAAGAGACGGCTCTGTTACAGACAGGAATGGAGGAGCAATTCGGTTCACATTTAAAAGAATATACTGAATTTCCTGAAACTCAGCCATCCTTCAATATTCACACTTCTCCAAATTTTGCAATGCAGTTCTCCAACCAAGTAATGTGCACTAGGATAAAGGGTGTATTAAAAAATACATATATGGGTGAAAAAAACAAACAAAATGCATTATATTAGGGAATGTTGCTTTGCAAAAATATATACGTACCAGGGGCTTCTGTCCCTGCGCACATTGTGTGCCAACCCAAGCACTTAACCCAGGAATGCCAACCCCACCACCAACAACAACACCCCCAGGCTTTGCCAAACTCCCCCTCTCCTTAGACCTGGTCAAGCCTTAACTCTCTCCCCCAGGTCTCCAAGTCTCCTTCCCCCATTTAGATCTTCTCTGCTGAGCAAGAGGAAAGCAGAGGAGGGAGGCGGCTGGCTGAGGTGAGCGGCACAGGAATAGCTGCCCAGGCCTTTCCGGACTGTTTCTCCATGGCTCAGCCAGCCTCCACCACCTCAGATGCTCACCTGCCACACCTGCTGCCTGCCATGACTACTCAGCATCACCCCTCATTTGGGGTTGCGGGCCAGCTCCAGACACTCTTGGATGAGACCAATTATCTGGATCCATTTCAGTCTGGTTTCAGGCCTGGTTGTGGCACATGTATGATGACCTTTGTCGGGAGAGAGACAGGGGGAGTGTGACTCTGCTGATTCTCCTTGATCTCTCAGCGGCTATCAATACCATCGACCATGGTATCCTTCTGGGGAGACTGGCTGAGTTGGGAGTGCAAGGTACTGCATTGCAGTGGTTCCACTCCTACTTGGCAGGTTGCCTCCAGAAGGTGGTGATTGGGGAACATTGCTCGGCACCCTGGACTCTCCAGTGTGGGGTTCCGCAGGGGTCAATTCTGTCCCCCATGCTGTTCAACATCTACATGAAACCGTTGGGTGTGGTCATCCGGAGCTTTGGAGTGTGTTGCCATCCGTATGCTGATGACACGCAGCTCTATTTCTCCTTTTCATCTTCTTCAGGTGAAGCTGTCAATGTGCTGAACCGGTGCCTGGCTGCGACAATGGACTGGATGAGGGCTAATAAACTGAGGCTCAATCCAGACAAGACTGAGATGCTGCTAGTGGGTGGTTCTTCTGACCAGATGGTGGATGTCCAACCTGTTCTGGATGGGGTTGCACTCCCCCTGAAGGAGCAGGTTTGTAGCTTGGGGGTTCTCCTAGAATCATCTCTGTCACTTGAGGCTCAGGTAGCCTCAGTGGCACAGAGTGCCTTCTACCAACTTTGGTTGGTGGCCCAACTACATCCCTATCTGGACAGGGATAACCTGGCTTCAGTTGTCCATGCTCTGGTAACCTCCAAATTAGATTACTGCAATGCACTCTACGTGGGGCTGCCTTTGAAGACGGTTCGGAAGCTGCAGCTTGTGCAAAATGCAGCAGCCAGATTGGTAACAGAGACCAGACAGTCCGAACATATAAAACAGATTCTGGCCCGCTTGCACTGGCTGCCTGTATGTTTCCGAACTCGATTCAAGGTGCTGGTTTTGACCTATAAAGCCTTACACGGCTTGGGACCACAATACCTGATGAAACGCCTCTCTCGATACAAACCCACCCGTAAACTATGTTCAAGATCAAAGGCCCTCCTCCGGGTGCCTACTCCAAGGGAAGTTCGGAGGATGGCAACAAGGGAGAGGGCCTTCTCAGCGGTGGCCCCCAAATTATGGAATGATATTCCTGACAAGGTGTGCCTGGCGCCAACACTGTTATCTTCTTGGCACCAGGTCAAGACTTTCCTCTTCTCCCAGGCATTTTAGCATGTGTTTTATACTGTTTAAATGTTTAAATTGTGTTTTCAATTGTTTTTATAAGATCTGTTTTAAATTGTATTTGTTTTAATGTTTTTAGTTACTGTAAACCGCCCAGAGAGCTTCAGCTATGGGGCAGTATACAAATATAGTTAAATAAATAAATAAATAAATTTGCCTCTGCCACAGCCCTACTTGCTGCTGCCACCACTGCCCCACTCACTCCCGCTACTCCTCTTGCACCCCACTGCCACCGCTGCCTTGCTCACTCGCTTCAGTTGCCTGCCCCTGCTACAAGGTCACTCCCCAGTTGCCCACTTTGCTTGCCCCCCACAGTGCCCAGCCTGCCTGCTTCCATGGGGGGCTCTCGTCACTCTGCGTGGTGTCACCCTAAGAAAAATATAGATAGGAGGATTCAGCAAAGTTTCATACAACAACGTGTACCTTACAAGAAATTTACATTACAATGCTGATGAATTTTCATGAGGACTTTTTAAGAAAAAATAATTTGCAAACTGATGTGGATTTTTCCCCGAGTTGGTGAAGCTCATCTTGTGACAACAAGAAATTGAGCCTTTAATGTCATTGGACCAGTCCTGTGGAATGTTTTGCCAATGGAGATTTGGCAGGTGACTTCTGTTTTAATGTTTAAATATCTGCTGAAAACTTTCCTATGCCACCAAGCTTATGCAGGCGATTAAGAAAATATATTTCTGTAATTATTAGTTGATGATCTCTGATTTTAATTTTTATATGGTTTTTCTTGTTATATAGGTATCGTTATAAACCAGTTTGATTTTTTTTTTTAAGAATGGCAGTACACAAATATTTTTATAAATAAATAAATGCGGAGAACAGAAGCTATGGCTGGAAAAACAGAGATAAATCAAAATGGTCATAGATGCCCATCTCTAATTATACAATAGTACAACCACCAAACTGATGGCCTAATGTAGATTAATTATCTGGATTATGGAATCTGTCATTGCATACCTTCCAACATTGCCAAAGGTAAAAATAGGGTCATGCTTGTGACATCCTAATATATGAAACCAAGGATCATAGTCCAGTCTTTTACACACGCACTTGCACATTGCTGAAGGCTTCATGCACCTGCTGTGTTCATTTCCCTAGCAACAGCTTGTCCTCCACTGACTTAAAAGCCAAGGAGGTGTTTGTTTATTTGGTTAACGATATGCTTGAAAAACAGCTGTCCTCCAGCTCACAACACACCCATGTGGCTGCATGCAGTGTGTGAAATAGCAGTCTGCGTGATGCCTGTGTGTTCATCTCACCTTCCAGCATTTCACTAATAAAAATAGGGATATGCTTGCAACAAACTCATCTTTGTCACACAGAGGGCCTTCGCAGTGGCTACACACCTAGATTATGGAACACCCGGCCTTGGGAAGAACAGCTGTGCTGTGTTTTTGAAGACTGATTTTTTTCTTCAGGCTTTCATTGTATGCAGCAGTTAATGTTTTTATGTTTGTCTTTAACTGCTGATCCTGTCTCTTTGGTTGATTGTCTTGTGTCAAGGGCGGGGAAACTTTTCAGTTGAGCAGGCCAGATTCTCATCTCTCCCACCACCCGCAGGTTACTCACCTGACATCTTTATGACATCAGGCGAAACTTCAAAGGGGCTTGCTGTTAGTGCCCATCAGCTGATTGACACTGAGAGCAAGCCCTGCTTTGAACATTTGCAGTTTGAACTCAAACTGCACGTGCAAAAGGGCATTTGTCCTCTGCAAACCAGCAATCCTTTAAGTACACTGGCCCCAGGTTGTTCAGGGCTTTCTATCCTAATAGTAAGACTTTGAAAACAGCGCAGTGGTGTACTGGCAGCCAGTACAACTCCCTCAACACGAGTGTTATTGATAGCCAACACCCAATAACATAAGAAGAGCCTACTGGATCAGGCCAGCATTCTGTTCTTACCAGGTATCTGTGGGAAGGCCACAAGCAGACCCTGCACACAGCAATGTTCTCCCCATCTATGACTCCCTACAACAGGTATTCAGAGGCATAATGACTCTGACAGCAGAGACAGAACATAGCCATCGTGGCTAGTAGTCATTAATCTCTAGGGAACATCTGTGTTGAGGGAATTGCGTTGGCTGCACCTTAATAGTACAGTAGGGCCCCACTCGTACGGCAGGTTCTGTTCCAGGCCCCCACTGAAAAGCGAAAACCACCGGAAAGTGGAGCCCTACTCAGCTGTAGCATGGGAGCTCCCCATCCTACAGCTGATCGCCTGCTACAGCTGATCAGCTGGAGAGCACAATCAGCTGGAGTGCGGGGAGCTCACACGCTCCAGCTGATCCCTGTCAGCTGGAGCGCGGTGGCTGGAGCTCCCTGTGCTCCAGCTGATCGCCCCGCTGGCACTGCCGTATTAGCGGAACACCAAAAAGCGGGGCGCCGACAAGTAGGGCCCTATTGTAGGGCCGGTCCTGGTTACTGTATTGTTCATGCTCGTGCATTTATTTATTTATTTTTGCAGGTGCACTAGAGTCAAGAACAATACATCTACCCCATCCCTCCCCACTCAGAAATGTAACTTCTAGGAGGCCCTAGTGTTTGGGCTGAACCCTGAAGAATGAAAACGTATACAAAAATAGAAACAAAATATGGACAGGGATTGACAGGATGAGGTAACAACAAGAACAGTGGGACAGTTGAAATGTCTGGCTCCTGAACATGTATTTGCATTCATGATGCATTCATTCCCTAGACGCCGTGCAGAGGGATTCCGGTAGAATGACAGCCCCAACAACATTTTCACCCAGCAGTATCTCACCTTGCATACTTTAGAGCAGGGATGGGGAACCTGTGGCCCTCCAGATGTTGTCAGCCTTCAACTCCCATCAGCCCCAGCTGATAGTCTGGGATGATGGGAACTGTTGTCCAGCCACATCTGGAGGGCCGCAGAATCACCTTTATAGCATGGTGAGGTATAAATGGGAAATAAACAAGCAAATAAATAAAAAGGCAGAAATAGGGACAGTCGGAGTATCAGGACTGTAAGTTGTTTTAAATTGTTTTTAATGTTTAAATTGTCGTAATCCACCCTGGGACCTAAGTGTGAAAGGCAGGTAATAAATTATTATAATTAATAATAATACTAAGTCAAAAACTGTAAAAAAGATGAATAATTGGGTGTTAGAACAAATTAAACCAGAACTATCACTAGAAGCTAAAGTGATGAAACTGCGGTTATCATGCTTTGGACACATCATGAGAAGGCAGGATTCACTAGAAAAGACCATGTTGTTGTTATGTGCCTCCAAGTCGACTACGACTTATGGCGACCCTATGAACAGCAACCTCCAGTAGCATCTGTTGTAAAACACCCTGTTCAGATCTTGTAAGTTTAGGTCTGTGGCTTCCTTTATGGAATCAATCCATCTCTTGGCCTTCCTCTTTTTCTACTTCCTGCTGTTTTTCCAAGCATTATTGCCTTTTCTAATGAATCATGTCTTCTCATGATGTGTCCAAAGTATGATAACCTCAGTTTCATCATTTTAGCTTCTAGTGACAATTCTGGTTTAATTTGTTCTAACACCCAATTATTTGTCTTTTTCGCAGTCCATGGTATCCGCAAAGCTCATCTCCAACACCACATTTCAAATGAAGAAAAGACAATAATGCTGGGAAAAACAGAAGGGAGTAGAAAAAGTGGATGGCCAAACAAGAGATGGGTTAATTCCATCAAGGAAGCCACAGACCTGAACTTAGAAGATCTGAACAAGGTGGTTCACGACAGATGCTCTTGGAGGTCGCTGATTCATAGAGTCGCCATAAGTCGTAATCGACTTGAAGGCACATAACAACAAACGTCAAAAATAATGACCACTCCTGATGAAACAAAGATAGTGGAGTGTATGCCTTTGTGAAACGTACCAGAGGTACACCCATTTGCACCAACTATTTATTAGTGGTTTACACATTCTTTTACTCAGGGAAGATGTATATGAAATAGTTGCCACTTCTTTCTTAGCAGGGGAACAGTGCAGAAGCAATTCTAGGCCTGGTCCTAGGCAGCCTCATCTGAAATTCATAGGCTGGGTTTTCTATTGCCTTAGTCCTGAACGCTTTCAGAAAGATATATTATGTTTAGGGTGATGTGATTTCCTGGTTACATACACTGTGCAAGCACGCAGATTGGTATTGACCACGAAGTTCAACAACTTGAAAATCTCAGCTTCCTTTCTTCCTCTTAAAAAAGCAAGTTCCTAGCCCTTATGGGTGACAACAAATCTAATTTCATTGTTATGAAATATAGAATGTAATCTCCTATGGTGACGCAGTCTAGCTGAGGCTGGTAGGACGATGGTATGGATGGTTCAGGGCTTAATTCTGAACTAGGACTGGAACCTTTTCTCCTGTTCCAGCCTGGTGGCCCTTTCATATTAGAAGCAATAATGGAGTGCCTCTGATCATGTGCAGAGTGCCTCTTGGCACTGAGTATCCACAGTGTATCTCCCAAAACGGCATCCCAAATAAGGAGGTAGAGCTTCTGGCTCAGAAGGCACAATTCCTAGATAGGATTCTGCCTTGGAGCAATTTCTCTAGGTTCCCTGGGGATTTACACAAGCTGCACTTTGTGAGCTAAAAGGACCCGAGCTCATTTAACATAGGTGGTTCTGTTGTCACACGCTGGTATTTCTTCTGCCTTTAAAGTGTATCCAGCCTGACTAGACTTAGAATCTTACCTGGGCAATCTGTAGCGTCTGAGAGCATCGCTCCCTGGCGTCTCTGAAAGGGCAACTTCTGGAGAGCCTAAGCAGGAACACCAGCATCTGGTGGAGTTCCAGCACTGCTGCTTCTGACAATGATGACGACCGTCCATTTTTCAGGCCATTTTGGGAAGGGCAAGCCTGCTGGTGGATGGTGCTCCACACAGCCTGGGCCAAGGTGTCCATCGCTTCTCCTCAGGTCTTCTCAACTGTGGAGTCCGACCCACTTTGAAGAGTCCAGATGGCCCTCTGCCACTTCCTGATGCTTTTCCTGATCCTGATGGGTGGCACTTTGCTGAGCATCTCTGTAAGGTTGTGCATCTTCAGCACTGATTGTGGCATTAAGGCAAACCCCAGCAATAGGCTGGCTTGTCATTTTTCTGGGATCAAGGGTACTGGTTCTGCAGTCTCTCTCTCTCTCTCTCTTTCCCTTCAGCCTTTCTCCACCTGGAAGTTTCTTAGACCCACTTGCAACAGACACGCCCACATGAGCAGATATCACTGCCTAGCAGTAGTACCACACCCACCAGGTTGAAACTGCCTCAGCAAGCAGTGTACCCCTAAATCTTGCTGTTGTTCAGGAGGCAGGGACAGGCTGCAAAAGCACATCTCAGGCTGATGCAATCTGTCTGTCTCTGCAGTCAGAGAAAGCACAGCCAAAACTGCAAGCTGTGACAGGTATAGGGGATCGAAGCTTAAAGCGACAAGCTGTGGTGCATTCTGGGAGTTGTAGTTTCTTTGTCCAGATTGTGCCAGAAGCAGCAAATTAAACTCTAATCAAGAGATGCACAGTGCTCCAGAAGCAAAGCTGTGTTAAAGCAAACACACACACATAGGTATATAAAGTCTTGTGAGTCCTTGAAGACTTAACGTGTGTTGTGGCAAATGTGTTAGTTCTGAAGGTTCCTAAGAAGATATTTTTAAAAGATGCATTAAAAATACCTTCTCTTTCTCAGCCCTGTCTTGTCTCAAACTGTGTTTAGGTCTTATACGTGTACATAATTAGGACAGGCTGTATATTTGTGTACAGGATTATGTTGAAAGGCAATAATCCTAGAACAGGCACCCGAAATACAAACTGGAAATTGATGAATGGAGAAAGGATGGATTGTATAATGGAGGAGGGATGTATATGGGTAAATTGTGTGCCAAGGTGGGATTTCTCCAGGGATTTGTGAACTTTTTGAAAAGCACACCATGTGTGTGTGTGTGTGTGTGAGAGAGAGAGAGAGAGAGAGAGAGAGAGAGAGAGAGAGAGTGAGAGAGAGTGCAGGGGTGTAGTCATCCAGGATCTCGGAGAGTCTTAGACCCTTTACTTTTTTGGGAGTAGGGTCTCAGCAGAGTCCCTATGTCTTCAGCATCCTATGGGTGAATCAATATGAAAGGGGAGCACTGAGAAAAGTCTTCTAACATGCTCCCTTGTCCTTTCCTGCTGATTGGAGCCAATCATAGTGAAAGGAGAATAGTCAGCCACTGAGAAGACTCTTCTCAGTACCTAACACTCTCCCCTTCCATGTGTATTGGCTCCTAGGGAGGTTTGGTATCGTGGAAGGCATTAGCAAGGTTCTCATTCTCAAGCCAGCAGCAAAAAAATGGGGAGAGGCATGCGTGTAACTATCATGAAGGGGCCCTGCACTTCTGTATTTGCCACCTGACCACTGTGTGTGTGTGTGTGTGTGTGTGTGAGGTGTGTGTGTGTGTGAGAGAGAGAGAGAGAGAGGGAGAGAGGGAGGGAGAGAGAGAGGGAGGGAGGGAGATTATGTGATAACTCATTAAAATATTTATGCAGGAAAAACTGAGTTAGTAAATAAATATGACCAGAGTCAAGTAAAGAAGAATTAGGGGGTGTCCAGACTGCCAGTATTTTGCAGGAGAGGTACAAGTACATAGGTTTGTGCAATTAGAGTGGACTAAAAGCACTCTGCTGCCCTTGCGCAACACATCCACTTACAAAAGACATTTTGCAGTTAGGAAAGTGACAAGCAAATGCACTGAAAAGTGTGGGATGAACAAACGATTGACAAGATGACGTGTAGGGAGAGTGCTCTTGACCTCTGGTCCTGTTTGCGCGCTTCCCCTATGCATCTGGTTGGCCACTGTGAGAACAGAATGCTGGGAGAAATGGGCTGCTCCAGTGGGGCTCTTCTTATGTTCTGAGGCAGAGAGCAAGTACAAAAGCCCCAAGACAAATGGGATGAGGGTATCCTAAAGATACAGGGAGCTAATGCATCCTCAGCGAGTTCCAGACAAACGCCCGCTGTACAGAAAACACTGGAAGGTCTTAATTGGAGACTAGTCAAAACCTTCATAGATAAACTGTGTGGAACTGCAAGGGTAGGGATAGGAAGAAGCACAATGTCTGCCCTCAGACGCTCTCAGGATCAGCAAGGGATGGCCATGAAAGGGTGTGTGGGTAGCTGCAAAGGAGGCTGAGAGTGGAGGCAAAACGAGATCCAATGCCATGAATGCAATTAGGAACCATGTGAATTGGCTTTTACAAAGCAGGTGGCCCAATCCATATCAGGATTGGTGGGGGAAGGAGAGGGCTTAAGCTCTTTGTTCGTCCCCGCACTGCAGTCCCTATCTTCATAATAATTTTGCAAATACAACAGGAAAAAAAACATTGTCACTGACTTTAAAAATAAAAGTATTCCATTGATCCTGACATAAAACCCATAAATTAATGTAAGCAGTCTATATATGCAGCTAGGTATCCAAATGAGAGTGACCATTATAAGCTATGCTTTCAGACATTGAAAGGGCAGTGAGATCTTCACTACAGCTCCTGTCTTAAGTCGTCTGTACCTATTTACTTTTAAAACACCATTCACAGATTTGCTAATTGTATGGTGTCATGTCCAGTTTCGCCTTCAGGCATACCCGTCTGTGTGTTTTACTGGATTAGGAGGTGGAATAATCAGGAAACTGAAGGAGTCTTGTTTATTATCATGCACACATTTGCATTCTTCTATTTTTCTCTCTCTCTTTCCCGCCCCTCCCCGTCCCACCTGAAAATTAGCAGAGTAGGTGCATTTACCTGTGATCCAACTATCTTTAGTGCACACCAAGGTCACACTGACATGTTAAGTTGCTGCAGTCTAGGAAACAGCTCCTGCACCTTTGTATGATAGAAAGGAACAGCTGCTTGGGTGAATGTCTACATTTCACGTGCAACAGATTGGCCGAGAAGCCTAGATGAATTTTGGGAATGGTTGAAAGTGGAACTAGGTGACAGTCAACATTCATTAGCTTATCTCTGCATTTTCAGACAATTAAAGAAAAGTGTGTCTAGGATTGTTAACATTCACATTTTAGATATTGTTAACACGTACAAGGATTATAGTAGTCTACATTTGTGATGAGTCTGTCCTTTACTGGGGTAGCACCTGTGCTTTTGGACTCTGTCTATTGACATTAGACAAGCACCCTTACTGTGTTGTTTTAGACACCTGCTGAAAACTTAAAAAAAAATATCAGCAAGCCTGGCCAGAAATATTTCTTACTATATAATATTTTTCTAAGCGTCACACTACCCGTAGTGTAGCATAGTGCGACGCTGCTAGGTGAGGTGGCGGCGCACAAAGCACCCAGTAGAAGCAGTGTGCACAGTGTTCAGCGGCGGCGGCAGTGGCAGTACCAGTGGTGGAGGTGGTGCCTGGCAGCAGCGGTGGTGATGGCAGCACATGAGGCGCCCAGTGATGGTGGCAGTGATAGCGGTGCTTGAGGTGCCCGGTGGCAGCACATGAGGCATCTGATGGCGGCAGTGAAGTAGGGGCCTGGCAGCGAGCAAGGGGGCAGAGGCAAGCAAGGCACCTGGTGGCAACGGCTGTGCTGGCTGAGCCTAGCCCTTAGTCAACTGCTCAGTAGGTGGGAGACCCATGCACGGGGGGAGGGTAAGCTGGAGGCGAGGGCTGGTGACCCATGAGTAGGAAGGGAGTGCTGGTGACCCATGGGGGGGAAGGTGGGCTGGTGGCCCGTGGAGGAGAGGGCAGACTGATGACAGGGTGGGAGGAGCAGAATTGGTGACCCATGTGCAGGGAGGGAGGTGGGAGTACTGGCAATCCATGGGGGGAGGGGAGTACAGGTGACCCATGGGGGAGAGGGAGGGAGGAGCGCTGGTGACAGTAGGCTTGGTTGGCAAGTAAAGTGAACAGGGGTGGAGCCCCTAGTACAGCCTTTCCCAACTAGTGGGCCACCAGGTGTTGCTGGACCACAACTCCCATCAGCCTCAGCCAGGCGAGTTAAGCAGCAGAGCGAGTTCGGCAGCAGGGCGAGGCCACGGCCCCCCACTCTGCCCGTCTGTTCCCTGACCTCAACTAAACCGCAGTCTCCAACCCATTGACGTAATAAACCTTAAACAAAACTATGCAGGTAAGAAGCCAGCAGGGGTGTGGGGGCTTTCCAGTGTTTTGCACCGCCTGCAGCATGTACGACTATCTGCCTGTTGGATAGAAGTCGTGGGTATGCTCTCGGTGCAATGAGCTCCTGGCACTCCGGGAACGACTTCATTTCCTTGAGGCCAAGGTGGCGGACCTGGAAAAGCTGAGAGAGGCAGAGAGGTGTGTGGAGGAGGCCTTCAGGGACCTTATAGCTGTGTCCCACTCCAGCGATGATAGCTCTCCTGCTATCATGGAGAACGATGGTCTCGGGGAAGGAGAGCATCCAGCTGAGGAAGAGGGAAACGATCCCTTAGAAGGGACCCCATTCCTTGGGGGATGAGCAGCTATCCTCTCATGCCGAGCTTTTAAACTGACTGAGGGGGGAAACCCGACAGGAGCTGAGAAAGGTCCGGTTCGGAATAAACCTCCCCCCTGGGATAAAAACCAAAGAAATGATGAAATTTTAAAAGGGGTAGGCCTAGAAGTAGGCATTGTGAGAGCAGGGGCACAGGATATAAATTCAGAAGAGCAAAATTACCACAGGCCTAACCACAAGTGCCAAAGACACTTGAAGAGAGACACTGCTTACAAGTGCCTGTACGCTAATGCTAGGAGCCTGCGAACCAAGATGGGAGAACTGGAGTGCTTGGTCTTAGAGGAGACCATTGATATAGTGAGCATAACGGAGACCTGGTGGAATGGAGAAAACCAGTGGGATACGGTTATCCCTGGATATAAACTATATCGGAAGGACAAGGAAGGACGTATTGGTGGCGGAGTCGCTCTATACGTGAAAGAAGGCATTGAATCCAGCAAGCTCGAAACCCCAAAAGAGGCAGACTCCTCCACAGAATCGTTGTGGGTGGTGATACCATGCCCCAGGAGGGACTTAATACTGAGAACGATCTATCGTCCCCCTGATCAAAATGCTCAGGGAGACCTTGAGATGAGATATGAAATTGAGGAAGCATCCAAACTAGGAAATGTGGTAGTAATGGGTGACTTCAACTACCCGGACATAGACTGGCTGCATATGTGTTCCAGTCATGACAAAGAAGCAAAGTTTCTAGATATTCTAAATGACTATTCCCTAGACCAGTTGGTCATGGAACCGACCAGAGGGACGGCAACCCTGGACTTAATCCTCAGTGGGGACCGGGACCTGGTGCGAGATGTAAGTGTTGTTAACCGATTGGGAACAGTGACCACAGTGCTATTAAATTAAACATACATGTAACTGGCCAATTGCTAAGAAAATCCAACACGGTCACATTTGACTTCAAAAGAGGAAACTTCACAAAAATGAGGGGATTGGTAAAAAGAAAGCTGAAAAACAAAGTCCAGAGGGTCACATCACTCGAAAATGCTTGGAAGTTGTTTAAAAACACTATATTAGAAGCTCAACTGGAGTGCATACCGCAGATCAGAAAAGGTACCGCCAGGGCCAAGAAGATGCCAGCATGGTTAACGAGCAAAGTCAAGGAAGCTCTTAGAGGCAAAAAGTCTTCCTTCAGAAAATGGAAGTCTTGTCCGAATGAAGAAAATAAAAAAGAACACAAACTCTGGCAAAAGAAATGCAAGAAGACAATAAGGGATGCTAAAAAAGAATTTGAGGAGCACATTGCTAAGAACATAAAAACCAACAACAAAAAATTCTATAAATACATTCAAAGCAGGAGACCATCTAGGGAGACGATTGGACCCTTGGATGATAAGGGAGTCAAAGGTGTACTAAAGAACGATAAGGAGATTGCAGAGAAGCTAAATGAATTCTTTGCATCTGTCTTCACAGTGGAAGATATAGGGCAGATCCCTGAACCTGAACTAACATTTGCAGGAAGGGATTCTGAGGAACTGAGACAAATAGTGGTAACGAGAGAGGAAGTTCTAAGTTTAATGGACAATATAAAAACTGACAAATCACCGGGCCCAGATGGCATCCACCCGAGAGTTCTCAAAGAACTCAAATGTGAAATTGCTGATCTGCTAACTAAAATATGTAACTTGTCCCTTGGGTCCTCCTCCGTGCCTGAGGACTGGAAAGTGGCAAATGTAACGCCAATCTTCAAAAAGGGATCCAGAGGGAATCCCAGAAATTACAGGCCAGTTAGCTTAACTTCTGTCCCTGGAAAACTGGTAGAAAGTATTATTAAAGCTAGATTAACTAAGCACATAGAAGAACAAGCCTTGCTGAAGCAGAGCCAGCATGGCTTCTGCAAGGGAAAGTCCTGTCTCAGTAGCCTATTAGAATTCTTTGAGAGTGTCAACAAGCATATAGATAGAGGTGATCCAGTGGACATAGTGTACTTAGACTTTCAAAAAGCGTTTGACAAGGTACCTCACCAAAGGCTTCTGAGGAAGCTTAGCAGTCATGGAATAAGAGGAGAGGTCCTCTTGTGGATAAGGAATTGGTTAAGAAGCAGAAAACAGAGAGTAGGAATAAACGGACAGTTCTCCCAATGGAGGGCTGTAGAAAGTGGAGTCCCTCAAGGATCGGTATTGGGACCTGTACTTTTCAACTTGTTCATTAATGACCTAGAATTAGGACTGAGCAGTGAAGTGGCCAAGTTTGCTGACGACACTAAATTGTTCAGGGTTGTTAAAACAAAAAGGGATTGTGAAGAGCTCCAAAAAGACCTCTCCAAACTGAGTGAATGGGCGGAAAAATGGCAAATGCAATTCAATATAAACAAGTGTAAAATTATGCATATTGGAGCAAAAAATCTGAATTTCACATATACGCTCATGGGGTCTGAACTGGCGGTGACCGACCAGGAGAGAGACCTCGGGGTTGTAGTGGACAGCACGATGAAAATGTCGACCCAGTGTGCGGCAGCTGTGAAAAAGGCAAATTCCATGCTAGCGATAATTAGGAAAGGTATTGAAAATAAAACAGTCGATATCATAATGCCATTGTATAAATCTATGGTGCGGCCGCATTTGGAATACTGTGTACAGTTCTGGTCACCTCATCTCAAAAAGGATATTATAGAGTTGGAAAAGGTTCAGAAGAGGGCAACCAGAATGATCAAGGGGATGGAGCGAGTCCCTTACGAGGAAAGGTTGCAGCATTTGGGGCTTTTTAGTTTAGAGAAAAGGCGGGTCAGAGGAGACATGATAGAAGTGTATAAAATTATGCATGGCATTGAGAAAGTGGATAATACTAGAACTCGTGGACATTCAAAGAAGCTGAATGTTGGAAGATTCAGGACAGACAAAAGGAAGTACTTCTTTACTCAGCGCATAGTTAAACTATGGAATTTGCTCCCACAAGATGCAGTAATGGCCACCAGCTTGGATGGCTTTAAAAGAAGATTAGACAAATTCATGGAGGACAGGGCTATCAATGGCTACTAGCCGTGATGGCTGTGCTCTGCCACCCTAGTCAGAGGCAGCATGCTTCTGAAAACCAGTTGCTGGAAGCCTCAGGAGGGGAGAGTGTTCTTGCACTCGGGTCCTGCTTGCGGGCTTCCCCCAGGCACCTGGTTGGCCACTGTGAGAACAGGACGCTGGACTAGATGGGCCACTGGCCTGATCCAGCAGGCTCTTCTTATGTTCTTATGTTCATTGCCAATGGTCAGGAAAGATGGGAATTGTGGTCCAACATCTGGTGGCCCACTAGTTGGGAAAGGCTGCCCTAGTAGTTACCTATATTGGCTTTAATTTTTTAACTGATTTTATCTGTGTTTTAATGATATTTTATGTATGCATATATATGTGTGTGTGTGTGTTTCATGGCTTTTAGCTGTGCTGTATCTACAATATTATTATGTACAGTGCTTAGAGAACTCTTTGACTGAGCTGTTTATAAATCTTTCTAAATAAATAAACAACCTCCTGGTAATATGTGATACCCCTGACCTCAATTGCCTTGTGTTCACTTCCCATTTCAAAAGCAGAAAGTGGCAAGCATCCAAAAAGCCAAGAATAAAAAAGGGGAAAACCCCAAGATGCTGGAAAATGTGTTTATTTAAAAAAAAAAAGCCCAATGCCTTTCAGCCACTATATTGTCTGGCCTTCGTCAGGGGCTGTAAATAAAACTGCAAAGGCACACTACATTATTACACATAATAAAGTACATTACAGCATAAAATCATATTCTGCATAAACTAATCTGTACAAAAATATTTTTGCACTTACATGGACTGGTCTGCAGTATTCTTTTCGAACAAGATCGCTTGGAATGATAGACGACCACAAAGAAGAATTCACATGAGCATACTCATGTATATACATCCCTAAGTCTCTTAATTCTGGTGCAACTAATTAAACATAGGGGAATTATATGCAACTGAGGAAAAAGAATGTGGGAGGGATCATCGATATTTGTTAAAATTTATAGGAGAGGAAGAAATTCCAATTCCTCACTAAGACCACCAGGGGCCAGTGTTTTTAGTTCCAAAATCCACGCTATTTTTCTCCTTAATCAAACATTACTTTTTCCACACTTATTTTTTCTAAAACCCAAAACTTAAAATCAGCAAAGGAGTGATGACATCTTGTAAAATGCTCCACCAAGCCCCCCCCCCAGATCTGTTTTTAATATTGCTAAGGTGTTCCCCTATATGTCTTTTGACATTCCTTGATGTTTAGCCTATATAAATTTTTTGGCAACTGCACTGAATTGCATAGATGACATTGGCAGTATTACATGTTGAAAATTGATTCAAGTGTATTTTTTGTGACTGATGGTTAACAAACTCTGTCATCTTACATGTGAATCTACAATAGGCACAATGCCCACAGGAATGATGACCCATAGGTACATTTATGCCCGGTATGGTGATAAAAACTGGCTGATTGTCCCTAAATTCACTTCTAATCAAAATATCCCTCATTTCCTGGCTCTCTTGAAGGAAATAATAGCTTTCTCATGATATCCAGGAATATGACGTATGACATGCCAATGCCTTTTAATGCTACTTTGTAGTCAATTAGTGACATGATTAAAAGTCACATTGTAATTCAAACTATTAGAAGCTGTTTTAATCGTTTGTTGCAAAAGGTCAGTGTGTTCTGTTAGGGAAGCTTTCTGAAATTATCCTCAACAATATTCTTCGGATAACCTCTCTCGAATAAATGTTTTTTCAGAATGTTGGATTGATGTATAAAATCCCTTTTAGAGGACGAATTGCACTTAATCCTTAAAAATTGACTATGCAGCAAGTTCTGTCTTAGTGGTCTAGGGTGGGAGCTATCAAACCTTAGATAGGTGTTTCTATCTGTGGGTTTTCTATACATGAAAGTGCACAAACGATCGCTTTGTTTCTTAATTAGTAAATCTAGAAAATTAATTTCTTTTAGACTATGATGGAAATCAAACTGGATATTAACACTCCTGCAGTTCACCCATTCAAAGAAACTGCACAGATGTTCAACCGATCCCCTCCAAATTAGAAACACATTGTCTATAGACCTCCAACATACAACCTGTTCCACAAAAGGACTGGAAACTGCAGTAATATCGTTTTTGAAAGATCCCCCCTTTTTTATTCTTCACTTCCCATCTCACCTGCAATTCTGACTACAATGATATCATGTCATATGTCTTCTTCAGCAAAACATTATAAAGAAGATGGATGGAGGAGCAGGGAGAGAAATGCAGGTTGCTGACAGGTACACATTCCTCGTAATGTGGAAGTTGGAGCAGATAAAATAATAAGCAGAGCATGTTCAAACAATGTTGTGGGAGTCTGAGACCTTTTGTCGCCTTGTAGAAATGTTCCACTCATTTCCTCACTTATCTCAGGGATATTCCCATTTTTGTTTCAGCTCATCAAGTTTTCTTGCATGGAAAAGAAAAATGATAAAGGACTACCTTATTTGGTACTGGGGGGGGAGCTGAGGGAGTAGTTATCATTCCCCCTCCCCCCCTTTTTTAGCAAGCAACAATAGGTGCAGTTATGTGACAAGACTGAAGGAGACATATCCAACCAGAAACTTTCATAACAGAAAATACCGTTTAATCCTCTACATACATCAAATTCCACAATAGCACCAAAAGCTTTTTGTGCTTTGCGCTGACGGCCTGTACCTGGATCAGGCCCAAACCAATGGGGGGGAAATGGTTTCTCCTTGCTGACTTAACCAAGAAAGGCATAGACAAAATATCAAAACATGAAACCACCAAAATATTTCCCCCCTCACCTCCCCCAAACCACTTTCATTGTACATGATTTGTACAAATCAATGCAACTCTTTCTTAAGATCGCCAATGTTACAAATATAGAAAGAAAAAAAGCATCACTATAAATCACCCACTTAAATGCATGATCAAGTTGTCACAGTTAAGAAAAAAGACACTATTTACAGAAAAAATCCTTCTCCTTGTCTTTATTTTTCATAGATCAAGGATGCTAAAAACCAATCCCACTAAAATTTCTTTTTCCCCCCTAAAAATGTTTTGAGTATAAAAGTTAGGTTTCTGCTGTTACAACTCCTTCCGGTGGCATGGATTCTTAACTCATCAAGTCTTTCAAATACAGCAAAAAGAAGATTAGAAAATAAATAACCCACAGCAGAGCATTCATTTCAATATCCTTTCCTCCGCCTTCAAGGCTTGTAGGTCTCCAAAGTGCTATTGAAGAAAATCATCTTTAATATATATATGTATATATTTTAAAATATCCATAAAACTCAAGCTGCAGCAGATGTCCCTTTATCTTACAGAAAGTTGGCATCACACCATCTCAGGTTGCTGTTAGGTGTGTGTCTGGGATGTGTGTGTTTCTTTCCCCTTGAGACATCTCTTCTGACTGGGCTCTGTACAAAGAAGCAAGCTGGCCAGATACCTACTTGCCATGATCTCAACTGCATTTGAACACTTGCTATTTCCCAAGAGATGCCTTGAGGGGCAGGGCTCAAACAGCTGCACAGTTCATCTCATCTCTCCCACTAATTAAGATAGGAGTCTTTTGACCTTACTGGCACTCCCAGCAGCCTCCTTCTCCTGTGAAGCCATCATTGTGGAGAACAAAACTAGCACCTTTCCTGGCAGTCTCCCAAATCCTTTTGTACTGCCGTTAAGTTAACTGAAAAGATGGTGGCTGTTCTCTGCCCAGCTTCCTAGAAACTCAGCATAGTTGTGCCTTGCTACTACCCAATTATCACCACATTCCTTGGGAGTCTCCTCAAACTGCAACTGATCTTATTAAAATACTTCCACAGACAGAGTGGGATAAAAATGAGAGGGGGGAGAGCAGTCAAATCTTGATCAGGCAAAGAATCCGCAGGTCCCCCCTTGTAAATAATGGAATATAAGTTAGCATAATAATGAAAAAAAAAACCAGAATAAGTAAAATCTCAATCAATGAACCCCCTTCCCTCCAAATAATGTCCCCAATTAGTTTGCCAAGAGCCTTTAAACCTCTAGAATTTGATAGACGTTTGCTAATTTAAACCTCCATCTGATTCAATGTCCCTTGTTCTACAGACCTAAGGGAAACATTTTAGAAAGGGTCTCAAGGTGCTCTGCATACTAGAGCCAGAGGTAAGCATTCTAGGAGTAAGCCAGGTTAAATATTTCCCTTTAAAATGCTACACCCAAGCAGGATGTTACAATGCCTTGGGGGGGAAAAAAGAGCGACAGCAACAGAAGTCCATGGAGGATCCCATCTTGATACCTCACCGACTTGATGGCAGCGATAATAAAACTGAAGAAAACCTTTACATTGAAAGTGTTTGTTGATGGGCTGGGAAGGATAGGAGCAGTGGAAAAAGTGCCCCCAGCCATCCTCATCGTTGTACTGGGAGAGGAGAGCCAGATATTAAAAACCCCCAACACTTCAAGCATGCTACTGAATGGTCACCCACAGAGGTTTCCATGGCATCCATCACAATAACAATCCAAGTGAGGTTCTGGAAGGATTCCAACTGAACCAGCTGGGTTTGCCACCTTAGTGTGGAAAGACCTCCCATACTGTGTTTAAGGGGAGGTTATTGCTCCCGACCTCTCAGTTTTTTTGCCCTTTGACAAAGCTGCAGCTTGTTTCAGGAGCTCTCTGTTCTTGGCCTGTTGTAGGAAAAGGGGGAAAAAACAACCCAGAGAAAAATGTGTTACTTGAATGCGCTGGACTAGAGTTTCATTCAGAGTAATTGTTGGCAATTACACAGAATCTTGGATTGGAAAAGAAAGAATACAAGCACGATGGTGTTCACTTAAAATAACATTCTGGACTGAGAAAAGCTCCGTTCTGTGACCTGCATAAATTATGCAAAGTGATCCATACCGCAGTTTTCCCAATTCTGCAACTGGTCAAGAGGAAGGCACTGAAGCCCTGCAGATCTTACTCAGCCATCCTTCCACCTCCCAAGACTTTCTAGCAGACATTGCCCACATACTTTCAAGCATATATTTGCAGCTGAACAATGAAAGTGTGTATTATCAGGAAGCTGAGTTCTACACCTAAGACCACACACTGCAGGATTTCTGCACTCCCAACAGAAGCATGGCATTCACACAGCCACAGATAAAAGCAATATGATCTAACGCATACTCTCGGGGAAGGGCTGGAGCTCAGCAGCGAAGCACATGCTTTGCATTCAGAAAGTCCCTGTTAAATATGTGATCACATTTTAACCCTGTTGTCTCCAGGTAGTGCTGGGAATGCCTCCTTTCTGAAACCCTGGACAGCTGCTGCCAGTCTCAGTAGATGATACTGAGCTAGACAGAACAATGGTCTGATTCATCATAAGGCAGAGTGCTGTGTTATTTAAACAATCAGCTGTTTACTCATAATCATGAGGACTAGAACCTTATTTTTAAGGGAACGACTGTAACTGGGTGGCAGAGCATATGTTTTGCATGCAAAAGGTCTCAGGTTCAATCCCTGGCATCTTCAGGTAGACCTGGGAAAGACCCTTTTCTGAAAGCCTGGAGAGTTACTGTCAGTCCTTGCAGACAGCATTAAGAGAAGTAGGTCAGTGGTGTGACTCGATATAAGGCAGCTTCCTGTGTTCCTAAATTGAGTGTCATAGCACCATCAACTGGCAATATAAAATCTTTCAGAGAAACGCAAGCACCTTTCTACCTAGTACTCCTTGGGGCTGAACAGCACAATCCTACGCATATCTATTCAAAAGTAAGCCCAATTATGGTCAATTGGATTATTTTCACAGTTACATGTGTACAGAATTGCAGTCTTAAAGGCCCATTTGCAAAGGTGATTGAGCCTGGTTGGAAGACCAGCTCAGGCTGAATGAGGGTGGCAGTAGCGGTGGAGTGGGTGGGGTGTTTAATACCATAGTCATTGAAGAGCTTGGGTGTGCCTAGTAAGTGCACCTGGGTTGTAACTGGAGGGCAGGGGAGGTGGAGAAGCTCACTGGAAACAGGGATTGAGGTAAGGTTTTAACTGAAGACGCCAAATAGAAGATTTCAACATTCAGCCACTGCAGGCCTGGGCTGGATTCAAACGAAGCTGCTTAAGGCCAAACGACATGTAACATTAAAAATTTAAAAATAACAGCTGTGTGGAGGGAGGGGAGATCAGGACCATGTCAAACAGAAAGGGGGCTTTAATCTTTTCTCCTGTGCCACAGTCCCAACAGAAATCCCCTTCCCTAAAGATGCTATGGGGGGATTTTGTCAGGGTAGAGACAATGGGGGGAGTAAAACAGTTACTCCTCCTCTCTGCAGCCCTGATGAACCTGTGACTCCCACACACACTCAGTGCTGGTTTTTTTTTTTTTAAAAACCCAGACATATTGAAATGTGATCACATGTTTAACCTAACATGTAGTTTTGGCCCTTGAAGGTCAATGCAGTGCAGTCTCTGGAGTGTCATCCTCCCAGAACCACCAGTCTGCTGCATGAAATTCGGGTCTTGTAACTCCAGTGATGAATTGCACTGCTCAGCTGGAACAGCAGATGCTTTGCATGTAAAAGGTTCCAGGTTTAATTTTATAGGGTTGCATCCAATGTAGCGCTAAATCAAAGTCACTTAGCGGTATACCTGCTATGCTGACGAAATGGCTTGTGCCAGCAGAACATTGTTGCGCAAGAGAAAGTACAAGCAGGTATGTAACTTCGTTGTGGAATGAGTTTCTGCTAGTGCAACTGTTGCACTGGATTCCTCTGTTGCACAACATTAAAACTCGCCCGTCCACTGGTGCAAGAGCTCTTGTGCTAGCAGACAGAGAATGCTGATCTCAGCCCTCAGTATCTTTAGGTAGGGTTCAGAAAAGCTCCCATCTGAAAACCTGGAATGCCACTGCCAATCAACCTAGACAATTCTGAGCTAGACAGATCCAGGGTCTGACTTGGCAGAATGCAGCTTCCTATGCTTATCCAAAGGAGGATGTAAGTAGGTCTAACAATATACAGGCATACCTCGCTTAACGTCGCTTCACTTAACGTTGCCTTGCTATAACGTACATGCTCCATCCGTCCCCATCCCCCGCTTAACGTTTGCCCGCTTCGCAATAACGTGCACTTTATTGGCATGACGCCGCTGCCATCTAGTGGTGATTGTGTGCAGTACAAGTGAAGACAATTGCTTCACTTAAAGTTTATTTTCGCTTAAAGTATACTTATCCAAAGGAGGATATAAGTAGGTCTAACAATATAAAGGGTTGCTGAGCTGGTCGCTATATAGACAACGTCTAATCAATTTCGTGAATAGTCGTTAACGGAGAAAGTTAAACAAAGTTACCTGCAATTGTTCTGTGACTTCCTTGTGAGTCTTTTCCATTTGGTTCATTTTCACCCTCATCTGAGATTCCTGGTACTGCAGATCAGCCTTCAGTTCTGTTATCTGCAAGACACACAGAAAGAAGATTAACTAGTTTAAATTCCTTTGCATCCACTATATACCATACAATGGAAGATATCCTTGTAGAAACCAGCATGTTAAATAAGTTACAGGACTGGCCCTGGGAACACGATAACAGGGTTTATTAGCTTCCATGTATGTTTAGCTTGAAAGTCAAAGCAGGAACCTTGCTGACATTAGCCTAATCTCTTATGTCAGCCTTTGATAACCTGATGCCCTCCATATGTTTTTGACTATAACTCCCATCAGTGTTGGCTGGGGCTGATGGGAGTTGTAGTCCAAGCCATATGGAGGGCACCAGGTTGCTGAAGGATGCCTTGCGGCTTAATTTCCAAAATCATGGAATGCAACCAGTACCTTCCAGCTTGGGACCCAAATACCCGAAGGAGTGTTTCTTCCTACACTAATGTCCCCATGTCTTGAGACCTTCAGAGGAGGCTCTTCTCCATGTTCTGCTGCCAGAAGGACTTCATTATGTGGCAACCAGGAAGACAGCCTTCTCTGTGGTGGCACCCTGTCTGTGGAATGCCCTCCCCATAAAAGTATGACATCCGCCAACATTAAAATTATTTTGGCACGAGGCCAAAAGTCATTGAAGTTGGTTGTTGTTTAGTCTGCTCAGGTAGTTTTTAGCTACCTCTATTTATCCATGATGATTATGTTTTATTTTTAAAAAGATTTTTCACAAGTCTTTATTATCTAATGCCTCTTTTATACCGCCCCGGTATCATTCCTGGGGATATTATGCAACAGGCAGCTTCTCAAGATCTAGCTTTAGCTCTGCTCACCATCTTTAAGGAGCGAAATATGAACACATTAAAGACCTTCCAGCACAATTGCAGACTGCACCTCAAATAGACAGTGCACATTTTTGGAAAAAGAAAGCGGGATTTTCCATTCAGCTCTGGTCTTACAGAATATAACAATGCAGCACTAGCAGGGAAATTAACTTGGAGCATATGATAGTTACAGTTTATTTTGTTGTTAAGTGATAACTTTATTTGATAATATTTAATGTTTATTTTCTATTTTATGTAAATTGCTTAGAGTTTTTCCCTCTTTGGAGTTTCCCTCCGTTATTGAGCTCCTGCGTGTAAGACTGTACGCATCTGTCTTTGTTGGATTTCAGAGCACTGTTTTCAGCCTAGCCCTACAGCGATAGTTTCCATTTGGCCTCCCATACGCAACACAACAGCCTTACGGAAGGGTGAGGAACACTATTTTTTACAATTAAGTGGTATATAATTTTTGTTAAATAAAATAAGATAAAATACACCAGCAAACACAATGCTGGGTTTTTTTAGCCATTTAAAAAGATACAGCTAAGTGCAAGGGGTCCATACGTTTATTCATCAGGGAGAATATCCCTCCCTATTTGGCGAGTGTGAAACTGAATGCAACAGGAACACTCCCGCCTCACTTTCCACTTGGAGCTCGTGAGGAGGGTATGGGCGGTTGTGCTGGGCTTCAGAGATGCTCAGACACAGCATGATGCCAGAAATGAGACCTTGGCCTTTCCCAGAGAGGTGGATGGTGAGCAAGTGTTTCCGAGCAAAATGAATACAAGTACGCTGGTGAGGACCATTCAAAGCAAACTGTCCCACCAAGGAGGCTCAAAGGAGGCATCACCTTCTTCTCTTTCTCCAGGATCATCTGGTCTTTCTGGTGCAGCATCTTCTTTAGAGTAGCCACTTCCTCTTTCAGCTGGGCTATGATGACAAAGTGGTCGGTGCCAGGAGAGTCTAAGGCAAGGTCTGGAGAAAAACTAGAAGAGACAGCAAGGAGGAATCTCATTAATTAGACACCACTATGCTCCGATTCTTATGGGATGGTAAGCCATGAACAAGAGAGGCCAGTCCCACAGACTAACAGGCCTGGAAAGTACCCCACGGATATCAAGCCATCATCATTCAGTGAGGTGTATTTAGAGATGTATACAGCCCTTTAACCAATGATCTCAGGTTGGTTTACAATAATTAAAAGAATACCTATGCGATACATTCTCAGCACATTCACTGAAAGCACGTTGCTCCAACTACGTATTTAAATAGTGCCTGACACATATATTCAGGCTTTTCTTTTTTAACAAATGGAGGGGGAGGCAATCCCACCCCTTCTTTGGCAATTACCAATGCAAAGCTCTAGCTAATGTTTAATGTGTTTCCATTTCTGCAACATAAATCCACACTTTGTGACAAAGAGGCTCTTGTATTAATTCACAAAGCCCTAAACAACTCAGGCCCAAACTGTTTGGAGTAAAGCACCAACATGTGTTACAAGTGACCTGAACCAGTGGGGGGTGATCAACAGAAAAGCAACCTATGCTGCCTTCTGCTGCTTCCTCCTCAAAAAGCGTTTGTTGTTTTTGCAGATTTTGCACTCCTCCCCTTTGCTTCCTGTCCTAGTTCTCAGGGTACCATTAATGGCACCCTGAGTGGAAGCTGCATAGTTACTTTAGCATGTATGACTTCTATCTCTTTGTAGTAATAACTTAACTAACTTAACGTTTCTCTGTTCTTTCAACTACCAGGCTTAACTGATACTGATACTGAAGACCATTAGAGCACGAGGGAGACTGTTTCCTCCAGACAAGATGATTGGCAAGGGCATGGGACTTCACAGGTGGTGAGAGCAACTACTGATAGGGACTGTTGTGTTAGTCAGTAGATGAACACAAAATGAAAATTTGTGAAGAAAGAAAACATTTTTAAAAGCTAGGATGGAGGACAGTGTTTTTGGGAGTCACGAAGATCAGGTCCTGAAAAAGCTGAAGAAGAGCCAATTTGTGTCCTTTCAAATTGAGACTGTCTTATCTCCGGAGCAGAGCATATCTAGTATAAAAAACCTGGCTGTATGAAGTTCTCTGATCATGACTCATTTAAATGTTTTTTTCCTTTTCTTTTAATAATGTTATTTATTTAATTTTGAGAATTGCATTATTTTATTGATGTATGTATTGCTATATTGTATTATTGTATTTATATATTTTGAGTGCTTTATTGTATGTACACCGCCCAGAAAGCCCTTGGGCTTAGGGCGGTATATAAATAAAATAAAATAAATAAATAAATAAATAAATAACAGTTATTCCTGCACTCCGCTGCATTATGTATCATCCAAAAACTCGAACACAAACTGCCTTAAGGACTGCCTGATTCCTTATGCTTCAAATTGATCATTGAGATCCTCTAATGGGGCACTTCTGGTGGTTCTCCACATCCCTGAGGTTCAGCTGACCTTTACTAGGGACCGAGCCTTTAGTGTGGCCTTGCCCTGTGGAACTCCCTGCCAGTAGAGGTTCAGCAATAATTCCTGCCTTCTTTTAGACATCTTCAAAAAATCATATGTTGAGACAGGCCTTTGCAGTTTGAAGTTTCCTTTTACTAGCCAGTATTTACTGATGTTTTTATTTTTCTTATTGGAATTTTGTATGCTGTATACTGGCTTCCTGCATTTTTATGAAAGCGCATAAAGTATTTTAATAAGCAAACAAAATAAAGAGAACAGTTACTCAAAACAAACTACAACTCCAGTTCCATGCATGCATAAGCACTGCTTAGACATAAACTCCGCTAAACCCACTGTGACTTACTTCCAAGTAAACATGCATAGGCTGGGCTGCAGGGATGTAAAATGTATCACTAGCTATCTTGGAAAGAAGGGAGAAAGTTATGCACCTTCTCGATCGTGTCTGTCTCTGCTCAAAACAAATAACCAGCTTTTCTAGACCTTTGCCTTCCCCTTGTTCGCAGCAGTGTTGGACGATCCATTACCATAAGAATTCACAGCAATTCTTCCATGCAGGTTCAGTTTTCCCTCTGCGGAGTTTCTCTATGTTATTGAGCTCCTGTGTATAAGACTGTATGCATCTGTCTTTGTCGATTTTAAGACACTGTTTTCAGCCTAGTCCTACAGCGATAAATCCCATTTGGCCTCCCGTATTCAACATAATAGCTTTACATGGAAGGGTGAGGAACACTATTATCAGCATGCCAGCAAAGAGCAGCTTAGAAAGGAGCAATGGATCTTCTAGTGTACAAAATGAGTTAGTGGCAGCTGGTGACTCCATGTCAGTGGGGCAGTGGAATCCATTCCAGGTTTTAGTCTGAACTTTCAAGGTGCTTCAGCACCTTGGACAGCTCTTTGAAAGTTCAGGCTAAAACCCAGAGCAGATTCTTCTTCCTCACTGACATGGAGCCACCAGCCGCCGCTGAAATGAGTTAATGTGCTTTGGTATTCTTCATGTTGTAACCTTCAGCAGGCAAAAATGTGGGATATCAAGGAAACCTTCCTTGCATGCAGAGAAAGAGGTAAGGCTACAACAGTAAGAAGAATGAAAAGCTTAACAGTGGATATGACACATAGTTGTCTATGACCCCCTCAACAAGGGAATATCTATATTACACAATTAGGCTTCAGTTATGCTTGGAGCTAGGGATGTCGGAGAATTCCGACAACCACAGAAACAAGAGTGGAAATTGCCAGTGTGCAGTTATTCATCCCAGATCCAGAATGGAAATCAGTCCAGCAAAGACGATCATTTCACTGTTGTTGTTTTCAGTCTGCAAATGATACGTAATTAATTGTGTATTTCCCCCCAATTTGCTTGTGTTTCCTTTGCATTGGAATAAATGGTGCGGAATAATGTAAATATGACACTATAATTTACATAATTAATTATGTAAACGATGTAATTTTGCCACAGTCAACACTGAGGAGAACAACATAGTTTTGGGCAGAAGATGACTTGCAGTGGAACAGAAACAGTGCTTTATGTGATAAGTAAAAGGCAGAACAGCAAATAATGCCTCCTTGCATCCCTACCTTTAGCCTTCTAGATGTTGTTAGACCACAAATCTCATCGTCCCTGACAATTGGCTGTGCTGGGTGGGGCTGATGGGAGTTGGAGTCCAACAACATTTGGAGGGCACCAGGTTTCCCCATCCCACATCTTACTGGCTTCTCCCAAAGAATCCTGAGAATCTACCGTCACAGAACTGCAGTTCCCAGTGTCGACAGGAACGGCCAACTGATGCTTGCAGACTATGAAGTGTCTTCCTACATCCTTACTGAACTTTAATCAAAGTGCTTTTGCCCACGGTTTCACTGGGGAAGCAGAGTAGTAATAAGTCTTCATGCATATTGGGCGCTGTCCTCCAGATTCATTGCTCTGGGATTCATTGCTTTGTCTGCTTGGAAACCAGTTTCTAGCAGCATCCTGGTTAAGTTATTTTGCATGTTCCCAGTGAGGAACATGGTGCTTTTTTTCCCAGGTCGCGCTTGGACTCCAATGAGAATAATGCACGCAATGTGTGTCTCAGATAAATGCTATTGCATTACTATCCCATGCACATTTTTGGAAAGGCAAAGAATCCTGGCGTAAATCTAATTATAAGTCATGGGGAATCTGTAGAAGCCGGGAAAGACAATAGGGTGGATCCAGATCACTTTAGGCACCCTTATGTTATCACTGAAGATCAAAGCAAAAACGTGCTCATTACTATCTCAAGACCCCTGGATTGCAGTGGGATTTAGGTACAATGAACTTAGTCTGAATTCAACAACACATTAAACGCAACATGTTTGCCACCCTGGGCTCCTGCTGGGAGGAAGGGCAGGATATAAACAAACAAACATAAATATTAGTAATGGAGACAGAAACAACCACCCAATTGGAAGTAGAAACCCTACATTACAGTGAAAGTTCATGGGGGATGACAGATAAAAAGTCTTTTTCAATTCTGTTGATGGCACATTCAGTACAGAAGCCTTAATTAAGACAACGAATGGAAAACAAAGACATGGAAGATGAGTATTTTCTGCAATACTCAAAGCCGTGTAAGTTGAGCTACAGCTTCTTCTCTAAGGGTCAATTTGCACAGTCAGTTTCTCTTACACACGAGCAAGCACACATCCCCTTTTCAACAAGAAACCGCACCTACAATCACATGGGGAAGCATTATTGTGAACCAGGTTGCACAAAGATACAACCACGGCCGTTCCCACAATTGTAGAACTGTTTATCATTGTACAGCCCAGTTCTTGCTATTGCTTCCACCGTGCAATTGTGGGCCCGGGTGTGCCTGAGGCTGCTCTTGAGTAGGAGAATGTTGCTGAACAGCGCAAACAGAACCCCCCCATTTGCTAATACAGTCTTGCAAATAAATCCATAAAAGATAAAAGCCTACAGTTATTGATTAGCCTGCTTAGAGACAAGTCGCATGGAAACGCAAGCTACTGCCTTCCTAGCAAATGAATGCAAAAAAAAGGTTGCCTTCTACCAATGAGAGACAGAGCAATCTGCCCCTCCTCTGCCAGCCTGCTTCATTTTCATGCCAGCTATGGAGGAAGGAAAGCCTGTTACTTCCCAAGCAGTCTGGAAGTGAAGTGGGCTGGCAGAGGAGGGATAGAGCAATCTGCCCCTCTTGCCATTCTACCCACTCACAGACATCAGGAGCAGGGAATCTTTTTCAGCCCAAGGGGCGGCATTCCCCTCTGGCAACCTTCCAAGGGCCACAGGACTAGAAGCAAAAGTAAGCACAGCAACAAATGGTAAATTTACCTTTGTACTGTAGGCTTGTCATTACACCCACTTGCACATCCCTCTTCGCCCAGGCCAGCAAGTGACATCTGAGTTCTGAGCCAGGAAATAACACCCACGGAGGGTGCAAAGCAGGGCCAGTGAGGGGTGTGGTCTGAGGAGAACCCTGAAGGCCAGACAGAGACTTGCAGGGTTGCATTTGGCCACCACGCCTGAGGTTCCCTAACCCTGACCTACATGGAATGCCTGGATTATTTATGGGTACCAGGCAAAGGTTCAATATGAGGCCGGGCTAATGTGATCTTGCTCATTACCAGGCAACTTTAGACCCAGCGCTCTGCAAGAGTTGCATTAGGCAACCACTAGGGGAGGCAAGGACTCCCTTTGCCCATCATTTTATTTTCTCCCTCCTGCCTAGCCTTGATTGATCCAGACACCGTTGCACAATACTGCTACAGATTTTCCACCTTCCCAATTGCCCATTTTGTTTTGAACAGTCCCAGGCAGGCAGCAAAACCTAAAGGTATACCTAGCATGCAGCAGGCTGCAGTGAGCATGGTGGTGGGTCACATGCCATGCAGGTTTGCTGTAAATCAGGGCTGTGGAAACTGGGACCCTCTAGATCAAGGGGTTCTTAACCTTTTTTGGGTCACAGACCTCTTTCACAATCTGATGAAAGCTATGGACTCCCTCCCCAGAAAAATGCACAGAAACACATACACACAACATTTTACATATAATGTATTTTATTGCATTAGAAATCGATTATCTTTGTGTGTGTGCCTAATTCAGAGACTCCCTGAAGCCTATCCATAGACCCACTAGGGGCCAGGGATCACAGGTTAAGAACCCCTGCTCTAGATATTATTGGACATCAAATCTGGAAAGATTTTGTGAGGCTTTCTGCTGTACCACCCAGATTACGGCAGGCTATATCTATGGCAGAAGCCTTGCAGCCTTAGCTTGAAAGATTCCAGTTGCAGTCAGGGTGCTGCTTCCAAACAGGAATTCTTACTCATCATGACAAGCCTGTAATTTCTTTATCCTGGTTTACACCTGCCCTCCAGTGGCAGTGCAGAGGAAACGCAAGACTGTGCTAAAGAACTGAATTCACTTCCTTAAAAAATCCTTGAGAAATTGTATATGTTATATTAAAAAATCCTTGAAAAATTGTTATATAATATAATATGGTATATAATACCATTGAGTTCAGGTGTACAGAATATAGGGGGATTAGAGCAATAAGTACTAAATAAGAGCACACACACATGACTTCATTCTCACTGTTCTAATCACTGAAGCTTGATACAGATTCAGTAATATAATAGTGGGCAAAAAATCTTGCTCTTTATGGGGAGAGGAGAGAGGGGTGTGAGCACACAGTTGTTTCATTGTTAGAAATGAACCAGATCTAAGCTAAGTCAAAGGTTGGACAAGAGATTTTCTAGGAGCCCCACAGAAAGCTGCTTTAAACTGGCACAAGAGTGGGCATATAAAAGTGATAAAAGCCCCCTTCAGGCATTCATTATGGCAGGTGTGGGGAACCTTCGGCCCTCCAGTTGTTGCTGAACAACAACTTCCATCATTCCTGGCCGTTGTCCAGGCTTGCTGGAGCTGATAGTTGTTGTTGTTCAGCAACATCTGGAGGGCACAAAGTTCCCCACATCTGCATTATGGGGTTCAATGAACATGCATGGAGAAAGGAGTGCATGTACATGTACCAGCTCTGCCCCCTGTCCCTATTGCCCTCCGCATGTTCAAGGGTCCCTGTAGCAGGGAATCCTCCTGCACTTGTGGAGGCTTTTATGCATTTTGGAGCCCAGATTTTCCAGGGTTTCAAAACACGTGGGAGCCTCAAATACAGAAGGCTTTCCTGCTGCAGAGTCACCCTTGCAGAACTAGTGCACTTGTGTACATTCTCCCCTCCTTGTGTGTTGATTTAACTCCAGAACAGTCACCTGAACAGTGCTACAGAGACAAGTAATGGCAGCGGATTAGCAGGATCTCCTAAGCATCTCAGAGCTGGCTCAGCTTAGCAGGGGACTTTTTAAAAATTATTTTTTTAAAAACTTAAAAAAGTTCTTGAAACAAGAAGCTAATATGAAAGGGAGCAGCCTAGCTGCTTTTCAAAGATTTTGAAAAACAAACAAACCCACAACTAGAACTTGGCGAGGGCTTGAGCTGCACAACGGCAACTTCATAGGGCATTACAACTACGAGGACTTTTGTGGTTTACAAAATTGATTTAAAAAAATCAACGGGCAGGGCTGTTGGGTGAAGGAGGTCCTACTCTTAGAAACACAGGAAGCTGCTGTATACAGAGTCAGACCATCTAGCTTGGGATGGGCAACAATTCCGCTGAATTCAGATTTAGCACCAGATTTTTCAGTGGTTTGCATATTTTCCATCTTTGCGAAGCAGTCCTGTTTGCTCGGAACTTCAGTGGCTTTCCCTGGCTGTTTTTCCCCACCTCAAATATTCCTATTGCTCTTGTACTGTTTTTAAATTGCACAGTACAGCATTACAGCACCCTCTTTCCCCCCCCCGCCACCTGACACTACTCCAATAATCCAAACTCCAAACGAGAGGAAAAAAGCCAAGCCTCAACCACTTTGACCATAGGAGGAGATAGGAGGCAGTGGAAGCTGTCTCTGCTCGCTTACCAACGTGAAAACTGACCAGCCTCAGTCACAGCGGAGAAGTTGGCGGCGGCAGAACTGCTTCCCTTTCCTTTTATCAATATTTTCTTTCAAATTATCCATATTTTCTTTCATTCTAAATACTGGTACTTTCATTTATCAATATTTCCTTTTAAAATATCAATATTTGAAAGAAAATATCAATATTTTGATGAAAAACATCAGTAATATTTTGGAGGGGAGTTGGGACTGGCCAAGGACAAGACCTTGTATTGCTGCCGGTCACGGAGATAGAGGTTTTGTGGGTTTTGTTGGTACAAAACAAGCTTTTCACATTGTGCCTCTGTCCTGTGAACTGGATAGTGAATAAATATGTAGGAATTTACAGCAGTGTCCCAATTTTTCTGGACATCTCACTTTATTTATGACCTCGCCTCAGTTATTCATGCTCTGGTAACTTCTAGATTGGATTACTGTAACGCGCTCTACGTAGGGCTGCCCTTGAAGACAGTTCGGAAACTCCAGCTAGTGCAAAACACGGCAGCCAGATTGTTGACGGGAACTAGCCGATCAGCGCATATAACACCTGTTCTGGCCCGTTTGCACTGGCTACCTATTTGCTTCCGAGCCAGATTCAAGGTGCTGGTTTTGACCTATGAAGCCTTACACGGTGTGGGACCGCAATATCTTGTGGAACGCCTCTCCCGCTATGAACCTACCCGGTCACTTCACTCAGCATCTAAGGCCCTCCTCCGGGTACCAACTCATCGGGAAGCCCGGAGGATAGTTACTAGATCCAGGGCCTTTTCTGTAGTGGCCCCCAAACTGTGGAACAGCCTCCCCGAAGATGTACGCCTGGCGCCTACGCTGCTGTCTTTCCGGCGCCAGGTTAAGACCTGGCTATGCTCCCAGGCATTTTAACTGTTAAATGTTTATAACGCTATTGTGTGTAGCTTGATTTTATTGTCGTATTTTGTATTTTAACCTTTTTGTACACCGCCCAGAGAGCTATTCGCTATGGGCGGTCTATAAATGAAACAAATAAATAAATAAATAAAATATTTCTTTGGGGACGACGACCCAATAGTGCCATTCACTATCTGCATCTTCCTGTTGCCACACAGAAATGAAGCATCATTCTCACGTTACACAGATCCATCTTAGAACTATGCCAATTCTCTGGAAAAAAACACAGCTCACATATATATTTGATATGATCACTGTAACTCCTGAGCAATCCTCAGAAGCCAGCAGAAAGGTGAGCCACTATCTTGAAAGATATTGTGCAAACTGAAGTGCGAGAGCTGACATTAAGCCTGATGGAAATGTTTAGCTCCACTGAACTCCCAGGAAGGCATCTTTGCGGGCTTTGCACTGGCCTTAGTTTCACCTACATAGTAAAACAAGGCAACTACCACTACCCCATGCTTTTTCCAGAGCATGTGATATTTTGCAGAACAGCTGGCTAGCAGTCTAAGTAGAAGGCTAGGAAGGAAGTAGTTTTTAAGAAAATATCTGCACACACAAACACTCTGAACACATCTGATTGATGTGCTGTGCTAAAGAATTTTAGTTGTTGCTTGTGAAGATTAATGGTCCTAAATTAATGATTAGTTGTAATTATTAGTTTTGATTTTTCATGTAAACTCCTTTATGAGGGCAGCGTGCCTTGAAAGACAGATTATAAACTTTTGAATGAATGAATGCGTTCTGGACATTTTCTGTGCTAGCTAGTTTATAGTAAGCTGCTTTGAAAGCACGGAGAGGCACGATACAAACATTTTAAATAAACACAGGAAACTTGAGTCGGCTCCCTTGGAAGCAATGCCTTTCTGAAAATTTAGGGTGCTTGTGCACAAGCTCAAAGCGCAACAACTCTTTACTAAGCTAGCAAAACTTGTGATTGCCCACTCGACCGCTTCTATCTGCAGAACTGACATTGTAACACATGCTACATAATACTCACTCCACATTTGTAAGCAATCTTTTAGTGTGGCAGCACCTACACTTTGGAACTCCCTTGCCTTTGCCGTGCCCTTTTCAGTGCCTGCTTAAACCATTTTTCTTCAGGCAAGCCTATCCAGACATGCAGAATGCTAGCATTTAATCTTTTTTGCTTGCTGTTGATTTTAATTCTCTTTTGAATGCTTTTAAATACCTGTTTTATTGATAATAATGTCTTATTTTTTTTGTAAACTGCATACAGGTTTTATTACAATCAAGCAGTATATAAATGTAGTGAAATATATAAATAAAAGGGCCAGGAGGGGGGACAGAAGACTGCTGAGGGGCAGATTCAATGAAGCCCCTGCCTTTCGTACCATTGTGGGCATTGACAGAGAAACACAGGAAGCTGCGTTATATACCAAGTCAGACCACTGGCTTATCTAGCTCAGTACTGCCTACCGTGACAGGCAGCAGCTCTTCAGGGTTTCAGACAGGGGTCTTCCCCAGCCGCACCTGGAGATGCTGGGGACTGAACATGGGATGTTCAGTATGCGAAGGGTGTGCTCTGCTACCAAGCTAGGGCGCTTCCTTAAGTTTTGTCCAAAGATCAAACCGAGCTCACAGTGAAGCAGCCAAGCTGCCCCCCTGCAGGATGCCGCAATAAGAATCACGGCAAAAGTAAAGGTCGGGCAAAACTGGGTCAGGCTCATGGGAGAGCAGGAAGGGAGAGGAAAGAGAACGGGATTAAGTTTCTGGTTTCATACAGAATCTTGCGGTGCTCCCATATCCGTAGCACAGAGGGAGATATTGCTCTTTTTTTAAAAAAAAATGCACTGAAAAACTTCTTTCTGGATCAGACCAAAAGGTCCACAGAATCCAGTATTCTGCTTTCACCAGCAACTGGCCAGATACCTTTGGCTTTTCAGAAGCAGGGCAAGAAAGTGATGGCCTTCTCCTGTCATTTGACCTCCAGCAACCTGTCATTCAAAAGGATTAAGCAGGACCTGCAACAAAACCTTGCTGCCTGGAACGCTCCTGTTCAGGGTTCCAACCAGCCATGCCTTTTTTTAGGACACTCCATTCCACCACCATGGTTTTCCACCCCCACCCCCCAACTCAGTCAGTATTCCATGCCCACTGAGCATGCTCAGTCCTCACTGGGCTGCTTTGGGTTCTCCCCTGCCTCTTTAAGTCTTTCTCTCCCTAAAGATTGGAGAGGGGTGGGGCTTGCACATTTGCAAACCTTGGGGTACTCTCAAGCCTGCCGATATCTCCCTCTCATGCATGGATGGTGCCATCTTGGCTCCACAAGGATTCACACTAGGAAAATATGTTCGATATTAGCACATCGGACAATATTGCCTTTGCACACGGATTTCATGCCTCAATATTTCTAAATGTAGCCATCACAGACAACAAAGCGGTGACAGGGTTGTAACATAGAGGTAAACCAGACTGTCAAGCGATGGTTAATAAGCATGTTACCAATGAATTTAAGGCACACACTTAGACGTTCTGGCCTACAATCTCCCCCACACTCCTGACATGATGAGGAAATCCAACAGTATGGATTGCTTCCAGAAAATGAGACAGTTCCCAGGGTTGGGAAGGAAACAGGGTGGGGGAGAAAATGATAGGTGATCTCACTTCAGGATGTCAGTGCCGTGAGAAACAGGACAATCATGGGCACCGAGACTCTGTTGGGAAGCAGCCCACTGCACCAACACGGACGGGGCACTCTGGATAGGGGGGCAAAGCATCTCGGGAGAGGAAGGAACGCTGAGAATTAGAGAGGAAAGGGAGGAATGAAAATATGCACATCAAGAGTGTCAATTCTAACTACATCCCCCGCATTCTTTCCTGATTTTCAGTGTCAGGGAAACCCTGTCTTACTACTTCACTTGCTGTGACTTTTCCAACATGGGCAAAAAAAACACCCAACACATTTTACGCAAAGCTGCACAGAACAGGAGCTACAGCCTTCAGAAATGGCAGCTGCTTTCCTTCTCCCAGAACAAGGGAGAGGAAAAAAGATGGAGTTTTTAAACAAGTCCTTGTTTGACGATAGCTTTCTTTTGTCTCTTATATTTCTATTCTGTGCTGCCTAATTTAAGCCTGTTGTCTGGAACGCCAAAACTATACTGCATAGCCATATTTTTAAAAAAGCAGCCTCTTGGCAAATGTTTTTCCCATAATGACAAACTAAGTGCACAAAAACACTGTAACTCCAGAAGAGGAGCTTTCATTTTAAGTCTCTTAAGTGCTGAGGCTTTTTCTTTTTTTCCTTTTTTTAAAGTAAAGACCAATCAGATCCCCTCCACCTGAACTTCCAAAATTTAACTGGCTCACCTGTCTCCATTGGCTGATATGGCATCAAACTTGGGTTTTTTCTTTGGGATTTCATTCTGAATAGAAGATGTAGATAGTGTTTTCTGGCTGCAAAAGGAAACAAGCAACAAATACATTTTTGAGAAGTTTTGCAATTTGTCATCAGTGTTCTGGTTGTTTTCAATAACTGCAAAAAAATCCTTGAAACAAGAGTTCTTTTCTTCTTTTTAAGAAACACTGCTGCTTTATCTATAAACATGAGACAACCGTAATGCATCCACTTTTTAAAAAATTCCACATGCTCAATTGCTACACATTTTAATACCAGTTGTTACTTCTTTGCCAAACAGCTTCCAAGAGCCTATTTAAGCAGGGCTGTGTGTGTGCTGTGATTCTGGAGAGGCACTGAATGTGGTATTGGGTGCAGAATTAAATGTCCTGATAAACTTTTGATTTCTTTTATTTAAAATTTAAATAGGAAGTTTCTAGTTCCCATGGCTGTAAAAAAATTTTTTTGGGGGGGGAAGGGAATAATCAACACCTGTTAGAGATGCTACGAACTAAAGATTTCTGGTGGATTTTAGTATTCTTTGTGTCTTCTTGTCCCTCACCATGAATGGAAAACTGAAGGACAAGTTATTCAAAACTGTAAAAATTGCAATATAAATTCTACAAACTAAGATCAATTGCACATCTGCTCAATTTGTTTAACTTGTGTGTTGCAGTATACACATTTTCCTGGAGAACTTGTATTTCCTTGGCACGTAATATACTCCCCTCCATCCCACCCCAGCAAGATGTAGAGAGCACTATATGAAGAACTAACCCTGTCGCATTTTCTGCTAAGGTTGAAACTGGCTGCCAGGAAGCGTTATGGTTTGTAGGACCTATGTTTTTTGTCGGCAGGGGTGCACAGAGATGCCCTGGCAGTTTGTACAGTGGAACAACATTCTGGAATGGTACTTGGGCTGGAAGGTGGTAAAGGATGCCAATTCTGGGGGCTCTCTCTATGGCCACGGTTTACTGTAAAAACTCTATTCTGTTGTAGAACCATTGTCTTGGAAGACATCCCCCCCCCCGGGCCCCAAGCTCTTCACCCAATTTTCACTCCAAGAACAAGACTGTCTTTTTCATGAAAAAAGTGCTAATTCAGAAAATCTTACAGATTTCAAGATTTTCATTATTTTATTCAGATGGTCTATATTCCCAGATTGCAAACCTCAGTTCTGATACAACCTTATGGACAATAAGCAGCTTCGTCTTTCTGCATCAAGGGCACAGCGCCTGAACACTTTTCTACAGCAAAGAGAATTCTGTAAGGGGCAGAGAGGGTACACTAGCCTTTCCCTCCTATTCCCTGTGTTAGCAGTTAATTAGGTCTTCTGAAAAAGCAACCACAGTTCAGTGGCACAGCACATGATTTGCAAGCAGAAGATGGCAGGTCTAATCACTGGCACCTTCAATTAAGAAAAAAAATCGAAGAGCAAGCTACATGAAAGACCTCTGCCTGAGACCCTGATGAGCCGCTGACAAGGCAACACTGGGCTATAGCTACAGTCTGCCCTGGTATATGACAATTGCCTACGCTCTTTAATCATCCCAAGAAATTAAAGCACCTTGTTTAACAAATACTATTTTGCAATAGCCTAGTACTGAGAGCTCCCTTGATAAATGACTGGAGATATACAGTCTAGATGTTCAATAACACATTGGTTTATACCATGGGTGTTTCTAGCATAGTTTGTTTTAGCAGAGAGCCCACAGTGGATGTGCATTTACCACATTTTGGACACAAGTGCCATCTTCTCCCCCCAGATCAAGTTGAGAGAAAACCAGTTTTTCCAGTGTGCAGCAGAAGGCAGTTTTTCTGGCTGTTTCAGTTGTAACATCACTTTAATGGAAGGAGCTTTAGTTCAGTGATAGCACATCTGCTTTGCATGCAGAAAGTCCCAAGTTCAATTCCCGGCATTTCCACGGAGAGCTGGGAGAAACTCCTGCCTGAAACCCAGGAGATCTGCTGCCTGTCAGTCTTCTAGACAATACTGAGGTAGACAGACCAATGGCAGGTCCCTATGTTCCACACTCTCTCTTAAAGCCCCTGTCTGCTTCCACTTTCCTCTTCCAACAAGCCTTTTAAGTTGAGACGTATCCCAGTCTGCGTCTGTGTCAGAACTGCTTTTAACATGTCTTTAACCTTTTTTTTTTTTTAAAGATGTTTTTAAAGTTTTTAAAAATGTTTTTAACGTTGTTTTGTTTTAATGTATTTTAAGGTCTTTTTATGATGTTTTAAAGTGTTTTTAGTGTTTCTGTTTGCCGCCCTGGGCTCCTGCTGGAAGGAAGGGCGGGGTATAAATAAAATAATAAATAAAATAAATAAATTTATGTTTGTATGCAGCCTTTCTTAGAATTCAGCAGGCCACTGAAGATCTGCATTGTTGCCAGAATACAGTAATTTGGCCAAAAAACCAAGCCTGCTTTTCTGCTGCAAGTGGAGTTACCTTGCCCTCCTGTGCCACAGGGGCACACCCAAGAGTGAAAGGAGTGAAACTGCAGAGTGTGTTACAGTGACAGCGAATTACCTGTTGTAGTGGCTGCTGCCACTGAGTCGGCCATACTGTTCCTTTTCTGGCAGGCTGGTCCGGGAGGAGGTGCTCAGGTGTTTACGTTGCTCTTTGGTCTTCTGCAAGACTCTTTTATAGGAGAGCGTGCAAAGCCAGCAGAGCAGCTTCCCATCCACCTAGGAAGACCAGAAAGGGAAGTCCACAAGACGGACAGGATATTATCAAGCTTTCTATTAAACAAACGGAAAAGCACATCAGCTAAAATGGAATTGAGAAACAGCTGTTCTGAAAATGAGATTATCTGTTACTGTTTAAACCAATGTGATGCCCTCCAGATGTTGAAGGACTAGAGCTCCCATCTTCCCTTACCACTGGCCACAACAGCTAGGGCTGATGGGAGTTGGAGTCCAGCAACATCTAAAAGGGCACCATATTGGCTATCCTTGGTTTAAACAAACAAAAAAACAAAGCAAGAGTCACTCAGCTCTCGCCAGACAGGGATATAACATTTCATACCAAACACATCTTATTGGTGAGAAAGACATTGGCCAATTTACACAGGCCTTTCCCTGAAGCCTGTGGATTTAAGTTTAATTCATTCTCACACCGGATGCCTAGCCAGATCTCAAGGTTGCCCAGTGAACTGGGGAAGCGTAAGAACACTCAATAAAGATGACACCTCAATGAGATGACATGACTTGGGACAGACATCCCATTGCAAGCATTAGACCATGCATTACAAGGGACTGAACCTCAATTTGTCATAGAATGTGTTCTCAGGAGCCATGGTGTCAGGGTTACACTTCTAGCTAACAGACTGATCCAGAAACAAACATTGGCTGGACCAGCCATGACTTGGGGTTTGGATATGGGCATCCTGAACTGCACCAGGAAAGTACTTAACCTTTCCCCCCAAAGACAGAGGGGGGAGAAGGCGGCAGCTACTGAACCAGAGGCAGCTAGTCAGGCCTGAAGAATCTACATCTCAGCAGGCAAAGGAGGGGCTAGAGCAGCAAATGAGGAGGTCTCTCAGCCGCTATTACTAGGGACTGAATGCTCAGTAGCTGCATCCAGGTTGGGGCTGTTTTCTCCAAGCTCTCCTCCTCCCACCCAAAATAACGCAATAAGGAGCAATCCGATCAGCGTATCTGTAGGACATACTTTAAAACACGTTATGTGATAAATACCCTTTAGGTGCTTAGAATCTACACACAGCAGACAGCTTCTTTGCATTCCATGCTGAATATATTCAGACACTCACTTTTTTCCTGTCGTCTTTCCTGTCAAAGGCACACTGCTGCTTACACTGTTCACAGTAATGTGGCGACCCATATTTCTTCTCAGAGTTTGTACATCGCTGGCACTTGTTACCAATAAATGCAGCGATTATATTGCAATACTGGCAGGGCTTGGGCTTTAAAAAAGAAAGATAAATAGCAAACAGATTAGCAATGCATTTTAATCATTTGTGCAACCACCACCATCTGCTTAATCGCTCCCAACATTACTCCCCTCCTGCCTCACAATTAAGCGGGATGAGTTTTTTTGAGAAATGCTGCATTTAGCTACCCTTTTTTTTTAATAATTCATGCAAAATTATCCCTGGATATGTTAAGTCAGGACAGGGGTCATAGTCTTAAGAGACTTACCCATTTTTTCCCTTTGCTAGAATCCCCATTTCCCGCTAAAGTGTTTTCAAACTTACAAAACAAGAGTGCATACTCAGGATCTCTTGTCAATTAAGGTGTAACTATTCTGTGTTAATCTTGCTTAAGAACAATGAAGTGCCTTAACTGGATCAAAACAAGACCATCTAGCACAGCATTCTTCGTAAAAATGCTAGTAACCAGCAAGCCCTAGATTGCCTGCCAGAAATTGACCAGAGTTCTACCAATGGCTCATGAACTACTTTCCACCCACCTCGGCTTTAAAAGACTACTAAAGGCGGGAAACCTCTGGTCCATGGACCAATCTTGGCTGACCAAGGGGTCAAATGTGGCCTATGAGGACATTTAAAAACAACACCCACCTGCCAATCAGGTGACAACACTTTGATGCAGGGTAATGTCAGGTGATGGGTGGGGTTTGGTTCTGCATTGGGACGGGCTGTAACTCAGTGGTGGAGCATCTGCCTTGCATGCATAAGGTCCCAGGTTCAATCCCATGCATGTCCAAGTAGGGCTGAGAAAGACTCCTGCCTGAAACCCTGGAGAGCCGCTGCTAGTCAGGGCACGCAGCACTGAGCTAGATGAACCAATGGTCTGACTCACTACAAGGCAGCTTCCTGTCCTCCTATGTGTGCACCAGTTCCCCTGCTGGGATCTAGTGCAAACAGGCAAAGCAGCAGGATTGGACGAGCACGAGTAAAATCCTGCTCAGCATGACGGCCAGGGCTTCCAAGCACAGCATCACCTTACATCACGATGACATCAGGTGACTGACTACCAAATTTAATCCTCCAGGCATGCACTATAGGAATTAGGATATACTTCCAGCGCAGAAGGGAAAAAGGACTCTGATACATACCGTTCCATAAAATTTCACATTCTGGGCACACTTCTTGCATATTGTGTTAGTTTTGCTATCGGAACAAAAAAAGAAGATTAAATTAAGACAGGGAAATATGATGCAATGTGGTCTGCATTTACAGATTATATATCAAACGGAAGAGCAAGAAGAATGGGTCTGCTCAAAGTATGAGCCAACTGGATATAACTGAGATTCATATCACATTTGCCATCAGACATACCTAATTAGGCACAGCTGACACCAAAAAACCTCCCACCCCACTGTAGCTGCAGCAGGAATAGAAGCGTCAATCATGTGGTTAATTCCCACATGAATGCCAAACCTCTGCTGGGACTGACACTGAATACAACTATGCAACCCACCAATCCACGTGATCAGCTTTTGCATATGTTACCATCAAAATGTGAACCTCAACCATGCAGGAGCAATTTTGATTTTATCTTTTTAAAGCAGCCACATTGCACTTATGAACTGTGCCCAAGCCTGAAATCCCAAATTCGCTTCCTTGGAAGCAAGCTCTATCAGTTTCAACAGAGCTCACTTCTGATGCGAGAGTCTCTGTTGGGTAATAACTCAGACGCCCTGACTGAGTCACCCTGGCAAAGCAACTCACCACTGGTTAAAACAAAAGCTTAAGTGTTTGGACAGTCAAGAAGTACCAAAGGAACACAAAAAGGGCAGAACAAAAGGCCCTTGTTTGGGAAACAAAGCATGAAAAATTGTCATTTATGTTATCTCAAAGAAGGCTGTTCCATTGCTCCCCACTCCGACAAGCCAATGTACACAGCCTGAGCAGTTACCTCTCTTGCTGGAATTCAGTCCTGCAGTAAGTACATTTAACAATGGGGTGTGCAATCCGACATTCCTGAAAGAGAAAGATTTTAAAAGGTTGGAAGTATCTATAGACTCTTGATGAAAGGCAAAAACATCCAAAAGGGTATTTGGCAGTCTCTAACATCCTATAAGCTCAAGGAGAGAGATACTGACAAGGAACAGTGAAGACAGAGACCCTGTCACAACAAAGATGAAGGCAGCTACTAGAGCTGTGACTCAAAATGGCAAAGTACCAACAGGTCTTTTTATTCTTTATTCACCAAGTGATCAGACTGGGCTACCCCTTAACACAGCATTCCACTAGAGCAGACGGCCAGGGCAAAGCCACCTGCAGCCAATCCCTTATGCAATTCTATGCTCTCTCCTCTTCATGGCTCTTTCTCATATTAAGTTAGTAGCAGCGATAACTGATTATTTTCAGAGAAATAACAGCCTCTCTAACAGACTATTACATTCACAGGGACACACAGTGAAATTCATTGCCACGGCTATTCTTCATCATAATCATTCACCGAGGGAAATGAATGTTGACTTTCATACTGTACAAGCACTCCAAAAGAGGACCAGTTAGTGATACTTAAAAAAGGTAAAGGTGTCCCCGCACTTATAGTGCAAGTCGTTTCCGACTCTTAGGGTGCCGTCTTGTGACATTTACTAGGCAGACCGTATATATGGGGTGGGATTGCCAGTTCCTTCCCTGGCCTTTCTTTACCCCCCAGCATATGCCGGGTACTCATTTTACCGACCACGGATGGATGGAAGGCTGAGTGGACCTCGACCCCTTTTACCGGAGATTCGACTTCCTCCTTCCGTTGGAATCGAACTCCGGCCGTGAGCAGAGCTTCGGCTGCGTTACTGCCGCTTACCACTCTGAGCCACGGAGGATCTATTAGTGATACTTAGGTACCACATTAGACAGGAAACAGCATCTAACTACAAACAAGAGTTCAAAGCAAGATGTCAGTAACTACTTCTAGTACAACATTTAAATCTGATTGTTTTTAAACTTGATTGGAAGTCACATAGAGTCTGCTCTGTGTTAGGCGACTCAACAAATTAACAATAATAAAATAATAATAAATTTTATTTGTTGGTCGCCTATCTGTCCAGGTTAGTGGACACTCTAGGCGACTTACAATAATAGAGAGCAGTACATAATACAAAATAAAATACAAGCAAACACAATCATAATCCATTTAAAACCAATTTCCATTTAAAACCTTATAAAATTAATCCTCCCCAATCCCATAGGCCCGCCTGAATAGCCAGGTTTTTAAGGCTTGGCGAAAACCCATCAGGGAGGGAGCATGTCGGAGATCAAAAGGAAGGGAATTCCAGAGGGTGGGGGCCACAATCGAAAATGCCCTCTCTCTGGTCCGCACCAGCCTGGCTGTTTTAACCAGTGGGACCGAGAGAAGGTCTTGTGAGGCTGATCTTGTCAGGCGGCATAATTGGTGATTCTGTAGGCGCTCCTTCAGATAGACTGGGCCGAAACCGTATAGGATTTTAAAGGTCAGCACCAACACCTTGAATTGGGCCCGGTAAACAACTGGTAACCAGTGAAGATCTATTAACACTGGCGTGATATGGTCACGGCGACGGCAACATAGTGCCTAGTACTGGGAGGAAGGGCGGGTAATCAGTCAGTCAATCATAGGATGAGATCCCAACAGCAACTTTATTACTAGTCCTATTACAATGGATTGGCTCTGCTGTATGGTTCTTACTTCAATGCATTGATTTTATTGTGAACCCACCTGGGAGCCATTTGGCTGAAGGACAGCATACGAATTATGCTAAGTAACATCACACTGCCACACACAACATCTTTCTCAACAAACCACAATTAGAAGTTACCACGTTAGCAGAAACACAAAAACAATAGTGTTAACTAACTCAACTCTGTGTGGATGAACAAAAGATGTACTAAGAGAATCACTAAGTTGTGTTAAGTGGGGTTTTGTGGGGATACCTTCAAACCCAAGTACCAACTCCCTGCCCAATTTCTAAATCACATCCTTAAGCAGCCACTCCTACTACAATCTGCAGTCCAATCCTACTCATGTTTATTTCAGAAATAAGGCCTGCTACATTCAACAGGGCTTATTCCCAGGTAAGTGCACATAACTGAAACCTTAGTGTCTTGCTTCATTCCTTTTCCCCTTCTCTTTATCAAAGCGCTGCCTGCCTGAAGAAGCAACAGCAACCAGGCCCAGAGAGTCAGTGTGGTGGCATAATAGCTAGAACAGTGATTCCCAAACGGTGCGCTGGCACATTGGTGTGCTGTAAGAGGTGGCTAGGTGTGCCGTGAATATTATGAAAGTATATTATTATTAAGTTTTTTTTATTCATAGTTTAAAATATATTAATATATTTTAAATTTTGTACACGAAGTGCGCCAGAAAATTTTTATATGTTTTACAGTGCGCCACAAACCAAAAACGTTTGAGAACCACTGAGCTAGAATATTGGACCACAGAGACATGGGTTTGAATCCCCACTCACCCGAAAGGTCCCTAGATGGTCTCGGGCCAGCCACATACTCTCAAACTAAGCTGACCTCACATGGCTGTTATGAGGATAAAATGGAGGTAACCATCACCTACAGCACCCAGGGCTCCTTTGCAGAAGGGTGGCTACAAATGCAAGAACATGTATACATCATTATTTATCTCTCCCCTTCATCTAGCCTGTTCAAAGCTCCTCAAGTACAGCATGTCTCGGTCATACTTAACAACCCTATGAGGTAGGCCAGTGTTGCTTTGATTTCAATATACACTGGAGGCACGATAAAAAGAGAGAACGTGAGAAATGGGTTAACACACAATGCTGTCCATGCAATACAGCACACCTCAGCCACACTCAACAACAATCTTGTGAGGTAGGCCAGTGTTGCTTTGATTCCAATGTGAATGGAGGCACGGGAAAGAGAGAGAAAGAGACAGGGAGAAATTGGTTAGAGGCCACGTAGTATTGTCCATGGAGTACAGCATACCTCCTCCATACTCCACAACAAACCTGTGAGGTAAGCCAGTGTTTTGAATCCAAAATGAACTGGGGACGGGGGGGGGAAGGAGAAAGAGAGAGAGAGAAGACGGTTAGATGCCGAGCAATGCTGTCCTGACTACGGCACCCAAGGAAACGTCTAAGCGAGTTGGGATCGGGAGGGAGGAAGGGAAGGAAGGAGTAGGTGGATGGTATTCTAGCTCCCAGCTCGCCCTCTTAATAACCCCCACGAGCCCCCCTCCCTCAGCCACTGCCCGTTCCTGGCCCTGACCTTGCAGAGCTGCTGTCCCTGGCTCAGCGCCTCGAAGGAGAAGCGCTGGTGGCACTTGGTGCAAGCATAAAGCGCCGCCATCCCGCCGCCCTCACTGACAGGCGCAGCCTTAACCCAACCCGACGTAGCGGTCCCGCCTACCTCCAGCGGCATTGGTTCAGGTTGACGCCGCTCACCGCCTCGGAGGCGGGGCCTCCGGCCGCGCCTTGAGGCTCATTGATTCTCCGGAGACGTCACTCAGAAGTTTAGGGAGGAGCGGTTTGGATGTTGTGGGAAGAAGCCGGAGGCGGGAAGGGCGGGGCGGAGCTGACGTCACCGGGAGTGCCTCCGTCCGGGGTTGCACAAGGAGAGTGGCGTCGTGAGATCCACACGGGTTATCCTTAGCCATGGAGGTAGCAAAAAATAAATAAATATATAGGTTAGAGCTACGTGCAGTATGAACTGCTGGGAAACCCACAGCAATAAGGAAAGCATTTTCTCCCTTGTTAGCGCTGTGGTAAAAACTAAGGGTGACCTTTTGTTCTTGTTCTCTATAGGTAGGGCGTGTTGATGTTTTACCTTGGTGAAAACTCTACTAAACAATATTATTCGTATTGGAAGCTGGAGTGAGAAAATAACTTTAGAGAAAGTACAGAATGTACTGTGATAGCGCGTGACTCTATTTTTCTATCTCTATTGACCTACTCTACGATCCGCGGTCGTCGTCTTCTGTTCTCGCGAGATCTATGCTTGTGTAAGAGGGGTGGTGGATTACAGATTTATAACACTTGATTCATAGACTTATACAATATAATTCACACACTGCTTAGTTTTACACTGGTTAGATTTCGAAGTGACTTCGTATTGTCATGTGTACCCTTTTCAAGCAAGTGAGCACCAGATGTGTGACCTGGAAAGTTTGTTGTGTGTGCGCGGGCATGTGTTAGTGTTAATATTAATCCAAATCATTAATGGGTAATATTGCTTCGGATGTCATATAGTGATGTAAAATGCGGGACGGTGTAAAAGCTGGAACGGAACGGGTCAGAACAGATCCTTTATAAAAGAAATTGATGCAAAAAAACACTGGGACGTGTTAGAGACATTTGAGAACAACACTTAGGAAGCAAAACTATTCCGATATTATATTTTATTAACCCTTTAACAACCAAAATGCCATCTGGAATGGAATAGAAGGACTCAGAACAGCAACTTCCTAGCAAGCCAGACATACCAAATTCACCAGTCACACATGACCAGATTGGATCTGTACAATAACCCACAAAACGTAATGGAAATCACACTCTGATATCTATAATGTACATTTCTACAGAAAACAGCCTAGAACAGCAACTTCCCAGTGTGCCAGACCCACCAAATTCACTAGTCAAAGATGACTAGATGGAATTCATGCAACAAACCACAAAACCTCCACAGAAACCACGTTCTGATATCTGTTCCAGGCTATACTATGTTTTACAGAAAATGGCCCAGAATGGCAACTTCCCAGTGAGCCAGACTTACCAAATTCGCCAGTCTCGCATGCCTACATGGGATTCATGCAATAAGCCACAAAACATCCATGCAAACCATGTTCCGATACCCATTCCAGGTTATAATACATTTTTGTAGAAAACAGCCAGAAACAGCAACTTCCCAGTGTGCCAGACCTACCAAATTCACCAGACCAATTAGATTCATTTAGACCAATTATGCCGCCTAACAAGATCAGCCACACAAGACCTTCTCTCGGTCCCGCCAGTTAAGACAGCGAGGCTGGTGCGGACCAGAGAGAGGGCATTTTCGATTGTGGCCCCCACCCTCTGGAACTCCCTTCCTTTAGACCTCCGCCATGCCCCTTCCTTGATAGGTTTCTGCCGGGCCTTAAAGACCTGGCTGTTCAGGCAGGCCTACGGGACCTCTGGGGTGGGTTAGTTTTTAATATGGTAATATTATTATTGTTGTGGTCCTCTTTGGCTTTTGTTGTATTTTTACTGTGAAGTTGTACGTCGCCTAGAGTGGCCATTAATTCGGCCAGATAGGCGACTCACAAATAAAATTTTATTATTATTATTATTATTCACAGAAGATTGGATAAGATCAAAACAACAATTGGCAAAACCTCCACAGAAACGATGGCCTGGTGCCTCTTCCATGCAATCAACAGAAGTCTTAAAAATATACCTAGAATGTCCACTTGTGAGTTAGACATAGCAACAATATTGTTCTGTTACAGTTAACCCTTTAAAGCTCTGAACAGCTTGGGGCCTCATTTTCTAAGGGACCTCCTGTCTTGGTATGAACTTGCCCATTCATTAATAGCTGCAAGAACTACCCTTCCCAGGATGCAGTTGCTTGCAGAGGCCTGCCTGCTAGACATGCAGGAAAGGACTTTTTTTCCTGTGTCGTTCCCAAATTGAGGAATGTCATCCCTTTAGAGCTATGACAGCCCCCCACTCTCCTGGCTTTTAGAAAGAGTCTGTTAAGACACATCTTTTTAATTTAGCCTTTCAAGTATTTTTAATTCCTTGTAATTTTTTTGCAATGTGTTTTAAATAATGTTATTGATTGCTTTGTGATTTTATTGTTGTGCATCACAATTGTGGCCTTTTTGGCAAAGAAGGCAGTACAACAACAGCAGCAACTTCCCAGTGTAAATAGCAGATGCAGGGGTTAAAGCCCCCTAAGCCCTCATGTCAGGATTCCAGTATGGATCAGCTGTCCTGAGCCTTCAATTTACTTTTGCAAAGCTCATCATGCAATTGGAATCTCATCTATTTTGGCCCTCAGATTAGCAGTAGCTGTCCAAGGTACTGTTCTCCAGACTTGTTACCTGAGAACCTTTTAACTGAAAGGTTGTTCAGTTTCCACACCTCATGCGCTCTGTTCAGTGAGTCCTCCCACAGGTTCCTGCCTTGAACAATGAACAACCTTGATTTTGAAAGTAGTTATGTCAGAAACTCATTTCACAGAAGGCAATCTGGTGAGGTTAACACACAAATAACTTGGTCCAGAACTTGACTATAAGGCAGAGGTGGAGTCTGAGCCCAAACACACAAGAGCACTTTTTTTGAACTCAGTTTTCTGTTGTGAAAGTACATCTATTTCACAGGTGGCAAACTCTGTTTCAGCTTCTGGACTAGATACAAGGGCAGCCTCACATAAAGCATGTTTTGTAGTGCCTTGGATAGTAAGAAATTCCAGGGCCAATCTAAAGGGTTGTCGCCTTTGTGAAGAGAGAGTCTTTAGACTTGTGCTCTAAAAGCTGTTTATTTGTTTTTAAGATATAGGCTGAACAGGCAAACAAACTCAGACAAGCAGTACTAAGTGCTGAGGCTACAACAGTCCCCAAAAGCAATACTTGCCCCATAACTGCTTCTTTTAAGCTAGCTGCAAAAATTCTAAGTGATTTCTGTAGCAAAAAGTCACACCTGAGATGTGATATATATTCTGAATTGACCTCAGCTGCCCAGTAGTCAGCATACATTGTTTGTGGCCAAGCCTCTGACGTGACTAGGCCTGTAAGAGCTCTCAAGGCAGCTCCTATCCTTCCTGTGGATGTAGGGGATATCCAAATAAAAGCTGCTGGTGGCTGCCATTGGGGATGGATGAATCTGCCAGTTTTGGTTCTCTTGGTTTTTTATTCTTCCTATCTTAAATTCAATTCTCCAAACTTCTGCAGAAATTTGTGGGTTTTTTAAAAAAAACACTCATGAAATTCATCAGCATTTTAGTGCAAAATTCTCCAATAAACACATTTTTGTGTGTAGTTTTGACATATGTAATTTTGCAAAGCAATTTCCCCCAATGTAATGCATTTTAGTATATTATTTTCATGAATATATATATTTATATGCACACTTTACCCTAATATATGCATTTTTGTACACTTTACTTGGCTGGAGCACTAAATTGCAAAATTCAGAGAAATTTCAAAGGATGGTTCTGTTGCGGATATAGTTCCCAACTGCCAAAGTGTATGTGTATGAGGACTCCAACTCTATACCAGTTTTGCCCCAGGCAGGCTTGACTGGAGTTATCAGAAATAGCTATCAGTGCATTGGCCCAAATCACTTTAGTTTTTTGCACCAAGTTCTTGATGACATGGCCAATTTTTAATCCAGTCCCTATGTCCAAATCTTCCTTCCACCTACATCAGCAACTGGATGCATGGAAAGTTTTCTGTAGAATGGGAGAGACGCAGGAGCTCATAATGTATGGGATGTGTACTGGTTTGCAATCAAAGGCTGTTTTGGCAGGAGTGGCAAGTCTGTTTAGTTCAGGGATGTGGAAGCTGTGGCCCTCCAGGTGACACATGGACTAAAGCTCTTCTATTATTCCTGACCAGTGGCCATGCTGGCTGAAGCTGATGGGAGGAGGCAGAGTCCAACAATATCCGAAGGGCCACAGCTTCCTTATTGAGTACCTTGTTGGAAAAGTCACACTCACATGCACTGCAAGCAGCTTCTGGCTCCTCTGCTAAAGATGCAACAATGAATGTCAACTGAATCAAGAAAAGGCTTGTCCAGGTCGCCATCTCAGCGGTCTGCAGCCCCTCCAGTGCGCTTATCCAGCTATCCAAGTATGCCTAGTGGCCCTTAAATAGTTTCTGTTATGCAAAAAGTGGGGAGAATGCCAAAGTCTCTCAGTTGCTTAATCAATATCATTGTCTTCCTAGGTCAGCCTACTGCAGTGGAAAAACTAAGCGCACACTGGCAAGTTCACACCACTTGAGGACCCTCCAAGGAAG